>NC_090215.1:4363750-4690000 GCF_033026475.1 Channa argus | reverse complement strand
AAATTTGGCAGGTGAGAGTGCTGGTGTACGTGTGAGTGTCCACGTGAGAATTTTCTTTGCAAGTTAGAACACTACATAGAACTGTTTGTGTATTGTACTGTAAATTCTTGCTGTACCGTATGTGTGAAGAATTTGCATGTGTATTTCTGTGTAATGGACTGTGATAATAGCCCCGTGTTAATAAATGAATGAGGGTCTGCCAGAAGGGGGAAGTGATGTTCGATGATCCACATTGTCACTGCAGGTAGTAAGCTGAACTCGGGGGGACAGACATCACTGTCACATCCAGAGCCGCAGGGAGAGGTACGGCCACAAGCACTTGACCAGAAGCAGGCCTTGGCTACAGACGTCTTATCAGGTACGAAAGTCACAAAGAAGATTCCAATGTAACATTTTCAAATGGAAAGAAAAGAAAAAAAATGATCGCTTCCATAAATTGCATCAGAATGTTTTTGTTGTTGTTGTTGTTTTGTAGGCAGTTTGCATTTTAGTTCATGAAGCTTAACTTTATTTTCCAGTGACTTGTGATACGCAGAAGCTGAGATATGACCTAAAATTCCGACTTGAATACTTTAATTCTGTCTCTGGTACATTTTGATTATAGAAAGAAATTCATGTTAAAAATTATGATGAATAGTTTTAAAACAACTTAATTGGACAAGTATGTTGCTAAACATTGAGTTTAACCCAGGTCTCTGCTGCACTTCTGTTCTCAGAGAAACAGTGTATATTCATATTCTAAAATGTAGAAACATTGAATTAGTGTTTGATTTCAAAGGTTTTTCTGCCTTTGTTTTTCTCCTTCTTGTTGTCTTCACCTCACTTACTCTCAATTATTTTGATTTCATGGCCAACAACCAACACCTACACTCTCTCTGCCTTTGGCTTCTCCCGTCCATTATTTTGCTTGCCATCTTTTCTGTTATTTCTTTTCTCCTCACTTTCTCTTCCCTGCTCTTCAATCCCTCCATACTGTTGTTTTTTCACTTCCTCCCCTCCTGCCAGCCTCCATGGCAGGTTATTCAGATCCTCTGGGCTCTCAGAACTACCCTGCCCAAATGATGGATGCTGGCCCGATGGGAGCTTTCTCAGGTATAGCTTGCGATATTTTCCTCAAACTGCCTCTCCCCAACCACGTACTAACTACTACTAACAATAGCAGGAGTACTGATGATAATATAATTTGGACTCATTTAACAAGAATTTAGCATATGTTTTACAACCCTGACTTTAAAATATCATATTACAAGTTTATTTGCCAGTAGTAACTTACATATCATCTTCACAAGCAAAAACATGACATTTGATTTCTCCAACAAGATTTTCGTGTACTTCATATTCAATGGATGAAACTAGGTAATTGCTTTGGACTTATTTGGTTTGGAGAATACACCAATTATGTTAAACTCCTCTCTTCCCATTGTTAAAATAGATGCCTCAACATGAAAAACTCCTCCAGGTGACATCAGTTAAATCAGTGATGTCATCTGGAGGATAATTTCTGGAGAAGCAGGTCAACCAAGACAGAAGACATCATCTGAACTGAATAATAATAAAAATAGCTGTTGTTAATGATGTCGTCATTACTTGACAAGTGGGGTTAGAGAATCTGAGTGAAACAATAGCCACAATCTCATCATAGTACTTCCTGTAGAATGACTTGTTGCTTTATTGAAATACTGATTTCATCTACTAATCTCTGTGCTCTCTGCATAAGACTAATAAAAATAGAATCTAGTCAGCTCCTGGCTGTGCTTTCTGCTCATTGACAGGGCAAAATTGGCATTAGTTAATGTCTTATTGAGGTTTGGCAGTTTACATCAATCCTGCCCTTTTTCTGTGTTAACACATAGGTTAACATTTATAGTAAATGCCAAAAATACTCAATTCCAAATTACGTCAGTCCACTCACAATAAAACTTCCTTTTCCATACATCTTTCTATCATATTATGTTAGCTTGCTTTTTATAATAGTGCGTTGCTGGCGTGTATTTGTTTGTCCCCACTGTTTTGTGGTTGTGTTTTGCAGTGCAATTGTAAATGAAGGTAGTCAGTTTTAATAGATACTTACAAACCTGTATTACAAGTGGCCAAGCGCTTACAGCTCAGGGAAATACCTGTGTGCTGTGGTTTTATGAAAATGTTTGGACAAAAGTAGCACTGAGGAAAGAAGAGCAACGCTGTCAGTAGAACAGGGGTCTGCAACACGTTGCTCGCGAGCTGCCAGTAGCTCACAACCAGTAGCTCACAACCACTTTCCAAGTAGCTCACCAAGGGGTTAATGAATCCTGCAGAAATTTGAAAACTTGATTAGTCAAATTTAATTGGAATGTCGGAGAATTAACTTACATGTATATCCAATCAAATTCAGTGTCACGCGTCCAGACAGCAAATGAAATGAGACACGCATGCACAAAGCCGCCGCTGGTAACTATACCAGTAAGAGAACACGATGGAAAGAAATGCATACAGACACAATAAATGCAAAAATATAAACTAAAATATTTTTTGTGATGTTTTTAATGCAAAATGTGTGTGGACACCAACAAAAACAGTAAACAACATCAGTTTGAGTCAAAATGTTATAACACATAAGAAGCTCTCCGCCATTTCCATTTTGTAAAAGTAGCTCTTAAGGGGAAAATGGTTGGAGACCCCTACAATAGAATAATCAGTGTAGATACAGTACATTATTGGTAGAGCTTGAGGTCTCAAACCCTATGAAGAACTGTACATGTAATACATTTACTGATTTTCATTAGCAGTTTTCTTAACATTAAAAAGCACTAAATGTTTGTTGTTCTCGATTTCTTTCTCAATATTTCCAGGCTTCATCAAGCAGCACTGGTTGAAGCCTGGAAATATTAGAAACTAGATCAATTACCCACATTCTTAATTTCAACTCTTTGTTTCACTAGCACCTCTTGTGGCCGCAGTGGAACCTGTTCTGCATGTTGATTTGGCACGAGTTTTAAGCTGGATTCCCTTCCTGCCACAAACTGGGCTCAGGACTGGCCCCAAGGTGGCCCATGGTAGCTTGTTATGGGGCCACACCTGGTGGCGTGGGATTCAAACTCGTGGCCTTCTGCATCCCAATTAAAGAATTAACGTAAAGTAATTAAAGAATTACCTCAAAATATCTACGTGCAGGAGCAGTCGATGTTGACTAACAGATGTACGGTATGAACCTGAACAACCCATCTATACTCTAACATTACTTTAGCTGTTCTTACTAGCAGGGCTCCATACATGTTTGCTAATAAGGTATTTGAAGAGTTTTGTCTCTGTGGCTGACAGCGCTGACAGACACTTACTTACACTCACTTTATGTTCATGAGAGAGAGATAGAGGAGAGAAAGCCTGGTAATGAGCAAGGCTGTGCTGAGCACATCTTTGCTAGGAAAGAAAATATTACCCATTTTATGAAAACTGTGTATGGGAGCTACTGCAGTTTAAGATGCACAGCAAAATAATAAACGTGAATAATAATGATTTTAAGAGGCCACACAAAAACACAAAAGCCTTTGGTGAATACCATCTGATTTCCTGATGCCCTTCAACAAGGCAAATATTAGCTGATACTTGGCTGATAAGTGATACATTGGTGCATCCCTAGTTCATAGCAAACATCTTCTGTTAGTTTTCAATTTTAGAGTTTTATTCTTTAGATTTTTTAAATGTTTATAAAATACATTAAATACATTAACCTTTAATCCTATAAAATCTTTACATCAAAAAAAAAATATATTTTAGAGCATTTCTTTCTTTATTATGTTTCTTTTAACCTAAAAAAATCCCTTAAGACTAACAACTTGTTTCCAAATTGCAATATTAAGTTTCACCCTGATTCATGTCCTGTGATGAGCCAAAGCATATTAGTCACATGCAGAGTAATCTGTCAGTAGTCTACAGAGTCACAAACACACACTCCACCATAGCATAGCATGAGCTATGAGGTTGAGTTAAGCCTTTCACCATTCACCAAGTTACACAGGTGACATTTATATCCATAAATGCAGTCAAAATTACTGTGTAGCCCAATATTTACAAATTAGCTTAAGCTCATGCACATTCACAATCTTAACTTATCTCACTCCTTCACGTTTGCTCAGACAAAACACTTTACACACAATTTTCCACAGAGCCTGCTGTTTTCACTCAAAAAATAATGTGCATGGTCAGGCCACATATGCATTCAAAGAGTATCCTCAGGAGATGTTCGTACAGTAGCATTTTTCAGATTGTGTGTGAGGTTTAGTCTGAGTCATTTTTGCAGCTGCGTTTCTTGATCTGGATTTCTTGTCTTGTTCGCTTGCTCTGTCCTTGTTTTGCCAGTGTACAGTATAGTACTTTGACTTACTTTGACTGGGCCACGTAGCCTGATTACCAGTGTGCTATTGTAAGCTACTTAGGACAAGGTAGGTTCCCAACATAAGTCAGGAGGAATAAGAAATTATGCCTCTAAAATTAGGGTTTGTTATTGTTGGTGTATCTTTTGCAACAGTAGCATCAGTGCTGTTGGCTCTGACACAACACCAAGTGATATAACATCAACTCTATATATCAGTGTGTCTGCCTTTATTTTTTTAGGATTCTCCCAACCTGGAGTTATGGGGATCAATGTGGACGTGGGAGCTGCACTCTCCCAAGCAGATAGGCCTCCAAGTATAGCGGAGCCGCAGCATCCCACTCCCCCAGCAGGGTCAGATGCCCCTAAAGAGCACAGCCCAATGCTGCCTGAACCCCAGGCTCCTCGCAGCCCTCTAGATCTCTCAGCAGGTAAGACACGTGTCTAGTAGGTTTATTCACATGCTACAGACGTGTATTTAGTAAAATGAGAAGTTTTCTAAAAAGTATTTTATTGTGACATTGTATAACTACCCAGAACTGCCCGAAGCCACTGTACTGCTGATGGAAACTAATTCACTTTACTGGAGCATATGGATACTAGTAATATTGTTTATATACTGTTTGCCCTAATTTAAACAACCTGCATGAAACTGAAAAGACTATCCTAGTACTATATGTGTGAGGTAATATAGCAACTTTAACATCATGAAATTTATTAACTTGTAGTTTTTCACACATTTGATTTACTATTGTCATTGTGTTGCTACAAGGAGTCAGCATAACAAGAGACAAACCATGTCTCATTCAGTCCATGTATTACATGTAACATACTGTAAACATGGGCTACGTTATCTTTCAGAGTTCTGAAAGAACTATATTAAGGCGGTATTTGGTAATGTTAACAAAGCCTGAGTGGCAGTGTTAAAATGTTCCTTCTTATATTGCAGAATGAAGAATGTAATGTTTTAATATAGGCTGTAATCTTAAGGATAAAAAACGTTTGTTTGAAGTGATCGACACCTGACCACTAACTCAAGGATGCACAAATTGCATTGCACGGAAAACTTTTCCAAATGCTGATTCCTTGAGCTTATAATACACCCTCGCTCAAAACACACACTTCACTGTGATTTACATCTAGTACAAGGTCAATGCACATCTGATGCTGGCATGTACTGTACCGTTATTCATGTGACATCAAGCTACAGAAGCCGTAGCTTTATTGTATTCTTGTATGTAACAAGACTTTGCTACGGTGAGATTGTGCAACAAGCCATTTAACTCTTCTTTGATCATCTTGGTCTTCTGCTGTCTCTCTAGTATTACACACACAGTATAGTGAACAGTTCTGTTATGGCTTTGTTAATATGAAAAATGGTCCTCTGAGAGCCACTGTACTGTAAGGAGCTTGATAGCTGTTCCACTTTACCTGTTCTTTTGTGTGTGTGTGTGCGTGCGTGCGTGTGTGTTTAACTAGAAATTAGTAACAAACTGGGCCAAAGTACAGGATACAACCCTGTCTGGACGATTTGCTCTCTTCTCTTGTTATCTCTAATCTACCTGATATTTCTCTTCAGCGTGACAACTGCCAGTCATTATATTTGTACTTCAGCCCTAAGCTTTATTATGCAATATCTCAAAGCCAATAAAGGCTGTTTTAGTTACAAAATGGTTGCCATTAATTGAACTACTTTCTATCATTAAACAGTCTTTTTCTCTTGTCTCCAGTGTTGGAATACATGTCGTCCATGAAGTGCATGACTTTATTTGCATTTGTACACACACTTTGTTTTTGATAGAAAACAGAACTATTTAGGTTTTAGCATACGAGACCCAGGAGCTACAGTGAGTCATCCACCTAAAAGTGGAACTTTAATTATATTTAGATTATTTAATTCAAGGCTCATCTCAATGAGGGTTTCTCCGTTCATTTAGTCTCCATTTATTTAGTCCATCAACATTGGCAAAAATGAAATTCATGACTTTTCACAGCTAGAATTGTATTTTTTTATATTTCCCCTATTTTAAGATGCTCAAAAACAGACACTTTTGCTTGTTTCATTAAAGGGTGGATTAATGAAAAGCTAAAAAATGACTCAGTCACAAACTACAGCCCCCAAAACCTGTAGTGATTAAGTTTGGCCTTTTGGAAACAGCATGTACTTCGTTTTCTACTTTCAGTATTTTTGTAGTTTTAGGCTATAAATGCTAGTCTCTCTGTTAAAATCTTCATCTGTTTTTTTTTCCTGTTAATTTATAAGAATAAGGCAACCATTTCATATGCACATATCCATCTCCCCCAACTTTAAACTCTCCCCTCTTCACCCACAATAAGGTGCCTTAGGTGACTGCTGGCCAGACGAGGCTGGCTACGTACCAACAGACCTTCCTTTCACTCCCAGTGTTTCCACGGTGATCACTCGCCATGCCGGTAATCTTGCAGCCAACCCTGAGCCATCTGACAGTTGGCCTAGCCGAGAGAGCACTGCCTATGCTGGAGGTGATGAAAGGGAGGGAGATGGTTCGGACCGAAAACAGAAGAAGAAGAAGAAAAGGCGACAGAAAGATGAAGGATCTTATGAACACGTTGAGAGCATGGATCACCCTGAAATGCAAGCACAGGGAGAAAACACTCCTCCAACAGAGGAGTTCTACCACAGGATTGGTCCTAGGCGGGATAAAGGAGAGGGTGGCTGGGAAGAGCAGCTTGGGAAGAGTGGAGGCCGGGGGAAGAAAGGGAAGAGCAGGAAGAAGCTTCCAGAGGAGTGGGGAGTTCCTTTAAATGCAGCACCCTCGCAAATCACAGAGGAGGTGATGATGGATATAAAGAGTTCAGATCAAGCAAACCTGGGCGCCTCCTTTGCAGACATGGACACCAATCAGAGTACCTGTAAAAAAGAGGTCTACATAGAAGATAGCCTAGTGCCTGCCCCTCCTTCACAGGACCTCTCTCCAGCCACTGCTTCCATTAGCCCACTGGTTCTGAACAGTGAGCTGAAAGCCACAGCAGCTCCGTTCACTATGCCTTCCACCAATAACAATGCAACACTTGGCTCCTTGGCTGTGGCTCCTTGCTCTGGTGATCCATTTGATCTCCTGATGGACACTGAAAATGCCAGCTTGGGGAACAGCAACCAGGCCATTTCTCCACCTTTCTTTCCTGAAAATGAAGCCGGTGATATGGTTGACAGTGGGATATTTGACAGCCCTGGTTCTCTCCAACAGTCTTGTGTGCAAGGCATCTCTGAGGGGGAAACCTTGGCTTTCAGCCCTGCCTCCCAGCCAAGCCAGGTCTTTTCACCAAAAGATGAGGTGTTTGCCTCAGCTCCGCCTCCATCACCTTCCGATGCTTCATGGCTCCTGAATGAATCACAAATTAGCAGCAACACCAAGCTTTTTGACCTCAGTACCCTGAGCCCTTCAGGTCATCCTTTACCCGTGGGCTTATCCTTTGATACCCCAAGCCCAGCACCTCTCCGCTCCCCTAAAACTACAGCACAAGACTTCCAACCCAAACAGCACAGAGATACCAAATCCTCCCAGAAACAATCCAAGAAGTCTCGTTCTTCATCTTCTTCATCCCCATTAAAGAGTCCCACCTCCCCAGGAAATAAGACAGTCCCTCCACAGGCATCTCCAGTTGTTAGCCCTTCTTCTCCTCCTTCTGGTACCCCTCTGGGAATTCCAGGCTCTGGTCTTAATCCTGCAGCTAAGCCGTTCTTTCCCAGCTTTGCTGATCCCATGGAAGAACCAGCTGTGGTCCCTCTGGTTGCCCCCACCATCGAAGGTTGGTTGCAGTGAGCCCTGGACAAGTTGGTTAAATAGTGTAATTAAAATAAAAAGTCAAAATATTTAACCCTATGCATGATCTTTCCATGCACTTTTACTTGTTCAGATATTTGAAATTGGTTCTAAATATGCTATTGGGCATAACTGATTTCTCAGGTATCTCCTATTTATTAAATGGATGATAAGACCCCCTTCTGTTGGCCCTTGCATGGGCATATTTGTCTAAAAACTTGGCTGGGGCGTTTTGGCTTGTCCAGTTTGGTCCATTTTTGAGTGACTAACATACTGGCTTAAGTGTTGACCAACTGGGGCTGTGGAATGGCTTGACTTTAGGCTATGAGTATCTTAATTCCCAATGACACACTGCTGGATTGTTCTCAAAATTAACAATGTTGCTGTTGATGGGTGTGGTACAACTAACCAATCACAGAGTCTCTTTCTTTAGCGACACCACTAGGCATCTTTACCATATCAAAACCAACTGTTTCTTTTTCTATTCTGTCCAGGTGTGTGTGCTAACACTGTAATCATGCTCAATTTTCTTTTTCATTCAGGGACGAGGTGTCACTCTATCTTCTTTCTCCTGTGTCCAGTTAACGATGTTTGCCTTATTAGCTGCATGTTTCTATACAACCTTTCCTTGAAATCAATTCTTAAGGAAAATGCCTTGTTGTGTTACATTAACTCACCTGTTATGTGTCAATCTATCACATCCTGATGTGTCTCCAGGAGAGACTTTAATTTTTTTTTTAAAAAGTCTAATTGTGGCCTTATTTATTTATTTATTTTTACTTTCCATGTTCGGCGATGACTGCTGCCTCGACTGCTTCTCCATCATAGGTGAGTCCTAATTTAACTTCTCTTGCTACAGTTATTTATAACATCGTTACTGGGGGCATCTGTAGCTCAGCTGGTGAGACAGTCGTCCTAGTGATTTCATAATGGTTGATGGAAAAGCATTGAGTGCTTCTCTAATGTAGTAAACAGCAACAAGGTGGCTGTTGCTGAGAACACAAAGAAGGAGCTGTCAGAGGACACACAGGTAGTTGGGCTCTTGCAGCAAGTCATTCATGTGTTGAACACTCATAGCAAGAACGTTCTTGTTGTTGGCAACATGAAGTTACAGCCTGCACTGCCACTGGATTCTAACAAGGATAATGTCTACTACCTCTCTTGTTTGGTTTTTATGGTTTGGAAAACAATGCACAACATATGCTGTCAGGGTGAGAGGATTGGCACTAGTACTCTTTGCATATGATGATGTGCTTATGGTTACATCAGGCTATGAATTGCAATATGCAATATAGGGTTTTTTCATCAAATAATTAGACATTGAGGGTGCTCATGTGTATGATAAGGGTTCCTCCTCCTAGCCCAGTTAGCTTTCTAAGCCAGAGCTAATGACTTGCCATATCCAGAACAGGAATTACATATCACATCTGGCTAGGGGATGTCTCGGATCCCCTAGTATTGTTATGATGTACAGCTGTCAAGCATTGAAACAAAAACCAAATAAACTTTAGGTTGACACACACGTTTGTGTGTGTAGGTTTTGCCTGTACATTTGCTTGTCTATGTTGATGGTTCCATGTCATTTGTTCATGTTTCTGCATACGTTTGTGTCTTCAGTCCTTCCCACAGAAGTGGTATTTGTGTTTGTTGCTGTGATTTATAGAGATGCAGAGTTCCAGAGGATTCATTTCCTTGTCCTTCTTTTCAAAACGTCCGATCTCTGCCTCCCATTTTAGGGTGTAATAAGGACTTAGCCAGCATTTAGCTCACCACAGGCACACTGGATTCTTAAACCTAGCTATTAAGCAGCTTTGATCAACGCACCCCATCCTTCCACAAGAAGAGGGCATGCACTAATATTTTTGCCACTTGTAAGTCACATAGAGAAAAATGTTTCCATCAGAATTAAATAAACATGTAAAAAAGGTACTGGAAATATGCTTGTTGGGTAAAATTAATCTTTCTCATAGACAGTTGTATGAAGTATGTTTGCTTGCTGATTGGTGTGTGCTTGTAGTATGTAGGAGTGTATACATGTGTGCAACTGCTGCCTGTGCATGTTGCTAAAACACATTGTTTTGATATTTTGGTGCATATGTTTGCACTTGTGATTGTGTATTCTGTATATGCTATAAAGGCAAAGAGTGCTGTGGACTGGCAAATGCAGCTGGCTCTGTTTTGTCATTGTTTAATTAGACCTTAGTCAGTGTTGAGGGGTGGGTCTTTGTCACTGAGACTGGTATTTAAGCTCTGTACAAAGGATGAGAAGGCATGTTAAGCACATTAAAGCACCAGAAAAGAGACTTTGGAAGGTTAGAGACAGCGAGTACTGTACCAAATCTAAAGCAGTAATAAATGTGTAGGTGACACAAAATTGATGGACACATACTCTGTATATAAAATTTGACCAGCATATGAATTTAACTAAATACTGGACTAATATTTTTATATTAATAGTTAATGAAAATACTGTATCAATGTCACCAGGCTCTTTGATTCATCTCAGCTCTGTTTAGATTTTTGCATCTTTCATCTCATTGTTTTGGTTTTACCTTTGGTGTTTTGGTTAATCTTTGTTTCTTACTGTGTTCAACTACAAAATACCAGTCTGTCAAAAGTGAGTTTTATGATTTGGGCTAAAGAAAGGATTTGTCAACAATACTCGATGGTTAGTCAACCTGTGTATTAATCTACTTATTTTCCCCCAGAATAATTTCAGAGGAGTAGTCACAGTGCTCACCTGCTTTGTGAACCAGTTGTTGCCATCGCTGTGCAACAATGTGCCACAAGAGTATGGTTTCAAACTTTTCTTTAGTTATCAGTGACCAGTACATATCGGTTTGCAACTAAAGAAGAAGTGAGTGTCAAAAACGTGCACTGGATGTGCGTTACACTCTGGCCAGCCATCAACTCTCCCTTATCCTGCCTTTGTATAGAGGTGTTCAGTGACTACATCAGTAGTGTTTCCACTACAAACATTACCCCATAATTCCACAACTCCAGATAAATGGTAATTTTGCCTGGTCTGCTGCATATTTAATGACACTTTCACCGCAACATCTTTATAATGTGATAATATTTTGTTTACTGCTTAATGTTTCTTATCACCTTCTGTGTCGCTTTTTATTCTCCTTCCTGTTATTGTTGTTTTAGGTCTAAATCCATTAGTTAAAATAAAATAGATGTGACAGCAAAATAACCAGCAGGGAAATCCAGGCAACATCTCAACAACACCTGTTCGCTTTCAGGGCTCCTCACTTACACACAAATATAGTAGCACTATGGTCTCGTCTCCCCACACAGACATAGCTGAGTCAACAAGTTATTTGAGGACATACACAAATCCTCAAAAGGCAGGCAGGCGTGAATTTACTGTATCAGCTGTTTGTTTTTTTAATACCAAATAGAGCATTTTGCTGTTGGTTAGGGCACTTTCATTAGAGCACAGTTTGTTAGATGGGAGCCCAGAAGCGACATGTGTACAGTATGGCCCCATCCCTGAACTAGTAAGCGCTAATGCCTTCTGACAGCTTTTGGGGAAAATGTCTGGAATTTGCATGGTTAGCTCCACTGTAAGAGCCAGGAGCTAACTGTAGGACAAGAGTGTGAGTCACTCTGGGTTGTTCTTTATTTATTTCTTTTCAGAAGATGTATCAGGCTTGAGCAACATATTTATAACCCATACAAAGAGAAATGCATTAAAATTTTGATAATTGTGTTACTTTTCAAAGGTTTATTTAATTTTCTTATTTTAGCATTCTTTTGACTAATGGTGCTGAAATTTAGCATGTGGAGGGGACACATCTGGATTTCACATTTGCATACATTTTATCTGCATTCCTTTCCTGTTATGCTCTATTGCATTTTTATTATCTTTAACATTCATAATAACAGTTAAGTCATTCCCACATTTTGGTAAATTTAGGCTAAAGAGGCAAATAGAAAAGTTTTCTTGGTCTAAATAAAGTGCATCTATGTAGTCTTAACCCATATGATTTTTCTCTTTTATGCTCTTCTAAAACTTTTCCTATAAAAACTTGACCTAATTTAATTTAGTAGAGTAGCTTTATGTTCTGAGCTGTGCTGAGGCTGCAACAAACAAGGCTACTGTATACTGAATGTTCAGTGTCATGTCAAGGTTATTCCAAAATGTCAACTTTGCTTTTTTCCCTTAAAACAAGTGCCATATATCTTAAAATGCATATGGTGTTACGAAACGTTATATCTTGGTTCTAGAGTAAGTATATGGTTTTACAGTTAGTTATAGAGTTGTATTTCCATTCCCATCTCAGAGCAGACGTGCCCAACCTCTTATATGTTTTTACCCTCTGTTACAATACAGACAAGTACTTTTGGCAGCTGAGATTAAGCTCAGGCCTACTCTGCCATTTGCTGCTGCTGTTTGTGTGGGACACTCTAAGAGTCTGTTTAGCAGAATCAGTTCCTGCTAAATGCCAAAAAAATATACATGCATTAATTGAAGGAAAGAATCTGACAGCAAAAGAAACATATCTATTCCCCAGGCAGGCTCAGACTATTTTAGGAAAGAAAACAACATGAAAAAGACAGATTTGTGAAAGAGGAGTATCCAGAAAAGCCTGAAAGGGGAGAAGACGATTGGCAGGCAAGCACAATAATAATAAACAGACTGGAAGGTTTAGCCAGGAACACGTACTGTATATGAGTGCAAATACAGACAGAGAAGCACAGAAACAGTGTTAGACGTAGATATAAATAAGTTAATTGATGGTAGTGGAGCCTTTATAAGCAGTTTCCACAGAATTACAGCAACATACTGTAACACATAAAACATACCATGATATGCTCAAATTGCAATCAATGTAGCATTTTATGTCATTCTATGTGTTGTAAATAAGATGTAGGAGCACTGAAGGAAAGTCTCTGTTCTTATGACTCCTTTTTTCTCTTGTCATTTATCTGTACCTTACAGCTCTTTGTATTAGGGTACAGCTATTTGTTTTTAAGATGATTTGCATCCACTAGAAATGTCCTCAGTCGCTCTTAATGATTTGAAAGGACACAGGATTCTCTGACAGAGCAGTAGACAGGTAGCACTGTGCACAGCTTGCCCTATACACCTCAGCAACTAAAAGAACTATTCTTTTAGCTTCGTGGTCTGGTGGAACTGTGTCTGAAAAGGTGACTCTGTTTGGAGAGTTGTACACACCTGATTTCCCCAATTTTGAAGCTGTCAGAGGTTTAATTATTGGGAAGAACTAGTTACTTGTTTTAGAAAGTAATACATTCTTTTTTAAATGTTGATAAAGATCAAATTGTTGTTTTCAAGTGGCCTGGGAAAGAGAGACCTGTACTGCTGTCGGGGGAGGGACCAGAGCAAGGAAAATATCAGGGATGGGGGGTTGCTATAGTGACTAAGGATAAGTCTTTGTTGCCGTAGGAACAACAGATGCTGAAGTTGTTCAGACACTAGACTATCAAGACACCTGCTGATGTACAGTTTCCATTCATTACCTACTTACTACATACCTACACAAAACTGGGGAATCAACATAAAAAAGCTGTTATTATTTTATATAATCATAGTAGTTCTCACCTTTGTTACTGTCTTACAGTTACTACTTTGGATAGAAGGTGATTGGTAAGTAGAATAAATCACATTTTTAGCAATAAATACTAACACCCAGTTGGTAGCTACTAGTGACCTACCTGCTCCCAGTGCTGGTAGGATGTCCACTCCCCTTAAACATGGGGAGGTTGGATAGTATGAAACATAACGCACCTACAGCAGTGGTCCTCAACTCATTTTCTATGGATATAGAATTATTCCATCACAGTAGAGCACGTCAACTGAATTATAGTCCACAAACATGTATTTATTTTTTCTAGATTTATTTATGCTCTTAATGTCAAAAGGCCTTCAGAGAAACAAAAGCAAACACTGCCTGTGGAATTAGGCTACTTTATTTTATTGTATTATTGTGGAAAAAATCTTCTTCTTAAAATGTCTGTTCGTGGGCCTATTCGTTTCTTAATTTATGCACTTCCAATATTATTTTACAAAGCAACATTGTTTTTAGTGTTACACTGATGACACCTAGTTTTATCTTTTCTCAGCAAATTAAAATGATTTCTGCTTTTCCTTGTTCTTTAGTTTTCTTACTATCTACACTTTGAAGCACTTTGAATCTTCTCCACTGAGTTTGAAGTGCTATAATAATCAATCGATTAACATGGTATAACTTTTTGAATCATCAGTAATAACCTTGCAGTCATTGCTTTCAGTTGTTGTCTCCACTACAATAATGTATCATTAATGCAGCTAATCTTTGATAATGGAATTCCATGAAAGCAAAAACAGGATATCAGGAAATGTAGAACCTGACAGAGCGGACATGAGACTGTGTAGGATATATTGGTATAGTGTTCTGGTAAGTAATTGCACATCACAAACCCTAGTGGGAGGCAGGCAGAAATAGCAAAGCTTAGCATGTAAATTATGTGGAAAAAGTACAAAGACAGACACTGGTTCATTTCGTTACCAGTCTGTAAAATGTGGAGTATTTCTAAAGCAACAAGCAGCAAAAGATGTTGATGAAGATGTAAGGGGGGCACCTTAAAAACATTTAGATGTATGACTATGACCAGGATCAGCCAAGTTCCAGACTATTAAGCTACACACAGAAATTGAAAGCTGTATTTCAAAAGGAGGAGGAATGTCAACTACTACAGTGTAGAGACAGCTGAGACTGAGCTGTCAAGTGAGAATAATGTTCTTGCTGCAGCCTGGAGAAACGTGAGGATAGAGAGATGGTAAAGGTCCTGGTGCAGTGTTTTTATCCAACCTGTGTCTTCCTGATGAGTGTGTGCCTCTAATACAGGTTGATTAATCCAGACTGGATGGAATTGAATTGAAAGGCTTAATATGGAGCTCACCTTAAATAGCATAGAAGGACAGAGAATAGAGAACTGACTCTGTCCACTAAACAACCATTATTCAGTGTTCAGTTTGTTTCAGGTGGTTTAGCCATTTTTATTAACCCTAATTACGATTTTAAATATTTAAAAAAATATATTTTTATGCTTAACTAATTTTGTGTCCACGTGTCTAACTGCCCTATATCATTATCTTAGTGCCACATATATTTACCAAATTATTTGTTTTCTTCACATTTTTGAAATTGGCTCTGAATATCTAGGATGCAATGACAGCGTTACACCTAATAGCAGTGGAGACATATTTGAATGTATCATTTTCAATTTTTCTTGTCCTTTCTTTACTCTGTAGATTAATTCAACTCACTTAGCATTGATCCCCATTCCATTTCCTTTCAGTTCTAGTTGTATAAAACACAACTGGCTCTGAGGTGTTTGTGTTTATCGTTTTGTGACAGAGACATCAGTGGGTGGAGTAGATTGTATTACCCTAAATTAGCCAAGGGTGCCAGATTCATTCATTATGAATGATGAACTTAGATCTGGCAGTTGCAGCTGCTTCTAACATACAGACTGAGGGAATAGTAGAGCCACTGGTTATTATGTCATTAATAAATGAATGACACACTGTCTCATCTCCCTATTGTGTGCTATATACGCAAATGTAGTATTTGTGTCATGAAGCAGTTTTACATTTGATGAAGATAAATAGCTTACAGATAAGCCGTGGTAAAAATGGTTAACATGATGTGTCGGCTATAGACATTATGTGAAAAGATTGATTTAAGTCAACAGCCTTGTTCATACTGTTCTCACATCTATAGTTTATCAACACTTATTATCTTCAAGATGTTTTTAGTTATTTGTCATTGTAACACCTTGTTTTGTAGGATTTATGTGTGTACAGAATGTATTAGGAGTCTTTAAAACACAAATTGTTATACTAAAAGCTCAAAATGTCAACCTGCTGAGAGGTTTGAAGAATGTCAGGGTATAACCAGATCCAGTGGGAGTCATCCTGGACACCCTGGTCATCCAGGACCATTACTGTTTGTAGAAAATCTAGACCAGAGAAGAGATAATTATTACAGGATAATTATTAGTAAATCTCTGTGATATTCATTGTTGTATAAACTTGTGGATTTACATTCTTCCCTTATTGATCTCTCTTGCCTCATACCGGTTTCTGATAAATTGCTTTCTTGCACCACAGATAAAAGTGATCTCTTTAACCTGTGGCAAGAGGCAGGCGTACGCTATAGTACCGAGGGTGTTTACCGCATTAATAATCTGCCTCTTTCTCATATATCTCACATGAACTGCTGGCTCTCTGCATTCATCCACCCCCCACGACCAGCCCTTGATTCTTTAGACTCTTCCCCCACCATCACCACCAAACATCCCACCCCCCCAAACCATTTCCCCCACAACCTCCCACATGGCTAAAGCTGGCACACTGCTGAGGATCCAGTTACTATAGCAACAGGAGGCAGTTGCTTTGGTGACTAATGGGAAGAGGGGCTACTAAGGAAACAATGGAGTTTAGCAAGGATCAGGAGCAAGGGATCTATAAATGTAGCGTGATTGAGCTATAAATAGATGTTGCTAAAGAGTTTCTGTCTCCCTCCATCAGACATATACACACACCTGTGACTGGTGCTTTTTCTTGCCATTAGAGTTGAATTAGCATACAGAATAACAGATGTCTGTAGTCAGACGACAGGATAGATTTCCCGATAAGAAACTGGACATTAGCTGAACACAGTGCAGCTATGAAGCTATGTTGAAGCAACATTATGATGTTTTTTAACAGTTTTTAAACACATCACATGATATTGTATTTTGCATTAAATGCAGTAAAGAAAGACAGGAACAATTTATGAAACCATATACAAATATAGTTTGTTTCCCTAAACATCACGTACAAAGCTTGGTCCTGTCAATTAGATCCAAATTACTGAAGATGATATTTAGGTCTTTTATTGACCACAGCTTTTGTCTTGTCTGTATGCGTTGCTAGTATCCTCAGTGAGTTATTAAACTCAATGCCTCTGTCACCCAGTGGGATTATATAACACTTTGTATTGTGTGTGTGTGTGTGTGTCATTGCCAGCCAACCCCTCAGAGAGGGTGAGGTCATCTCTTTGGTGGGCTGTGTATGTATGAATGCATCTGACTCTGGTGTCAGTTTTGTACTTTAAGAGGCAATCAGACAGGGAGAGAAGTTGGGAAAAAACATGACAGATGTGACACAGAAGCAACAGTACACTGGCCCCAAGCATGTCTACCCACCTGCCTGTCCATACCTCCCTGTCTGTCTGTGCGGGTATGATGGTAAAAAAAGTGACAGACACAGTGACTGTGATGTGGTGACGAGGGAAACCGTGATTGAGATGGTCGAGGCATCCTTTCCAGAAGTGGTGACAGGCTGCCTTTTAATGATGTCCAAACACGTAGGCATCATTAGGAGCTGTTTGAAAGACATTGATCGATGGACTGAAGGAATGAGGAGGGCAGATCTGCACAAATTAAACATAGTGTATGCTTTCTTACAGAATGTAGCAGACTGTTTTTTTTTTATATTTATATTTTATATTTTTGTATTACAACCTTTTTTTATTTTATTCAAAATGTCAGTCCGCCTGGTCACTCCAGCATTATTTATGATGTGAAGAAAATGTGCCTACATACTGAATTAATGCTCCTGAAAAGATTTATAAGCACAGGTACACTTGTCTCAATCTAGCTTTTATGGGTTTTTTTCCAGCTCATAGAATAATGTATGCAAATGCACTATTTTGTGACAAAATATCTTCCAAACTTGAAGATGACCTGGTCACAGCCATTACTTTGCAAAAGCACATTAGCCAAGAACATAACCGTGTTTTACACCAGGTCGAACCCTAAAAATGCACTTTGCTGCCTGATTGTTACTGACAGACCCCCTGCTGTGCATTTCCTCACACTTCCTCGAAGTCAAGCTCATGGTGGGTCACCAAAATACCAAATCTGCATGAACTGTGATGAAAATGCCATTTCCCTGAAGCTAAAGCCTGCCATTCACTGTGTGCTGTCCCAATAACAACAACAACATAGCTCTGCTCCTAATTGATTCTGATTGTTCATGACTGATTCAGATGGCTGCAGTCCTGAACACTGTAAATCAGGTAGGAAGCTTTCTGAGGATTCAAAACTCAAAACACAGTTTAGTCTTCGAAACCCTGTACTGGCTGAAAAATAATCAGAAAACAGATGTTAATCAGGATCCATGTGGTATCTCAGGCTGTTACACAGGAATGATAATAAGTTAATGGTATTTATTCATTGTGAAATAAATGAAACAAACTGACTCTGTTGAGTCGATACAATAATGTAATGTAATGTTTGTTTTTAGGTTCAATACAACATATATCATTTTTTTTCCTGGTTTAAAACTGAAAATTACCAGCTGTTGTTTGAGCTGTTATGTAAAGATGCATATTTTAGTGTGTGATCTACACAAAGCTGTGTCCTGTTTGAGGAAGTTACTCAGAGTAATACTAAACACTTTATTTATAGATGCATGCTAATGACTGTTTTACACATTTTTTTTTTTTGCATGAAAACATTTATTTTACCTCTGCACCACCATAGTGTGGTTACTATAAAGGGAACATAATGATCACAGCTGGACTGCTGATGGCTTGCTGATGAAGTTACCTAGCAAGCCAGTCGAGCCAGACACTGTAGATTAATGTGAGCAAATACTATGGAAATGATCTGGTGTTTGGCTGCGGATAGGACTCAAGAATGTTTTAGGTTAGGTTAGGTTAGGCAGGGCCAACTACCTAATGTCCAAGAATGTCCCAGATCTTGGGACATGCAAAATGCAAAATGCAGTTTCACTGTACCTGTGATCCTTGTGTGATATGCTGTCCTGTAATAAAGGCAGGAGGTGACAATTATAGCCATTTTAAAAAACCACTGCCTTTGTTTCAGTCCAACTTTCCTGTTTACTCTCAGTTTCTTTCTCTTTCTGTCTCTCTCCTCATCTGGTTGCCCTGATAATTCTTCTATTTCCTAGTCTTTTCCTACCCACGATGCCTTGCTGCCATTTCTAGTCCAGCACTCAGTCATCATGCACACCCCATCCTTTCATCTCCCTATCGGCTCTCATCTGTCTGCGTCCTCCTCACCCTCGGTCCCACCATCTCTCGCTCTGTCCCAGTTTGCCCGTCTGCCTGTTATAAATCACTTTTTTCAGACGACACTCAGCCTTCAGACCAAACTGACAGCCACAGGAACGCCTGTAACTGCCGGCTATTTTGGCCGGCACAGGACAAAGACATGCACATATATATACAAAGCTCAGTCTAGGACTACAGGAACCTGATTTGTAGTTATGTGTATGACATAATCATATGTAACAGATTTTGTGTTATGGTAATGTATATCCAGTATATAATGTTGACATTTTCAACACAACCAACGAACACGGAGAAAGTGCTGCGTCTTCATTAAGACATTGCCATAGTTTCTACATTTAATACTATTGATCAAATGTAAGTCTGGGGTTAGGGTACGTAAAAAAAAGGTTTCAGCAAATTTTGGGCACTTGATGATATTTAGGATTTGTGTTGTATTTAAAGTTATTGATTTATAAACAAAGGCACCTATTTCATATATGTAGTTTTGTAAATGCCTGTTTGATTTAATTTCAGTAGCCAGAAGTCAGAAAGAGCAAGGATGGAGCGGCAGTCATTTCTGTGCAAGGCTTCAGTTAATTGCTTACAGGCTAGATTCAATCCATTTGTCTGAGTTAGACATAAATGTGAATGTGATGCTATTTATGCATATATAAGCATGTCTGTCTGGATTATGTGCCTGACGGGATGTGTGCACATACAAGCATGTCTGTCTTTCACGAATGTTTTCTACATTCTGCATTTATACTGTGTATTATGTACTGAACATGTGTGATATATGCACAGTTACTGTGTATATTTTTCATGGTTTAATAGTCTTAGTGGTCTGATGTATGAGATTGGAGAAGTTTAAGTATGTTTCTCTAGATTCTTCTTCTTTTGCTACTTCTTATTATCTTATGCATACACATAATTATAAAGATACATGCATATATGTGAAATCACACATCTTCACACATTTACATATACCTTTGGTTATGGTATTATTTATTTACCCATCATGCCTTCTGCAGTGATCAGATGAGAGATGATCTATATTTATTTCATTTTTGCTGTCTCACGTGGGCTTGTAAGAAGGGCTGTGTGTTTTTGTAGCAAGGTTATACACTTTAGGTTGTACACAGAGACAAAGTAGACTACACCCTAACCTATAGAATGTGTACCTGTTATACAGTTTGTACATTAAACCCAGAATTGGGTAAAACAAAAATGAGGAGATATAGTGCAGACAGTGTGTGTGACATGTAACGGGTCAGATGGAGGTAAATGTGAAAAATGTGTTGCATTGCTTTAAAGCGCTTAATGTGTGTGCGTACATGAGATGTCTGATAAGGTCTTGTAACTTCAAAGCCACTTGCCACCTAAAATGCCTGCATCAGGTCTCACTCAGTCGTCCCCAGGGAGAAAACAGAGCAGTGTGAAGGGCTGTGTGTGTTTTTTCCATGAGACAGAATTAAAGAAACAAAGGGGTTGAGGAGAGAAAAATGTGGAGTGAAAGAGAAAACTAGAGGAGGGGGCTTACTCGCTCCACCACAGTGGGTGGGATCTGGGAACTGGCACTAGCCAATTGGCAGCCACAACTGGGTCACATGACAACTGCAATAATCACTAAGAGAGAGACAGAAAGAGGGAGGGAACAAGGGAAAGAGGTGCACATCCAGTCCACCCTCAGTGTGTGTTTCAGTTCAGGAGGAAGACAGAGCACCAGAGAATCCACAGACACACAGAGCGCATCTGAGTGACTGAACAAAGAGGAACAACAGTGCAAGACAACAAAGAAAGGAGAGAGAAAAGAGAAGGAGTGAAGATCACCTTTGAACACCTGAGACTGAGACAAAGGCAAACTCTGAAACAAAGCAAGAGGGAGAAAGAGAAAGGAGAGACAGGATGTCTTCTCTCTCCGATCAGCAGCCAGGCTCTCCTTTCTCAGATTACACTGAGCTGTGTAAGGTGACTTCCCTGTCACCTACTGTGCCAGCTCAGACCTGGGATTGGCAGCATCACTCTGCCATGGGCTCACCGAGGGCCCTTGTGGTAAGTGATGGACCTCTTGCACCGACTGGACTCACAGACGAAGACAAGCTTTGCTTCTTTGAGCAGCCGGGGAGGGGCAGCATGGACGCAGAGCTGAAGGTACCAGGTAGAGTTGGGGGAATTTCAGGAAGCACCTCAACGGGTAACGCCTCACTTGGCAGTGCAGGGGAGAGTCCAGACAGCCCTCTTTCCTCCTCCCCCTCTCCAGCTTCCCCAGGAAGACTACCCCCTGCCCTGGGCTGTGGTGGCACCAGTAGGGCCCCCCAGCCACCAGTTCCTCCATCCCCAGCCAGGTGTATGGAGCAATCTTCCACTACTACTACAATGCCTCCATACTCAACAGGAGCCTCACTAATAGAGGCATCCCCATTAGATGGGGACTTGCCCCCTGAATCATGGAAGAACTCCAGTTTAGCTGAATGCAGCCCAAAGGTTGCTATGCCCCAAGTGTCCCCTAACTACTGTGTTATAGGAGTTGACAAGGACAACCACTTTGACAGGGGTGATGAGTTTGGGGCTGGAGCTGGGGCAGCTCTCGGGAGCCAACAGTTATCCAATGTCTCCTCAAGGGACAACAGTGAGGAGGAAGACATGGAAGAAGAAGAAGAAGATATACAAAATGAGCTCGAGCCCTGTTTCATCGGAAGGGCTCAGGAACAGAGGAAAGCTATGCGGCGAGCGATGTCTGAATGTTCCCACCTGTCGGTACCCACCAGTCTGCAGCTGCCTGATAAATATCCAGGTGGAGATGGGGCAGGGCCGGATCAGCTAGCATCACCCATTGGTGGTCCGCGTCGCTCACCACACTCCATGAAGCGTTCACTGACTGTTGCAGAAGATCAGCCCCCAACCCCACCACCTACCCTGTCAGCAGCAGGCGCCACACATGTCGACCTGCGACAAGCCCCACCTGAATCCCGCCTCCCCCTCTCCCCATTCTCACCAGTGAGGGACGGCGATTCTGGCTTCCCTCTGTCATCACTAGAGTCCCCAGTGGAAGGCTTCAGGTCAGAGAAGGAGCCTGGTGGCATTGTGCTTCCAGTGCCCCTAAGCCCCAAGGGGTTTAGTAGCATAGTCACCAGCTCCTGCACTAAAGAAGAAACTGATAACAAATATGACATGTTTAAAGATACTGAGTTTGACAGCAATGAAATGAATACTAAACAAGGATCTAGCTTAGACTTTGGAGAAGGCACGAAATCAACAATAGTAGGAGGCACTGATGGTGACCTTGCCACTGGTGGCTATACCAACCTTGGCTTCAATTCCACCACCCACCCTTTCATCACAGTAGATGGTAGGTGGTCATGTTTGCAGTCTCACTCCTGTTTGCCAAATGTCAGTTGAGTGCCAAACATTTCAGTTTGAGTCTTTGGATTTATAACCTCTTACTACCCATAGGAACATTTGACATACGGTTAACATAATGATGTGTCCTAAATATGAACAGGTAATATAAAGATTGATTAAACTTTAGCTTTTTTAGTTATTGTTGTCATCTGATGCAAAAATCATTTAAGTACAATCCAGGACAGATTACAGCATTTACATTATGTGTGTATGGTGTTAAGTAGTGAATACAGCATGGAAGCAGACAAAAAGGCAAGTGAAGTGAGCAAAACAGTGTGTTGTGTTTGGCCTCAGTGGCTTTTCTGTCTGTAGGCTGCAGCGAAGCACATCGACAAAGAAACTCCTGATGTCAATAATACGAGGATTAAGATAGCATCTAGGATTTTCATTGAGTATGAATTGTACGTGTTTTGGTAAATTGGTAATGTTCGAATGTTTAATTTATTGACTCCAGTCTGTTTTCAACCAGATTCAGTTTTCTGGTCTAGACATGCAAATGGCTGTGGAGGCAGACTGAATCAAGGAGTGTCAGATGGTGAGGGAGACACAGAGTGAAAGCAAAGGAATGAATAGCTGAAAGTCAACTGCAACTGAGCAGCCCCCCGCTAGCTCATTGACATTCTATTTTGGTAGCATCTTTCTCATTAGTCATCCACAGAGACCCACATTTAGATACAGATCAGCCACATACTGTGCGCATAGAATTGTTTAAGAGTGTGAGTATGGAACCCAAGTTAAACTATCTCAGTTTCTGTGTTAATGGACACAGGTGGCTGATATTCTGTGCGAGTGAATGTGGCTTTTGAGATGCATGAAAACGTGGGATACAGCACAAGCTTTTGCACTAAGATACAGTCACATTCACTGCAACTTTCACAGCAACATACACATATGCGCGCACGATGATGTCTAAAAGTTAGAATCGAAACGGTTAAGTTAGTTCTGCTATGCAGTGACGTCGTGGCACAGCCCATTTTGTATACTGCCATAATACCTGCACATTTCACATGAATTACTCTGGCATGTAATTAAACAAATAGCAACACATTACCACCCAAATGACTCCACATTGATCCAATCATTTGTACATTATTGTGCATGTGAATGCGTGCAACACAAATTTTCACTGTTGATTTGTCTGACTGTAGTTCATAACAGTTCATAACTTGACAAAGTAAAAATGTTTTGCTTGCACAAATGGCCAAGCATTCTGTGCACATAGTTTAGTCACCACTTTCATTTGGGCGTTTATGAGGTGCTGAGACTTAATGCTTAGAAATGTAATACTTCATTTCCCAAAAAAATGTGCAGGCACAGTTTTTTGTTTTTCTTGCACAAAACTGCACACACTACGTAATATGATTGTATTATTGTCCTGATCGTGTGGTGTGCCAACTTTTTCTATTATGCTCATCCAGGTAGGAGGGCAGGGGAAAGAGGAGCAGCAGTAGGTCAGGAGAGTGGATAGCTCCTGAAATTCACACACACATCAAGGCAAATAAAAAAGACCAGGGTTGTACGCTTGTGGACACACACTTGCACAACAGCAAAGTGAGCATAACAAGCTTGCCGTGTAAAGTTGATGTTGAACTATTCATCTGACATTTAGATACAAGTTCAGGACAGCACAGCTCATTATAGCTGATGGAGGCACCGTCTTTGTCCAGCCTCATTTTCTCTCATGCTCCAGCCTCCCTTCATTTTCTATTTTTCAGGCTCTTTCTAGCTCTTTCTTCTCTGTTCCTGTTACTCTGAATGCTTGTTAGATTCTTGGTGCAGACAGGCAGAGCCAAAATGGCTGCAAGCAGGTCACAGTCATGTCAAATAATGACTGAGCCAGAACAGGGTCACTGACTGGGAAGTGCTGCCCAGTATGGTGATGCTTTTTATAACGAGCATGTTTCTTTCACTGTGTCTTTGTCTCATGCATTTCCTTGCTTTTGGTCTCTTTTGTTTTTTGTTTTTCTCTCTCTGCCGCGGTGGTATTTGCCGCCTGTTACAAAGCAGAGTCTGGCAGAAGCTACAAGCCTGGTCACTGGAGAATTAAAGGGGCAGTGATCTTTATTTTCTCCCCCCCCCAAGTCTAAAAAGGAGCATGGTGGAGTCACATAGCCACAGGCAGTGTTCTGTGTCCATGCATCTGTTTGCTTTCTTATCCAGTTAATTTCCTGCAGCTTGTTGTGTGAAAACCTGTTATATCCATGTGGAATTAAACTCAATTATATCTCTTGGTGCTTTGGTAATACAGAGAATGCATAGCATCAGTCTCTAATGGAAGAATTTCAAATGGGCAAGATGTGGGGTGTGCTTGTGGAAAAAGATGACTAGCAGATTTGTATTGTAGTTGGGTGGGGTGCAGGAAAGGGAAAACAGGTACTAGGTGGGTAGATGCAGAGCAAGAATAACAGAGAGAAGACAAAAAACAGGGGAGAATTAAAGAATGAATTTAAATAATGGACAAAGCAATGATCCAGACAATTTGAAAATAAGGGACTGAAATAAAGAGGTCAGTTTAGTCCATCAGCTCACATGTTTGATGGATACCCCAAGTCATTGTGTAGATCTACTATCCAATTAGTTTTCTCATACAGTTTCCTTGTTTGGGCTTGTTTTTCAGCTGCCTTTGTTCTCAGTATCATTGAATAAATTAAGTAAATCTGTTTTACGAGTGAATATGTTTGTGTGTGTGTGTGTGTGTTCAGGAAAGGTCTTCCTGTTATTTGTGTGTACAGTGTTTGTGCAGTTGGGCACAAATTACCTTTCCTGTTAACTTCACCCAAAGCAAAGTAGGAGCTGCAGAGGAAAACTTCATATACATCCTAAATGTAGATGGACTAAAGAGATACAAAGACTTCTGCCTTAAACTATTATTATACAGCATAGAAGTGTCCTTTTAACATGTTTTTCATATCTCTAAAACACTGTATGCCTTCTCTGTCCTGCCATGTATATATGTGCAGTTGTTTGGAAACCTTTGGACATACAAGCAGGAATGTAAGTAGCATTCATTTTCATAAACATATGCATAAAATTATAGTTTCTCTCACTACACCACAAGACATGTAGTGGCTGTAGCATACAAGAACAATGTTCATCTAGTCCAGAAACTTCACTGACTCCTGTAACAGTTCTGTTACAGAGCTCTCAGGATGGAACTAATATTACTGACAGCTAGAAGGTCTCACACTTCAATACATCACAAGTACACTCTGTTACCACTTCACAACCACTTCCCAATGTCCAGTGTGCTAGATAATGCTACCAAAGAGGAGTGATGAAGAGTAGAGTCACTTCACTCAGTCTAAACCGACAAAGTTTGCTTAACCACAAAAATTCCTAAATGGTTTATTAGCAATTAAACCATCATGTAATCACAATTTTATCTTATATTCTTGCAATTTGCTTTAAATCATTGTGGAATTTACAGATAATTACGTTTTTTTAAAGGCTTTTTGAGCCTTAATTTACATTAACTTGAGCTTGAATAGTGAGAAAAACACCTCATCAAATGCTCCAGTGCCCGTAATATCTTTTATAGCCGCTAGAGTTCGCCAATTTCCCACATGGCTAATAATGCCTTTGGCAGTAGGCAATAGAAGAACTACTATAACTTATCTATGTGCTATGAACGACTCTTTCTTAGCAGTTTTAAGTTCCGATGACTTGTGAGAGTAGGAAAAGGAAACTGTGACGAGTGTTCTTGTAAGCCATGGAAAAATCTGAACAATATCATCACCCTGAAAGTGAAGCAGCTAAATTGAATTAATTCACTGTGTTATTCATACCTTTTATTCACCATAATTTTGTGCGGGGCATTTAAATCACTTGTACATGCTTTTTGAGAAGGAAACTGATATGAGGGGTTCTTATACAATAGCTATTGTTTTGTGAACAGCTGCAGCCATTACATATTTGAACTGAATCTTATATTCTATAAGATAATGACAACACCCACCCTGGCAGCACGTTCTTTTGAAATATCACTCTCACTAATGCATCTCTAATACATCACCCTTCATTCACCCTAAAGGCTTAGCCTGAGGCTTAGATTTAGAAGCTCTTTTAATTATTCATATCTTTCTTTAGGGAAATGAATGATTACCTTCTTTCTCATTCTCTTCATGTTGACATGTTACATATTGAGCTTATGTCAGTGAAGGTTCTCAGTGACAATGGGGTTTGGTTATCTGAAGGTCATATCAACTGGACTTCTTTCTGGTCGGAACCAACATTTCTTCCCAGACCCAATCAAGAAGAAGAAGTGCATCATACAAGACTCAACCATTGGATATTTTGAGCTAATGGGACCAGAATTGCTGGTCAGCTGATTAAGAAAAATCTGAAGCTTAGACTTTCTTGGTTGAAAAAAGTGACAGGATTAGGTGACAAACAGAGAGAAAGAGTGAGCAACAGATAAATGGCATCAAAGGGATGCAGACACAGGGACCACAGGAAAAGAGACAGTGATGATGACAATTTTAGCTGCAAAAATTGCATTTATATCCAACGTTATACAGATAAATGGACAAAGGAACAAATGAGACAAAGAAAAACAAACGGGAATTGTGGAGTCACATGGAAAAGCACTTGAGAGTGTGCATGTTGGGTATCACCTCCTTAAATGAAGCCATTTTCACCAGGCTTCCACAGCTGTGACACATATCAAGTTTCTATGCCAATTAAAGGATCATCGTGAAGGTCTTGAGTTTTTGCTCCGTCTCTTGTTTCCTCTCCTGTGTCTCATCACACCTCCTCTTGTTTTAGTCAGTATTTTTGTTTCCTGATACATTGCATGCAGTAGTCGTCTATTGTGCTTCGCTTGGTTTGGTTCGTCTGTCACTGTTCAGGTTCCGGGTCACTGTATGTTATGTAAGCTAATGTCATTGTGTTCTAGTTGAAATTCACACTCCAATTCCCTTTTTTTTTGTTCCCAACTTACTTATCTTTTAGTTTTTTCTCCTACAGTTACAAGGCCATTATTGCCTTAATGGGAATTTTTAGTTAATATAATAAGTTAATATTTTAAAAGATTAAATGGACAAGGCATGAATATTTATAATCAGTTCTGCATCAGTTAGAATAAATATGTTTTATATAAAATTAGTGAGATACTGAATATATATATTTATACATAGAGTAAATGTCGTATGTCAAATAAAACATCCACAAATCCACTTAAAAATATATATAACCTCCACAACTTGCCTGAAAATAATTGGATATTTAAATTTTTAACAGTATAAAAGTAATCCAGTCAGAAATGTCTGTACATCCATTGGTACATTGCAATCAGGAGCTGCTAACAGGTTTTTAATGGTGCACCGCAGGAAATAACCGTTTTATATTATGGGCCTCTGTTAAATGGGCCCATGATATATATAGTATATAGTTTATTTTATGTATCAACATAATATTTAATGCAGATTGTGCAATTCCATTTCAAGCGGATACAAACTTCACTCTAAACCTGTCGTAATAATAACGCACATTCAGCTCGTACAAACTTAACCAGAACTAACCAAAGTAACGTATGAAAAAGTTCCTGCAAACTTAATAAAACTTTGTACATCAGTACAAAGTTTGCATCCACATTGATACATTCATTTAAATTTAAATCTGGTTCATGCATCACATTACATGGTTGGCAACATCAGTTTATATGCTGTATTTTGCATACACAGCATAGCAGCGTATCTGCAGATAATTGTTGGGCAGTTCTGTACAGAAGAATACAGAAGGATGGAGTCAGTGAGCTTCTTCCTTTCAAAGAAATTCAACTTGAGAGAGACGTTCCAGTTGAACTTTCCAACTGGGATCCCAGAAATTCCAACCTTCCAGTTCAAAAGAAGCATACTAATAGTAATAATAATAATACATAGTGTAACTCATGGAATGCATGGCAACATTATACTTCCTGTCTACATACCCCAAAGCCCACAGAGTGGATGTATTTATCACACCTCCAACCATATTGTGTCTGTTCTGTTGTTATTACGTGTCTGTTCTATGCATGTACGGATTGGGTAGTTATAGTAATAACGTCGGTAAGTTTGCCTAGATTCTTGGAATAATCGTTCCTTCATCTGAAGGCTAATTTATGGATTTTTTGCATATCAATGTAAGTGAGAGGGTTCACGTGTGGCATGCATTACAGTCTGACACAATTCCATTCAGTGGGATTGTGAAGGCTGCACTGGATACACTGCTTGTGTGCTCCAAATGTGGAGAAGAGACTCGATGTACCCTTGGAGGACAGAGCAGAATCTCTTATGTCATTTGGGCACCAGAAGATGCAGCCCTTAATGTGGGACACAGCCTGAGTCTGTAGCTCTGTCTGGGTTCAACTCAGCCCATCGTTAGGTCGTCATCACCTGAGGTCAGATGATGTGCATGTTTCATTCAGTCAGTCGACAAGAGAAAATGTGGTTTGTTTAAACTATGCAATATTTAGATTTATAGGACTAACTTTATCACCCAGGTTCACTATTTATTTCACATCCACCATTTCTGAAACATTCAACAGAGATGGCTTCAGATATTTACTTTACTCGATACACCACCACTGTTCACAGTACTGAGCCAAAGACTTCTCAAAGTATAATTCTGCTCCAGGAAAACACAGCGTGTTGGATGTTGAAAAAAGGTTTTTATTGACATTGTTTTAGGGTCTAATGACCTTTGAACTGACATGGTTTTTATCGTGTCTGTCCAAACTGTTTTCTTTCGTTCAGTTTTTCTTGTAAGCATAAGCAAACGTTTAAGATAATGGATGAATAGATTGGTATGTTTTAATGTATGGTATTTTGTGCCATATATATCAAGTGTGTGGAAATACTTTGGCAGGAAGCTTTACGATGAAGTCAAACAACCTATCTTGACCTCTAGTGTCTCTTTACTTAACCAGGAGTAGACTATCACAGTTATTGTTAATCTGTCGATGTTGTTGAATATGAAAAGAGCCTGGTGTGGGATGCAGGGTGTGATATTTACATATTTAATTGCATAAAAAGGAACCATTCTTGCTGAGCTGTCTGTATGTATATACACATACAGTAATGTCCAGAGTTCTACATGTGTACAGAGAGAGTCCATGATGGTTAAGGGTTTATCTGAGAAATGTCTGAGGGTTTTGGATTAGGCTTTGCTACTGAAGTCAGTTGTCCTACTTGTTTTTGTATTTATTGAGTTGTAGTTGTAATAGCAGTAAATTATTTCTTGTGTGTGTGACCCTTTTTTCCAAAGAGATAAAGACTCTTATTAAGTTGCTAAACACATTGCAGTGATTTGTAATTAAAAGCAGTTGTATTGCATTTGTTTTTTTCCAGTAAAATCAGACAAGGTGGAGAATTCAGAGAAGAAGGAAGAGAAGCTGGAGGATGATGTAAAGAAGGTTGACCCGTCTGACCCTCTGGATAAAGCTGAGCAGAAGAGTGTGAAGGTTGAATTTGCAAGCAACGAGACTTTAGTTAAGGTGGAAAAAGAAGTGGAGAAGGAAAAGCCGAAAGAGAAGGAGACTGAAGCAGAAAAGATAACAGAGAAAGAGCCTGACAAAATTAAAGAAGAGAAAGAGACAGAAAAAATGAAGGAGACAGAAAAAGAGCCAGAGAAGGTAAAAGAGATAACAAAGGAGACAGAAAGGGGGAAAGATAAAGAGACAGAGAAAGTAGAGGTAAAGCAGCAGAAAGCAGACACAGAGCCTAAACTGAACAAGGTGGAAGAATCACCAGAAAAATTTGTAAAGGTGGATAAAGTGGGCCTGGAAGAAAAGGTAGAGAGCAAAGCTGAGAAGGCAGAGAATTTGGAAAAGATGGACAAAAATGAAAATTCCAAAGTGGAAGAAAAAATGGACAAAAACACAGAGAAAGCAGAGATGATGGATGACAAAGAGGCGCACATCAAAAAAACGGAGAAGATGCCAGAGCAACCCCCGACACCCATCAAGCTCGATACCGGTTCTGACGAGATGAAGAAGGCGGAGGACGCGGAGACAAAGACAACAGCAGAGTTGGAAGAAAACAAAAAAGAAAAGGTTGACTCAGACAATGCCAAAAAGACAGAGGAAGAGGACAAGATGGAGACCGTGTCGGAGAAGCCTGTGGAAAAACCAGTACAGAAGGAAGAGGAGGACAAAGCGCAGGATGACAAAAAGACCGTTGAGAAAAAGGATGACAAAAAGGACAAGGCTGCAAAAGCTGATGAGAAGGCCAAAAAGACAAAACCTGCAGCCAGTGCAACACCGAGCAAAGATCTGGACAAGAAGACCAAGGTAGGATTTCTTAGTCTAATATAGAATGAGGATTATTTGAATTAACAACTGTATTTACTGCATTTTATGTCTTTACACTTTTATTACTGTTGTCTTTGTTACAAGAATACAGCCTCTATTCTAAAGTTTTTGTTCAATATATAACATTCAACATTATACACAAAAAGGGTAACGAAAAAGGCTGGAGGTTGGAGGAGAAGGAACCAAAAATGAAAGCAAAAAAATAAAACATCTATATTTATCTCTCAGTGCCTACAGCAAGTGCTATATACAGACAGGTGACAACATAAAGGGGAAATCCTGAATGCTTAACCCTTTAGTTTGGGGAACTGGTGGTTCTGTAATGCTGGCGTGGGTTTTGGTGAATACTGTAAATCAGTCCAAAGTCATTGTGAGCTCTCAGAGGATGCCCACTATATGACCTTTCAGTCAGTGACTCCTCATCCATAAGGCACACGAGCTTATCGAATCGTTTGAGAACAAAAATAAGACAACAGATTTGGGACTGACGTTAGACAGCAGTTTCTACCACCATCATCAAAACACCAACTGGCCACCAAATATCTGTTGTATCCAAATATCCTCCAGTATAGATCCAAAGTCCTGGAGAAACACGGGAATTACACTGAAGTTTTGGAGGCCCAATCCCTGTCCAAGACACTTCCTGAGGGTTTTCCTTGAATTTGTCACCTGGCTAAATATTATATCTAAATTGAATCTTAAAATTCAAACATCCCATTTTTGACCACAAATTCAATCCAAGAAACGGTTTCATTTCCAGGCTGGGGGTGAGTTTCAAAAACCTTAAGACGGGCGTTCGTCATGCATGTTGCTTATGCTACTGCCACTGCACACAAACCTGTTTCCCTTGGCAAACATGAGTTACCAATCCGACAACAGAGCCATTGCTAATTGTTGTTTTAAGCATATTATTTGTATTATATGATTTCATGCTGCTTATCCTAGCTGCTGTTATCATCCATTGCCCTTATGTTTTCTTTTTCCCTTTTCTTTTGCTTTTCCTCCTTATTTTGCCCTCCACCCATGTTGTTGTCCTGCATCACAGCCTTCTGCCGGGGTGACTAAACCGAGCACCACTGCCAAAATGCGGCCAAGTTCTGCAGCTGCTAGTGGTGGTTCGCCCCCTGCCCCTACTAAGCGCCTCAAACCCTCCCCTCCCACTTCCACCTTAGACAAAAAAACAACCACAACAAAGGCACCATCCACACCCACTGCTGGCCCAAAGCAGCCCTCCACCACTTCTACCAGCCGCCCCCCATCATCCACCTCAACAACTACACGTGATGTCAAACCCAAGGTAAGAGTCAACTGCCAGGCCTTAGTCTGCAGAAAGTCTGCAGAATACTAGCAGCAATGCATCTGGAGCCATAAAGGATTTAAAGGAACAGTTCAGTATTTGCCAGCAGCATACTAAAAGGTCTATACAAGTCATCTGCAAATGCTTTCTCCTCTCTTGGCTCCAAATAGATCCCTACTGCAGCTGCACGATTAAGAGAACACAACCAGTAGATTGGGATCAAGTTTAATAAAAAACAAATTTCACCATTTGTACATCCTTATTTGGTTTTAAGGCTCGTGCAAAAATCTGTTTCCCGCATTGGCTTGGAAATTTGGCCATCTGGTATCTTCCCTGTTAACATGCACAGGCTCACGGTAGTATATTATAACACTCTGATGAGTTCTGCTTCAGGGTTGTCAAGAGAATAGGTTGGATGTGAAGTCAGTCAGACCTGAAAATGCAAGAAACAAAATGATTGTCCCCAGTAGGGTTAGCACACACTGGCTAGGTAAGAAATAAGTGTTTACAGTCTTATCTCTTATTAATAAGCCCTAAAGTCTGCAGTTATACAAGTTAATTAGTATCTATATTATAATAGTCCAGCAAGTTTATTCTGGAAAAGGACAGAGAGATTTTCATGGCCTCAGTAGAAATCGGCAGCTCCTTCTTTATTACAAATAATATTAGTGTGTCTGCTTTAAAGGCAAATATCTGGTTTAAGTTTTTATGTTATACTGATTGATTGTATTGATTAGCTCATGGCTCTTTTTCACACTTCGTACCCTAAGAAGCCGTGTGCCTCTTCAACTGTATCTAGTGTGACTCCATTATTTAGCCTCTTAGCGCCCGGGGCTGCAGTGTGACTCAGGTCAGGTTTACCAACTTGTTGCAGGATGGCTCAACTGTATGTGGAGCACGGCTTCATCCTAAGGTGCATGTACAGTCCTGAAGGTGCATCCTGGTCTCCAGCTGCATGTTTCATGAAAAAAACCTACCTGAGTTCCACAGTCAATTCACTGAATGTTCATGGCTCCCTTTTTGACAGATTACACCTTGTTTTATTTATTTATAGCTTTAATGTCGGCCAACGTAACTCTTACTCCTTTCTCCTGTCGTTTATGTATGAAATGACATCTCCTTTGCCCTGATGTTTCTCAGACAACTGCAGAGAAGCGCCCCCCTGTGCCAAAGGCCAGCACTGCCACCTCAAATCAAACAGGCTCCACCACCGCCACCAAGAATGGAACTGCTGCCACCACAGCAGCCAACAAAACCACTGCGTCAGTGCGCACATCACTGTCTAATCGCACGACCACCACCACTGCAGCCAAAAAGCCTCTGGGTACGAGAGACACACACAGAGACACACTTTATTGTGGTTCATACATTCACTTTATGCACAGTTTTGTGTTGTAAGTTTTTTAAGGACATACAATTGTCATTCTGGTCATTGTTTATTAATTCACACTCAATGTTCCACAATGACAAGGAAACAGTTTTTTTTTATAGATTTTTGCAAATATTTTGAAATAGAAGGTGTCTGAGTGCCATCTTTTTGATCATGTGAGAACATTTGTGCAACAAAGATCAGTGTTGTTTCGTTTTGAATTGATTTTATATTATTACTACATCAAATTCTTTCTGGTAAATAACAATAGTAGCTTTGGAAGTATTTCCTTATGCTTTTTTCGCAGATTATGTCCCTCAATTATTAACTCACCACTTGTGTTTTAGCCTCTAAGACAGACAACAAAGCTACAGAGGAGAAGAAGCCGAACACTCTGAAGACTTCTACAGGTATTACAGCACTCTCCTCATTTGTTACTATGTGCAGAAATAGTAGATATCCTGAGGGAATACTATAAACATCTGCATGTAGAAAATATATCTAGTATTTGGTATTTAACTTAAATCAATTGTCAGCAAATCCAACCAGCCAGGGCCATTATTTCCAACTGTCTGACCCTGAACTGCACTGTTCTCTGTTTTGGCTCTTAGCTCATATTGTTGTACTCTTTTTCCTGCTTTCCTCATCAGTAATCCTTTCCTCGGTTTTGCCTCCTCTCCTCTTTTTCCTACACAGCTCCAGCTTTACTTCCTCTGCTGAAAGATTAGTTTACATTTTGGCAACATGTGATCTTTCAGCAAGAACATGACACTGCAGCCCACACTGTCCAACTATGACAATGCTTTGCAGGCTTGAATAAAGAGTGAGGCTTTATTGCTGAGAGGCCCTGCCAAGTTGAAATTCTTCATGGCAGCAGTATGTGGATTACTGTCCCTTTGCTGTTGACAGGAGTTTGCAGCTTTTGCTGATACAGCTTCGGGTTGTCTAATCTCCCAGGGTTCTCCCAGTCAAATTACTCTTTAGAAACATGGAGGCAAGTGGGAGGATTTCTGCAATTAAACATGACTTAACAGGAGCTGGAAATATACCAAAGGCTCTCAGGGAGGATTGACAGCAGGACATTTGGCTCAGCATGCTTCACAACTCTTAAAAAAAACTGAGCTGACATATCACAAAATGTATGCAGATTGATTTGAAGTGGTACAAATGTTGCACTGAGGCAGCTCACACCTAAACCAAAGGATTTAAACCCACGATTCTGCTGTACTTAAATATTTGCCAGTCATCCTAAGGAATTTACTTTACATATGTACAGGGCTGTATTCTTTTTTTACCTTTTTGCTTTTTTGACAAGAGTTGGATGAGAACTGCATATCTGTGCATTAAACATATAGCTGGAGTTAAGAGGTTAACAACACCTTTCTGGGCCTACGGGCCCATTTTCTAGGCTGTAACTACTACATCAGAAAACAGTGACTATATTGAATTTCCTGACTACAACTAGTGTTTGTGGTTTGGCCTTAAATGAATTACTGAGCTTTAAACTAGTTTGTAGACACTTTTTCTGTTTTTTTTTTAGTTTAGAGACATACCGGCCACTTTTTTCCTACAATGAGACACAAGACACTCCCTTTCTCTCTTGCAGCCAACTCTGCCAAGCCCAAGACCACCACCACCACCACCACCACCACCACTCGCAGCTCCTCTTCTACCACTGCTGCCTCTCGTACTCGAACAACAGCAGCCAAACCGGCCACACCCTCCTCTACCACTGGCACAGCACCTGAAAAGAAGCCACCAGTCCCACGTGCCCCCCGGGTTGCTTCTTCAACCACACTTAGCACCTCGAGGACGACAGCTCGCCCCGGATCAGTGACGGCTCCTGACATCCGCAACGCCCGCTCTAAGATTGGTTCTACAGACAACATGAAGCACCAGCCTGGAGGAGGGAAGGTAGGTTCTTCATCTTCATCTAGACACATCTTTGTGCTTTTGATAGCATCTAACTTCTCACTTCTTCTTTTCAAGCTCATGTCTTAAAAAAAAGTCTAAGACAAGCCACTTATCAGCCTGTTAAAATAGTGTCCTTATTATTTTCACATCAGATGTTCTCACCTTCTTAAATCCTGCATGTTCATTTACCATATCTTCACCCTTTCTACAACCTAAGTATAAGCATAGTAAGCCTTTGTTGAAATATGAGACACACATGAAACAGAAACTTGCATCTTGAAGGATTCCCTGTGACTTGCCTTATCTCTCATCATCTTTAAGTTTCTTTATTTTATATTTCTACCTAATATTATCATCTTCTCTGTCACATTTTTCCTTCATTTTTCTTTTTGCTTATAGCTCTTTTTTTTAACTCTCATTCTCTTCAGTTAACGCTTTTATTTGCTCCTTCTTTCATCTTCTTTTCTTCATCATCTCCTACTTTTTTTGTTATGAGATTCTGTCATTGACCTGCGGTGGGCTTGTCTCCCCAGGTGTCATCTGCCTCTCAAAACAGGGGTGTCATCTCCAAAGAGACAAGCCAGAGCAAAGTGAGTCCCCATCCTCTCCACCATCACCATGCTCCCTTTTTCATAATTCATACATTTGTTGCTATTTCCTTTTTACCACATCTCATATTAGTAGTTTGTATTTAATTATTAGTAACTATTTAGGGCAAATTCCAGGCTGAAAGTCACCAGCCACAAACTAAATTTATTTTAGATGATCTGAAAAAACATATCATACGAAAAGAAGGTGATTTTATATATACATATATACCATCGATATGTTTTTTCATATCATTAAATCATTTTCAAACATTTTATTGTTATTTATTATTTTGACATTTTTAAGTTGCGCACTGTGGTTTAACATACAGTGTTGATGTCAACCTGTGCTAACAGCAATGTTAAGCAAACTTTTTACTGGGGTTAAAACAACAAACTGTCCCATTGTGTTTTTTCTTGTTCAATGCTGTAATGACTCCTGTGTGTGTGTGTGTGTGTGTGTGTGTGTGTGTGTGTGTGTGTGTGTGTGTGTGTGTGTGTGTGTGTGTGTGTGTGTGTTACTGAACATGTGCAGTAAGGTTTTAAATTGTATTGAACTGTGAGCTTTGATACAAAATGACACTAGAGCTCTAACCTGTCATAATCCAAATAACACTGGGTTGGTACCATTGTGAGTGTTAAAAACATGTACTGTCTCTTCAACACTGAACTTCTGGAGAATGGTTTTAGTCTGTTGTATTACATGTGGTATTGCATGTGTGTGCTTTATAGAAAAGGTTCTGTGTGCCCCCTTTTCCACCAGGCTTGGGTAAAACATTTGGACTTCTTCCGGTCCTTTCGGTGTTCTGTCACTATTTAAATTCCGAAAAAGAAAGGTTTGTTGTTTTAGGCAGTATTCTGAGCCATTCAGCTCAGGTAAACCGTGCCCCCTCCCTCTGGCTTTTCATTTCTAACCCTACCTGTGATGGTGACTTCTCCTCTACTCTCTTCTTTTTATCCTCTTTTGTTCTCTCTTCCTCCTTTCTTTCATCTCCTCCTCTTCTTTCCTCTCCTTTCACTTCCTGTCATGTCACCCTCCCTGCCCTCCTCCCCTCCCCTCCTCTCCCCTCCTCTCCTGCCCTCCTCCCCTCCCTTGCCCTCCTCCACTCTCCTCTCCCCTCTTGCTGCTATGCTGTGTCCATATAGGTTCAGATAGTCTCCAAAAAGGTGGACTTCAGCCACGTCACCTCACGCTTGGGCTCCAAGGACAATATGAAGCATGTTCCTGGTGGAGGGAATGTAAGTACTGCCTGGCCTATGACCAGAGCTCATGTGCACCGGCCAATCAGTCAAAAAATTTGACTCAAAGAAATCAAGAAACACCACAGCAGAGCAGGAACAATGCATTTCTTAAAATCTCTTCTTGGCCACCAAAAAGGGTCATCAGTCTTTGTACGTGTGAGCATGAATAAGCCATACAAGAAATGTTTCAGCCTTTCAGTAAATCAAGGCTCATCCAGCCTCAAAGTCAAGGTTACTCCTGGCCACCAACACTCGTTGGTTGCTCTTCGAATTCAAGGGAATTGCGAGTTATTGGGCAGCATGCTAAGCAAGCCAACTTTACCAGTCCTTACCTAGAACCTGCTTCACAGTCCCTTGCTTCCTTGTTCTGTCTTGTCTTTACCTGTCACTAACTTACTAAACACCAGCCGAGCAAACACAATCAACTGGCCTCTGATTAGCTGCATCTGTGTTAAGTCTGTGTGTTTCTGTAAGGACAGTATTAGAACACGGAGGTGACTCTGGGATTCGTAGTTCTCTGAAATGAAACTCTCCTGTCCTGAGCTTCTTCCTTTGCTGTCTGAACATCTCTCACCTTGCAATCTTTACACCAAATGTACTAAAATATTTCACAGCAGTAAGTTATTGTGATGACTTTTGTATGAGATTGTTTTCTTCACTAAAGATAGGAATGAAGCATGTTTCCTGATGACCATATCTGCTGGACATCATAATGGAAGCAACATGATGTTGAAGTTGCAATTTAAATTGGTTCTGCTTCTCACCGGTTGATTGCCACAGCATCAAAGACGTTGCAGCTCTTTGGTGATCATTGCTTGATATTAAAAACACTGTGTGACATTTGACAGGTGCAGATACTCAGCAAGAAGGTGGATGTGAGTAAGGTGACGGCAAAGTGCGGCTCCAAGGACAACATCAAGCACAAGCCTGGTGAGCTTGGAAATATTAGTATGGTTTCTGTGACCTTATTGTGTTTTTGGTTATTGTCAGTGTTGTCACTTTATACAATTATTCCACATTCTTTTACCTACTGTAAGATATACAATATATCTGTATCTGGTCAATCTACATACATACCTAAATAAATAAATATACACACTATATTCCCAAAAGTATTGGCTCACCTGCCTTTAGACCCATATGAACTTTATTGACATCCCATTCTTAATCCATAGGGTTTAATATGATGTCAGCCCACCCTTTGCAGCTATAACAGCTTCAACTCTTCTGGGAAGTCTTTCCACCAGGTTTAGGAGTGTGTTTATGAAATACATAATACACAGTGCTCGCAGTCTGCAGTCAGTCTTTGCTCTAATTCATCCCAAAGGTTTCTATCGGGTTGAGGTCATGACTCTGTGCAGGCCAGTCAACACCAAACTTTATGGATCTTGCTTTGTGCACCTGAATTTATTTATTTGGATGGTGAGCGAATACTTTTGGCAATATAGTGTATGTATATTTATTTATTTCTTTAGGTTGGTAAACTAGGGCATGTATACATGATGCCTTTGATATTCTCAAACCTCAGGATTAGTCTTTAAGCAACGACAGCTGTCAGACTGGATAAGTGAGGCTGTGAGCTTACTTCCAGGTTCCAGTTCTGTCATTCACCATGACTGGTCTCTTGGCATATGCCCTGAAACGGGTTCCTTGCCACTTCGTCGTTCATGTGATCCATTTGTCTCTACTGCTGCAGGGTTTCTTCTCACGCTGCCCTATTGCTTTGGGGTTTCTCTTCGCCTGGCTCAGTGGTCCTGCTCTTGGCTCTGGGCCAGCTCTGTCATGTAGCTTCAGTTCATTAAAGTTAACAGAAACATACAACTCAAAAGAAAAGTATTTTATTGGAGGAGAATTGAAGAAGATTTTTAAAACTCTGCACTCCCCAAATCCAAACCAAAGAGTCCTATAACCTCCTCAACAAGTTGGAATCTCTGTTGTCTCTCACACACTGTGTTTGTCACATCATGACACTGCTAATGGTCTCTACTGACAAGTCTCTCTCCACCCCCCTAATGAGCTTTTCAAACCTGGAATCACACTGACATCCTAGCTCAGGCTGATTCTGACAGGTAATAGTCATTTCAACAATCAGGTCATAAAGGAGACAGTGACAATACCCTGTAATAGTGTCATTAGTCTAATTGTTATTAGTGTGAACAGCCATACTTACTTTCATTTGTTTATTATGAGGTATGTGCCAGTACCAATGATCAATGATTAAATTTACATAAATACTACAAAGTCTTCTGCATTGATGTGGCCTTTTGTTTAATAAGCATTATGGTCAACCCACATAACATATAGTTGAACCTCCCTGCTCTGCTGCTCTCTCTGCATCTGTGAACAGCTGACAGCACTACAGAAGACAGGAGAGAGAGAAGACTAATCCGTCTTTTACAATATGTTCTCTTGCCATAATTCTAACATTTTGTTAGAATTTGCTTTGGACATCTCTAGTAACAACATAAGTTTTTTGGTGTCTTTACAAAAACTAGTTTATGATAAAGAATGCTTCTTATCAGACTGATTATTGATGTGTGCTGCAGGCGGTGGTGATGTGAAGATCGAGTCCCACAAAGTGAGCTTTAAGGAAAAGGCTCAGTCCAAAGTCGGCTCCATGGACAACTTAAGTCATTCGCCTGGTGGAGGAAATGTCAAGGTGAGTTTTTGGTACTTTTTAAAATTGTTCTTTTGCAATCTCTCCAAGCTAAATAGAATTGGTGTCATTTGAAGTTATAAGATTCCTCGAAAAAAACATTTTCCTGGAACAAGATCCTTGCTAATCTGCTGTGGAGGCATATTTGTAAACTAATAGTTGTGTCTTTTGAATTTGTGCTGGATTTCAAGGACCAGAAAAGGCATATTAAGAAGGTAAAAAAAGGAGAAATTATTAAATCATAAATGCAAAACCAGCAGCCTAACGTACACTAAGATCTGTGTCTAATAGGGCTCCTAAGGCAGTATGTTCCAAGATGTGTTCCGTTCCACTAGATAAACCATTTACAGTAATGTGATCCTTGCAGCTTTTTGAAAACAATATCTCATGCACACATTTTTGCTTTAGTTGATCGATAAAAAAAGGACAGAGAGCACATGTATCTTAGTGAGACTGGAACTTGATTAAGCTGATGTCTGGGCCATTAGCACCAAGACCTGTTGTCACATCAGATGTGGTTGACAGTGACTAAACAGCCAGTTCTCTTATTCTGACCTCCATAGTGAAAAGGCAAATACAGAAACTTTTGGCACAAAGTAGTGTGGTCATGTAGGACTCAGAAATATTTTATATAAGAGATAAATAATAACACAATTAGTTTCGGTGCCCTTAATACAGACTGAAAGTTCTCAGGGTGTGTTCGGTTCACACTGACATCACTGTTTGGTGGATCAGAGTTATAACGTTTAACTAGTGAGGACACTGAAACAATACGTTTTTATGAATGAGTTACACAATCAAATTATCAACTTTATCATATTATCAGCAACATACAAGTCCCTTGATAAACAGAACAGAATTTTTGTATACCACCAAACCTCTTGGTCTGACCTGCCAAATAAAAATCCTCTTCTCCATTTGAGCTCCACGCTGTGCTTTTGACATGTCAATGGCTCATCAAACATTTGGTCCACAGTTACACTGGTCACTAGAAAGAAGGTCAAATGAAGGACACTGCTGCCGACTCGGTTCCTTCATCCCCCAAGTGTCTGGATGTTAATATGTAAAACTGTGTCTGGGAAATATGTAGGAGGAGAAAATGGTTTCAGGCTTTTCATGCTTGTCTCGTTCTACCACTGTGTTCATAATGACATCTACTGTACTCGATTCGACGTGGCTTCAAGCTACACTTACTGATGATGTTGACAGCGCGTCACACGCCATCTGCAGAAACGTAATCCTCCACACCTGCAAACTTCTCCTTTCCACTGACCTTGTGTTCTTCTATAACTAGTCTGGATGCTCCCCTGCAGGGCACAGCTCTGATCAGCTGCATCCAACTGATTTGAAGACAAATGAGAGAAAGAAGGTTTTATATTCAATAACTAGAGGCTGGGTTTTAGTGTGGAAACTTGGGAAACCAGTCAGATGTGATGTCACCTGTCCCCTCAGCCTACCGCAGTCCATCTGTGTTTTGTGATCACATCATTCAGTCACATCCTTATTTCATCAGTCATCATCTGCAACCTTCAGTTTAGTAAAGATGCGTAATCATAGGAACAGCTCAAAATAGAATTCACAAAAATACAGCCTGTGTAAAAAACAGTAGGTTTTTGATGTGCTGACTGAAATGTATTTTTAAAATGCTTTGCAGAGCTCACTCTTATTCAAGTACGGGTTCTACTTTTATTTCTGGTGGATTTTTTTGTGCAATTCAGTTATTAAAAACACTTCAGTCAGCACCGCTGTTGTACATGTTCTTTTGTTATCAGCAAGCACAAAAACACTGCAGTTTATTTTTGAATCAATACAAATATACACAATTCTGTTCTAAATGTGAATTAATCCATCACTAAAAATGCACAATGAAAAACTAGTGGCCAGTTACTAGTGTTGTAAGAATTTTTGGGAAAAATATACAATAGCACCAGCCTTGTCCTTCATCCCTGCTTGTTGAATATTCTTACTGAGGTGGGATTTAGGTCGAGTTCAAACTAAAGAAAGTCTTTTTTTTCTGCACGGGTGCTTTTAGAGCTGTGAGGGGAACTTACTGTGTATTTACCAAGTTTCTCCAGCATTTTTGTTCCTGTTTTGCTGTTTTCTGTTTGCTGTTAGAAGAATGCTTGATACATTTATGTTTTATTCCACCTAAAATAATATAATTCAAGTCTTTTAGTGCTATATATATGTATATGATCATCAAGAAGAGTTTGCATTCTAAGAAAACCATGCATCTGCCTTTGTGAGGTATTTTGTAAGTTGCATTCATTAGGCATAATCAGTTACATACATTACATACTTTTTTTTATAATTCCATCTTTGTTCATTCAAGTCTGGCTCCAAATCTTTTAAGAATATATCTTGCATGTGCCTTGCTTGATACTTACTAGCACAAAATAATCTTGTTTTTTTAAATCATCAGATTATATCCCAATTGTCACAAAAAAATAAAAATTAGAATAAAAAAAATATTATAAATGCAGATTTGGAGCCAGGTTGTTCCATCCCCATCCCCACTGATTGACACGCCCTGCTATGTGTTTCTAGGCTGAGGGGGACCAGGAGACAACAGAGGGGAATTCGACTCCCCAGAGTGGCACCCTAGCCCCAGGCTCCGAGCCAGGGCCGGCTGGGAGCCCCACTGCACAGGAAAATGGGCTGAAGGACAGGGGTCCTTGTGATAGTGAGGGCCTCCGGGAGCCCAAGGCTCTGGACTCAGGCATCCCAGAGACAAGTAAGTTTGTTTGTGTGCCAGCCATACCTGGTTTCAGCTTAGGCTGTGATTGCAAACATGGTAGAAGGTAATGTACAAGGCACAGCCAGTGAAGCCCAGCACCCAACTGAAATAAAGCTGTGATAGAAATGTACCAACAAGTTGACTTCATGACATCATGATGTCTTTGTGGCTGCAGTGTGAATCTGTATCTATATTCTGTTCATCATGTCTGCAGTCCAACGCTGCTGATCACACCATCATCTTTTGACTTCTTATCTTGCAGGCATCTAATTCTGCTATCCCTCTGCCCTCCTCATCCCACTTCCCCACAACACCACTTCCTCTCCGTCCCTGTCTTCTCCGAACTATTTTTTTTTTTTCCTCCCTTCCCCAACTTCCCCTCTTTTGTTCGACCTTTCTGCTGCAGATTGAGTCTTTCAAGCTCAACTTCCGCGAGACTGCTCGCGCTCGCACGGACCATGGCGCCGACATCATCACATGGACAGCCCTCCAGGACAACAACAGATCCCACACATACAGTTCCACCTATTCTCTACACCACCAACAAAACCACCACCCAACTCCTCGCAGTGTTTCCCTCATTGAATCGTTGGCTTCTGTTGGCTGCCCCAGCTCCCCTTCTGCCCCCTCTTTGCTGCATCTTCAGGTTAACATCCAGGGGGACAACAGCAGCTCCTTAATGGGATCCTGACCTTTTTTGCCATCCAACAAGCTTTGAAAACCCATTTTATCCAAAATCTGTTGTTGCAAATCTTGTCATGTTTAGTAGATCATGCCTCCTCTCATCATCATCATCACATATTCGCCCTTATTGTTGGCATCCCCCAGCCTCCTATTCTTGGCTGAAGTGACTGAATAGACTAAGTGGCCCTTGGTGGGAATCTAAGGGAAGGGAAATGAGGACATGTCAAGGTTTTCCCACCTATTTGATTTTGGCTTCTCCAAACTGGCCGACCTGGAATCATTGGGTTTCACTTGTATCTTCCTCACCCATTGCCTGGTGGTGACGGTCTCCTCCACACCCCAAACAACAGCAGCAGTCAATTAATTTGTAACCTAATTTGTGTGGACACCCTTTCCATCACATGAAAACACACACATGCACACGGCTTCTCTTTTCCTTGTGACTGTAGGGTCTGTTTGTTTCCAGTAATCACTTACTCTTTGCTTCAATAATTTATTGTTCATCTTCAGCATCACTTCCTTTCTCATTGCCATCATTTACCATAGACAAGCTGATAAACAAAATAGCTAGAAAACAAGTAGGCTGTTTGAACCGTTTTAGGATGTTTAACTCCCTATTCTCTGTGTTTGTGATGATGTGTTTGAGTGATAAGATAGTGTAACTGTGTTCTGTTCAGATCTTCTTTTCTTTTCCTCTTAATTTCTGTTTCAAAAATAAGGTTTTTCTTATTTATTGTACGTTTAGTCCTGTATAAGCAATACATTGGAAAGCCTTTTTTTTTTTCGACAGCGATTAGAAAATCTTGAAATTACAAACAGGATTTTGTAAACCATGACACACAGTGGAGAAAGAAATGACCCTGAAAAGGAGGAAGAGAGTGAGGATTTAGATGTTGCCAGATAAGGGTGAAGTAGAATCATTTGAGCTGTGTTTTACACCTAGGGCAAATTACGTTATGTTGAGACCTGAAAGTCTTTGAAAGGTAATAGAGAAAGTAGAGAAGCTTTACCTGAGCACGCAGTCCAGAGGGAGATGAGAAAGATGTCAGAAAGGGAATGTTTCTGAAGTCAAAGAACATGTGTGTATTATGTGCCTCCTGTCCTTCTTTACCTGAAAACTAGAGTTCGCAAGGAAGATGCAGGCTCACGCCTAAAACTGTTGACAGAGAGAATATCATAGTGGACAAAACAGATATGAAATGCTAGGGGCAACCTGGCATTGCTGTTTTGTTATTTCTTTCTTGTTAGATGTGTGTAGCAGGACCATAATGCATGGCCAATATTATCACACCCAGAGCTGAAAGCCTGTGTGCATTATGAGTCAAAGTGTTGTGGTTTGGTACCATATGTATATCTCTGGGGCAATCCTAGACAGTTGATGTGTTGTTATGCATTCTAATGAGAAGGGGGGAATTAGTTTATAATGATGGTAGTTTCCCCTATAAGCATCATGATTTAACTCCACTGCTCCAACCTCTTAGCAGATTTCTATATAGTGAATCAATGACTTAAACAAATATAGATGGATTACTAATGAGATTGCATCTACAACCAATGTTTCTGTTTTGTTAATAGTTATTATCTAATTAAAAAGTCATCATCGTACATTCTTCTCATGATCACCTTGGCAGCTTTTACTGCAAAGAATTTTGGCCCAATTTTACGTAATGCGTTATTGAGTAACAAGCCTTGTAGGTATTGGGTTGGTATGCAAAAGGCCGCAGGTTTGAATCCCAGGTCCTGAGCCTGGATAAAAATGAGAGGGTTGCGGTAGGAAGTGCATCCAGCGTAAAAAAAAAAAAAACCTCATGCCAACTCAACGTGTGGAACATGTTCCACTGTGGTGGCCTCTGAAGGGACAAGCCGAAAGCCATTCATCGTATACAGTAACAAGCACTGGGTATTCTAGAGTAATTACTGACACAACGCAGTACTTTTGTTGTTATCTTAAGGTGGCATTCATTATTATTATTTTTTTGTAACTTTGGGAAAGCATGAAAAGCTATAAATACATTTATGTAATATCATCTTATAAAGCTTATCGAGGCTGATTTCTTAGTGTATTTACAGATGTAGCAGACACATTATGCTTGTGTCTCAATTCAGGGGCCTCATAATTCAAAGGACGCAACTCACCAAAAACTTTAAAAGCTGAAAAAATGTTCTGGAGGGTTAATGGGGTGCTTTAAAGTTGCGTGATTATTTGTCTCTTTGTCACAATCTCGTCTAAATTATGTTTTTTGATCTGTCAGTAATAGAAAATGTTGATGTGTTTTTGCTTTACCTGATAGGAAAAACAATCTTTTAATACAACAGAAGAAGGGTTTTGTCAAGTTTTTGATTATAATTAAAAAGAATGATTTCAAGTCAGAATCATTTGATTCAATGAAACAGAACAAGAATATTTGTGATGTGATTCTTTTGTACTCTGACGGGTACTTGACAGTTTACAAAACCTGTTACCCACACAGTTTGGTGATAACCATAAAGCTACAGCTCAATACCCAGTGCTTATTATGAAAGTGAGCTACTAAAAGAAGAAATTTACTTAAGAGTTTTTATTATGTTTACAAAATCACTGAATAAGAAATATTGTAAAATTAAATAATCTCACGAAAAGAAATGAGGGGCCATGGTACATGCTTGTCAGATTTAGTCATTTCTAAAACAAGAATCAGTTTTTTAATAGAATATTAGCACCACAGCTGCAATGACTGCCCCACAGAAAGGGCACCAAATTACAAAAAGACTTTTTCAAATTCAAATGATCCGTTTAATACTGATTCATAAAGAAGCTTTGGCCACCAACCAAATGGCACCTTAATGCTTTAATTTATCAAAGAAGGCTCACTGTGATTTAGTGGTGATGTGCAATTAATAAAACTGCCTCGCATTGCCCTCACATTATTTATGATTAAGGAATCCCTTTAAATTTTATGACAGAAGAAGCTGACAAGTAAAATTGCTTTTGATTGACTGACATGGGCAATAAATTGTATTTTTTTTTTTTTTAAGAGGTAATGCTTTGTGCTTTGAGTGCAGCCATCATCAAACAGTTAGCTAAAGTTTTCCTTGTTTATGTCCACAACCATGTTTTAACATTGCTTTTACCCCAGAATTTTTACTTTCAACTTTTTAGGAAATTGCACACAGATGTATATAGATATTTTATCAATAACACACTCTTTATGTCCCTGAACACCAAAACAAAACAGCAGCTGCATTGGAAGGTTCAGCTTCAGTTGTTTAGCTTATATGTTCATGTTCTTTGAAGGTTTTTCAGGAGAGAAAGCATTTTATCATGATTATTAGTATGACAAATTGGAAAAGTCTGCCCTTTTCATTAGAAGGGGGCTACTGAAGTGGGAGAATGTCTTTTGAGATATATCGTGCAAAAGACGCAACACTTTTGTATATGTATTTATCAATGTATTCTTGTAGCCTCATGACAGATGTGCACTCATGGTTGAAGGGGTTATACTTTTTTTTTTGACAGACAGTTTAACTTTTGTTATCGATTTTCTTCAAAGATATGAGATTTGAGTGGTGCAACACTTAGAAAGTCGCATAAAGCATATGATATTAAGGGTGCTGTAACAGCAGCTTGATGTAAAATGGTGAACTGGCACCAAATCAAGACATTTTAATGAAATTTGTTGTGCACGTTTATGCTAAAATAATTATTAAATTGTGCTGGTGAGCTCTGTCTTAAGATGGAAAAAGTGTCCAAACTTCACTTTAAAGACATAGTGACCTGTAAAAGTTTATATGACAAAAAAACAAGAATGAAGAGGACTGAAGCTAATGCGTTAGAATGAACACTGTAATTAAAAGTGGACGCAGGTTTTGAGGTCAACGAATAAGCCTATAAACATATTGATCACTAAATATTACACTCGAGAGCAGCAACCTGCCCTGGAGAGTTGCACACCAAGACCCTAACACATCCTTGTGTAATAACTAACAGTAGCTGCCAGGTTGGGCTTGTATCATGAATGCTCCTCAGTAATCTGTCCATGGGGCATTGTGGATCTCCATCTACTGCTACCGCGCTCGTACCTGACATGCAAGTGTAACACTAGCTATGAAATACCTACTGTACCTGCAGAGCATGCTGAAAAACAATGGGATGTGTTAGGTAGACTTACTATGTCATTTGCAGAACCTCCTCATTGTGTGTGGTATTTTGTTTTTTTCATTTTATTATTTTTTTTGGGTTTGGACAAAAGTGTTTATTGTGATTACTTGTTAATTAGTAATGTGATTATTAAACATGAAATAAAATTGACAAACTATTTGTGTGTGTGTGTGTTTATTTCACAGGTCAAACTAGTGCAGTGAAAACACCTGTATTACAGGTAAGTTCAGAAACCAAAGAAAAGCTACTATAATTTTAAACATATACTGTTAAGATAGCATATGTCAGTTTTTAAAGTTTTTAAAGTTCATCTTAATTCTTTAAAAATAATCATTTGACCAGTTTGGAGCATGTAAGTGGCTGCAGCATATATGTTTGGATATACGTAAAAAAAGCCATCGTGTTAGTGACTGATCATGATTTAACACGCGTGGTTTAAATCGTGGCCCTGTGTGTTGTGAAACCTGTCGATCACAGCACTGATTACGCTGCTGTCTGTGCACCGTAACATTGCTTTAAATCCTGCATTGGACGGTGGGAAAACAACAGCGCGGCTTAACTTCAATTTAAGAAGAAGAAGAAGAAGAAGGGAGGAAGAGGAGGAGGAGGAACGAGAAGAAGACGGTTACCGGGGTAACGTTAACATTATCTGCTGTTGCTAATTTTCTGTTAGCCACCGAATTACTTTTGCTGACATTTTTTTCTTTTTAGTAAACTACTTAAATAAAACTGGCTGGAAAATTCTCGAGGTCCGTACTGTCGACACCACCGCTCGCTAAAGACTTCGATTTACGGCACGAAACACGTTGCTTTCTCATCCAAGGTATAACTTTGTAGTGTAGCCAGCTGGTGTAATGTTACATTAATGTCATAGTTTGTGTAAAGGTTTAGCCTGTTATATAAAGTAGCGTTAGTTAGACTGCTGCCATGTGTTAGTTATGTTTGCACCAACTATGTGACCTTACGTTGCATGTTTGATATAGAATGTGTGGAGTCCAAACGTTAGCTAGCTAACGCTGTCGCAACACGGAGCTAACATTTTGGCAGCACGGTCGACACGGCATCAGTGGGAAAGTGAAGTTGATTGTTGTATGATTTGTTGTGGCAGACTTTCATATGTATCACTCAGTTACGGAGACAGCTTCCATGGCATGCGTTAAAATTAAAGCCGTCAAATAATTGTCAAAGGCTTTGCACGTTCAAAAGATGGTGACACGCTAGTCACAAACAGATATATTTGAGTTTTGGGGGAATTTTTTTCGATTGCACCTAAAATGCACTAAAACCTTTACAGGTGAACTTAATTTTAATTTGACCTTCTCACAACATGCACATGTCCAACTGTTAAATGTTTCAGTGCTTATTGCGTAACATGCTGTTCTCTAACAAGGTGATTAACCACAAGCATCACATCGTGATAATCCATAATTCCACCACTAAATGTTCCATTTATATGTGAACAGTCCTCTTCATCGTGCTGTTCACATTTCGACTTCATGAAACCAAGACGACACCTAACAACCGACAGGTTATTGAGTCACTGACAGTTTTTGATGTGGTATAACCACTATACCCACCACTTGTTAGCTTTTGTTTCAGTAAATAGTTTGGGATGAAGTAATTACCAGTGCATGATTTTACTTAAATGCCTTTCTTCCATGATATATTATCACTGTATACATTTAACATACATTTCACCCCAACTTTTTACATACACACTACAGAAAAGTTTTTTTGTTGTGCAAACAATTTCGCACATTTTTAATGGGTTATGTGTAATTAGAACTAGCTTTACATTTTGGCATCATTTACTCATTTACTCCATCCATCATTACTCTTCTCTTCAGCAGGTGTTCTACATTTCCACTAAATAACTATGTTGTTCGTTGCTCATGCAACCAGAACACTAACATTATACTTTCTTTGTACTGTATTTACATCGTATTAGCTGGATCACATGTCAGCTAATGTTTTCATGTGCTGAGATAATCAGAGGTGGGCTTGGTAAAAAGCGACATAAAATATACAGTGCTATGCCAAAGACCTAAGTTGGGCATCACTGCTTTACTGTTAATTTCCACACCTGCAAATCTTCAGTGACAAGGAAGCGATGCTGTCACTATACAGATACACTATACACATCTGTAGCAGCACCATTAAGTTGTACAAATTAGTTGAACAACTTGATATGGTTATGCAGTAAGTAACATTAATAACTATGTTTAGGCATCATGGCAAGCCAGCGGCCTCCCTCGAGCCTGGGCCATCCAATGAGCCGTAGTGGATCTGTGGTCCATGGTGCTGGTAGACCCCCAACAGCCATCCAGCCTCCTCCTACAGCTATACGTGTTGCAACTGGGGTAAATCAACAACAGTTTGATGCTCAATTTTGGCTGAGAGTCAGATCAGAATATCAGAATATCAATATAAAAAGCAGAAGCTTTATCTTTTAAAAAAACTATGTTTTATGCTTACATTTTTGAAACAGATGGTTCCAGGTACAAGTGGGCTTCCTGGTATGAGGGGTGGGATCCCTATAACCAACCCTGGAGTGTTGTCAGCACAGATCAAAGTGACTGACAGGCCTGTCACCCAACAGGGTCTGAGTGGAATGAAGACTGGCATGAAAGGTAGAATTGCAACATCAGACTTCTCTTTTCACTTCAAGAGATTTCTGCACATGGATTATTATCAGAATTAAAGCTACTATGAGGCATAATGGAACAGACATTGCATTGCTATATGTCTCACCTTCCTCTTTCTTTCACTCCACCACCTCCTTCCCTCCTCCCCAAAAGGTCCTCAGAGACAGATTCTGGATAAGTCCTACTACTTGGGCCTTCTCAGGTAACACATATTAACTACCACCAACTACAGTCAGGTTAATATATATTTGGTCACGAAGGGATAAGCAACCAAACTAAAACTGAAATTATTTGTGTTTAAGTTCATTGTGTTCAATTATTTGAGCCACCATAAATTAAGTCCTATGAATAATTGGCTTATTCTTATTTTTAGATAGTCTATACTTATTGGACATAGTAAGTTGTGGGAGCAAAATTCTTGGTACCATTTAATATTCAATAATAAACCGTATTCTTTTGCTGCAGGAGTAAGATCAATGAACTGACAACAGAGACTAGCAAACTGCACAAAGAGATTGACAACTACAACCAGGAGAACTCTGTCTACCTTTCCTATGAGAAGAGGTGAGAGGCATTTTGTCTAGTTGAGGATGACACGGAATAATTCAATAATATAAGAATAAATGGTCTTGTTTAACTTTATTTGGGCCTACAGCTTTACATCATTATATAAACATGGTGAACTGTACTGATCCGTGGACTCCAATTTAAGAGTCACAAAAAAAAATCACCAGCTTTCGGGGTCGTCCCTTCAGGGGTCCCCACAGCAGAATGTGTTCCACACATTGATTTGGCATGAGTTTTTAAGATTGTTCTTTTTTTTTAACGGATGCGCTTCCCACCGGAACCCTTCCATTTTTATGTAGGTTCGGGACCTTCACCAAGGCAGCTTTTGGTGGCTGGGCGGTGCCAGACCTGATAGGGTGGGATTCAATCCCACGTCTTTCTGCAACCTGATGTTTTAGCCATTGATCCACCAGGTCCCTTTATAAGACTTCCCACTGGGGAGATTTATTATAAAAGTTGTCTTTTAAAAATATTAAAGGGAAAAAATGATTTGCTTTCAGGATTTTTCTGACCTCACTTGCCAGGTGACTGAGATTGATCAGTTGCCTTCACATGATAATTCATTATCATTCATCCACTCTTTGTTGTTGTCTTTGCCTTTCAGAGCTGAAGGTCTGGCTGCAGAGATTAAGGATTTACAAGGGCAACTTGCTGACTACAACATGGTAAACAGCTGTTTACTAAAAAAAATAGCCACTGTTTTCATTGGGCAGCTGTACAAAAGTAATTTTTAATTCCTACATCATGGACATTACAAGCAAGCAGTTGAAGAAGAAACATTTGTATACTTTCTTAGCTGATTGAGTCTAATTTGTATACTATTTATTTTAATCTATTCTTTGTAAATGTTGGATTTTCAGCTGGTGGACAAGCTAAACACCAACACCGAGATGGAGGATATGATCAATGACTACAACACTGTAAGTATATCGTGTAAGCAGAATGTTAACATTTTTTCAGCACGGTAAAAACATGCCTCCTTATTGCAAGTGTGATGAGACTGTGCTTTCCCTGCTCCTTCCTCAACCAGGTTAAAGCCCAGAATGACAGCGAGGCTGAGAGCATTGATAGCATCTTCACTGAGAGGAGAGAGTAAGTAACCAAAGTACACGAGATCATTTGTGCAGAGGTTTAATGTCAGGAAATCATATTGTCTAAACACATTTAATGATGGCCTTTTAAAAAATGGGGGGGAAAAAATGCTTATTTGGTAAAAATATTAAATAAAAGTTTTAGGAGAAGACAGTTTTTAAAATAAAGGTCAATATTATTTATATGTTACATGTTAGTTTTTTAAATGATTGATCAGCACTCAACTATTACAATTTCTTTATTGACATGGTGTCATTTCTATGTTTCTTGTGCTTTTTCACTTTAGACTGCAGGATGTTACACGTGCATTTACAATATAATAATAATTAAATGGTGTTAATCAAGTTTTTAAACAGTTTCTTTCTTAAGAAGGACTTTAAACATCACATTGAAGAAAATGAAAGAAACAGCAAGAATAGTTGGCTTGGAATCCATATTCAAAGTGTGGTAGCAAAAGTTAGATTGAGATTTCAACATGATTTAGGCAAAAAATAGCTGAGTAGGTATAAGCACCAACTGCATAATTATGTAGCTCAAAAAAGACACTGTGGTATAAGGTTTGCTGAGACAATGAACCTAGATAACCTCAATCCTTAGACTGTAAAACAGTTCCCTGTGTTGTGTACATTCAATGCTTAAAACGTAACACAACAGTAATTTGCTATCTGGGCAGAGAAATGTCCAAAAAGGAATTTCACAGTTGGGTTTGCTTGTTGACATGGATATTTGGTGTCAGTCTGTGAGCAGCAGGTACCGAAATCACTTAGCAGTCAACATTTTTATATTGTAAGGTTATTGTGCTTTTTCAGGGTCAGTGATGTCAGCAGCTGAGCTTGTTGTTGAATAAATGGATTATATACAGTAAATATTATTGATGATTGAGATTAGACTGTGTGATTCTATATCTACCTTTTGGTTTATAGCCGTGCTTTTATATTTGCATTCAAGGTACTCTGTGTGTGTGTGTGTGTGTGTGTGTGTGTGTGTGTGTGTGTGTGTGTGTGAGATGCGTTTCTGCATGCAGAGTCATGGTTTTGATGTACAATCTTACATAAGAATATTTGCCTGTTTTTAGATTGGGGTACAGCATAAATGCACATTTCTGTGAGCTGTTTGTGTCACAGTGATGGGACCTGTATGCTGTTATCAACCAGAAAAGAAGAATTCTTAGTTCATCCCTCTTATTAAATATTTATGGCATTGGCTCGATGCTACAAAAGCCATAAAATGTGTGTAAAGTAGAGCCTGAATCACCATCACAACATCAAACTCAAAGTAATCGCAATACAGCCAAGACAGCTGTTTCCCTAACAGTTAATTAGATTCAGTACTAAGAAAATGAATGGGCTAAATGCAATTATAGAAAAAAACATAATTGATTTTTTTTCTTTACTGCTATTCATGCAATATAACAGCTCTTCACTTAGGACCTAGTTTCCTAATTTCTTGTCACTATGCTGGTAAATTTCATCATGGGTCTGGGTAATGCCGCTCTCCTTCATGTACGTCTTCCCTCTTAATGTATGGATCCTCAAAATACTCCTCCTCCTCTGCTTCTTCATCCTCTTGCCCATTCTCGTGCTTGAATGTGAACGTTTGATGGTGTCGGTGTCTTCCTGTCTGCGAGAAGATTCTGGACACATTATTCTCCTCCTCATCCCTCGATTGGCCCAGCCGCTGATGACGGTAGTTATGGTAAAGCTTATACCATGAAGGCCCCTTGATGGCAAATATGATGAGCATGGAGGTAGTTATTGCTAAGGCTGCTACACATACTGTGAACTTCCATGTGTTTCCAAGCAAAGGAGTCTTGTCTGGTAAGATTTGGAGGTGGAAGAAGAAGATATGTGTTAAGATAATTATGGTGTATTTGTACACATACAATGTAGAACATAGGAAAAATATTCACATCTTTGTGCTACCATTGTTGATGTTGTAGTCCTGATTTGATAGACGTGTGGTATTCAACACAGTCGATGAGCCACAACACTGTTTGCTGTTGACTGGGGTCGGTGGTTTCTGTAGGTCAAGGGTGGTGAAGGTGTGTGATGGGGTTGGGTAACAGCTAACAGCTTTAGTGCTCAGTAAATTGTACCCAGCCTGCTTTTCTGGAGAAGCACACATGAGTTGTGGTCCCCCTGTAGAGCCAGGCAGCACATATAAAAGTAGCTTGTTAGTAGTTCTGCTGGTGAGAGACGCTGCATAAAAATCTATTAAATTAGAATACAGGCATTATTTTCACAGATTTCCAGACAAAGGCTGCTGAGAAAAAACAGATACAATATAGAGCCTTGTTTTAACACCAAAACAGGTTTAAAGTCTCGATAAACACTGAGTCATTTGGACACTAAAGCTTAACTCTTAACACTCACATGGTGTTATTGAGTACATTTGCTTGCTAGTGTGGGAACAGCCAAACTTCACTGAGCCATTTTTTTTAAAACAGCAGTAGTGTCATGTTGTAATATCAAGAATAAATATACTGTATAAAGCAAATACGTTTTGTTACTACTTCATGGAAAGTGTGAACCAGACGTCTACGCTTGAATAATTTCATCATTTGCTCCTATAGATTAGCTCTAACCTGTAGAGTTAATGCAGCCATATTGAACAAAGCTATTACTACATTTTAAAACCATCAAAGGAAAATTATTACCAAAGGTAACATTTGCTTCTTTGACCACTTGGATAATCTTCAGCAGTGAACAGGAACAATTCCAGGGGTTTTCCTGTAGCTTCAGCACCTGTTGGGACCAGGAAGCAGATTAATAATTATATAACTACCTTTTCAACACAGCTAAGAATTCTCATTAAAACACCTTATGACTAGACCATATGTTTCATTTAAATAGAAAATACCCTTTATTGAACAACATTGTTGAAGTAAAGTCTAAGGCTGAAGTAGTAATCACATGGACACACAACATATCTAATTTTGTCAAATGGTAAACACTAGCTAACATCCTGTGGGTTTACTAAGATATGTTCAAAGATACGTGTTGACCATGGAGCCTTTGGGTTTTACCTGTAGATTGTTAAGCCCTTGGAATAGTGCTGGAGGAAGACTTGTTAACAGGTTGTGGGAAAGATCCAGTATTGTCAGAACATTCAGATCCAAGAAAGCTTTAGGATCCAGGCTGTAACAACACACAACAGTAAAAACTGGTGCAGTAACTACTGTCTACAATGTGAAATGATTTCATCAAAGGAGACATGACTGTCATCACCTGACCTCTCAATATATAGTTTAGATTTTTCTTCTTTTATTCACCTGCTGATATTGTTCCTGGACAGAGAGAGCACTCTTAGGTGTGGTACTACAGAGAAGTATTTGGCCGGTATAGCAGTCACCCGGTTACCATTCAAGTGCAGTTCCACTAGAGTGGGATAACTAGCCAGTGCTAGACGATCCTCCTCATTCAGAGTTATCAGGTTGTCCTCAATCACCAGTGTAGTAACGGGGGAACTGCTGTTATTATGAGGAATGACTTTCAGAATATTGTGTGCTACCTGATGGATGGAAGGATTATTTTAACCTTATTTTAACAGATGTTAACAGAGGAAAAACAGAATTGTGTGATCCAGGAACTGCATCATTTTAAATTTAAGATTAGAACTTTCCATACCAGTGCATCCACTCCCACAGCCTGAGTGATATTTCCCTGTGCATTTGTAGTTACTATTGCAGTCAAACACAGCAGTAGGAGATGTTGCTGGCTCCTTTCCATTATTCTACATGGAAATGAAACGAACACAAACCACAAAGAAGTGTTCAGTCTGCTTCAAAGAAAAATCACAAAGCTTTCTGCTGTACTGCAGCAGCAGGTACTGTACATACAGTCAATCTCCAAACCAGCTTTTCTGCAAATAAATTTTATATGCTGAAAGTGGAAAAACCTTTTATACATTTGTACTATTATACTATTCATTGGACTGCATAAGAAATGACATATGTATGATGTATTCTTATGTATAATTGGAAAAGGATGTTGCGCAAAACCATTGTCAGCACCTTAATCAGACTCTTAGACCTTAATCTGACCAACATAATATGTAGCTTTTCCTCCTCAAGATAAGACAAAACATGTTCTGTTCTTTATGTGGCCATTGTAATGCATTTGCAAATCTGCTACATGTTTTCATCCATCTTATTTTCTAATATCTTGGGAAGAAAACAAAAATGTTGAAGGTTTTGAAACAGAATAAATTGTCGGACAATTGCTTTTGGTCTGTGTATGAACCTATGTAGACATTTGTTAACCTTTTAACCAAAACACACGTGATCATTGTCTCCCCTACGCTTTTATTTTCATTTGTGCTCTCAGAATTGTTTCTTATTCTCTATACTATTAATAATCTGTGACAGCACTTACCTGTACTTCTACGGCCACAGAGATGATTGTTGTTTATTCACCTGTTGCTCTAAACCAGCTAGCACAACAAATGACCTTTGTTCCTTGTTGTAAAACCTGAAAGCTGACACTGTTCCTGTTAGCTAAGCATTTCTGACTGATGTTTCTCCTTACATTTTTCCTATGGTTCAAATTCTTTTGTTGGAAACATTTAATGCAGAGAATTTTAGTTTAGCTCTTTATTTAGCTTTTATTTGAGGGAGATGGTAAAGAAAGTAGGAAGGGTGGGAGGGAGGACAGGGGCATGTCCTATAAACAGGGTTAGGTTAGCAGAAAGAAGGAAGGAGAATATATTAAAAGCAGGGAAGGAGATGAGGAGATAAAGGTGAAGGAAAGGAGGACAGCAGCAAGAAAGAGTAAACTACATGTAGATGAAAGTGCCGGTGGTGCCAAACACGGCATCTTAGAGAGAACAAGCAGATTTATGATGGTCTGATACTCTGTTTGCCCATTAATGGGTCCAAACTACATTTCTGATAACTTGCCTACCATTGTAAAGCTTGTCCAATTTTTGGCCCACTTAACTATGTAGTGACAACTGTGAGCCTTCCCCTTCCTGTTGGTGTAACCCTTTCATCATCCTTAAGTCTTTGGTCTAATTTAGTTTACCTCTGTCCTCGAGTTTTGTTTTGATGCTCCCTCCTTGTGCTGTTATGTCATTGTGGTAAAGTAAATATAAAACTAATTTCAGTGAGAATTGACATTATTATATATCATTTCATATTATACTGTATAGTATCATATCGTGTACTAAAACTTCACGCTGCCATGTGTTTGCTTTATAGAAGAGAGGAGGCCATCAGGGCAATTGAAGAGGAGATCAGGAGGGAAAGGAGGGTTGCTGATGAGGTTGTTCAATCAATGTCAGCAGCAAAGCAGGAGAAGTACTTCACCATGGTATCAACCAACGAGGAACTGCTACAGGTAGAACCTTAGTTTTACCCTAATCGGGTTTTACTGAACCATAATAACTCAATGTCAACGAGAGTAGTTTTTCTCTTGCATACTTTATACTACTTATAATACTTTTTCTTTTTTCTCCTCACTTTCTTTTTTTTGTTTGTTTTATAGGAACTAACTGTTCTCCAGGAGGAGCTGGACATACTCGTAACCAGGAAGGAGGACTATGAAGGAGTAAGTTTACATTATTTTTGGCAGAAGCCTTTATCCAAATGGTAAATGGTCTGTACTTTTTTATATTTAGAGAGAGAGAGAGATCTTTTCTAGCTATTGGCACTTTAGACTGCTTATTATTCACCCATTAACACACACTCACACAATGATGGGGGCCCACACTCACCGGGAGCAGCTAAGCTGGGGTTCAGCATCTTGCTCAAGACACTTTGACATGTTACTGGAGGGGCTGGGGATTGACCCAACAACTATGAGATTGGTGGACAACCGCTCTACCTTCCTGCACCACAGTCCCCCCAAAGCGACCCAGAAGTGAAGTTACACAGCAACTAAAAAATTTAAGTCAAGGAGTAAACATCCATCCATTAAATTATCTGTCACTGGTATTTTGGAGCCAAGAGGTGGGGTACAAGCTGGACAGGTCACCAGTTTACTCAGGGGCACAGAGAGACATCCACAGACAGACAACCATTCACCATTCACAGACAATTAACCTAATAATCTAAATAATTTCAACATTTTTCTGCTCGTAGGAGTTGGCCCTCTCACAAATAAAACAGGAAGTGGTCCGCCTTCACGAGACTCTGTCAGCACTGGAGGCAAAGCGTGATGCCATGGAGGCTGAGCATAAGAGCCTAGGCTCACCCCAGGAGGAGAGAGAGAAGTTATTCAAACAGGTTATAGATTCACCGAGAATGACATCAGAAACAGATGACTAGACAAATCTGATATGAAGCAAAACATTGTTTTAATTTAAGTGCAACACATATTTAAGAAGAACAAATGATCAAAAACATTTTTTACATCCACTCACTTAACTTAGACCCATTTAAACAAAGATGGACTGTTTTTCAGGTGAAGGAAGACAACCAGGAAATCGCCAGCATGGAGAGACAGTATGTGAATCTATTAAATGATACGTGTTGCTTATAAACTTTCTTTCCCATGTAATGCTGTGTTCATTGTGTGTGTTCAGGCTCACAGAGATCAGAGACAGAACCAGGCAAATTACAGAGGAGATCCGACAGCTGGAGCAGGACTCAGAGGAAGCTCAGGGTAATAACTCACTGGATGACTGTTTAAAACTTAAAACGTTATTTTAACTAGATATATTCAACCTGATGTTTCACTCGCTGCATCTTGTCAGTATTTTAAGTTGGCTGCACTTTCAACTTAAACTTCCACACAAATGTGTCTTTACAAGGGGAGTGTCAACAAAAATACAAGGAGCTGAAGAGGAAGGAGGAGGAAATTGACCGTAAGTAATGTACATTATCTACTCAGTAAGATTTAAGGACTTGGTAAAGTGCATAGGGAGTGTTGGAATATCTTTTTATAACAGCAAGATATAATAAGTAAACTCTTACTACACTATTACTAAATCAACCTATTTAAATAAACCTATTTAAAAGTGTATTGCTTCATTCCACACCTGTGGTAACGTGGACAGAAGTAGTTTGTCTCCAAAGGCAGTAATTGCACAGATGCTGATGGTGTGAGCTTCACTTGAACTTTGAGGTGATTCCAGTAAAATGTTATTCCAGTAAAAGGTGAAATTAGAAATAATGTACCAAAGTAAAAAAGGAAATAAAACATCATGGGAAAAGCAGCAATTTAAAAATATGTTCTTATGTTATCTGCAGCTATGTGCCCTTAAGTTTTTTACAGTTTTTATTTTTGGAAATTAATTACTTTAATGCAATAAATACATTTGATATCAGTGACATCTTGTCAGAGTTACCTTCACAGTAATACAGTAAGCTTTCTGAGGGCAGGAGCCACAGTAATACTGATACTTTACAGCAGTCAGAAATAATGTCAAGCATCACAGCAAAGCATAACACAGTCATCAAACATGCTGTGATTTGGATTGGACATTTTGGGGGGAGGGGCTTATCAACATACTCATTGCCTATTCTTTTTTTGGCAAATAATTTTTAATCATTAAGATGGTAAGACCGAGCAAATAAATTAGCCCCTCGTCATCGAGTTAATAAAGGTGATTCTAGGGGAAATGGAGGCAGGTACCACACAGAGCCTTTCTGGATTCAGCCACCAGGAGTCAGTCACATTAAAGTCAGACTAGCTTTAATGTAGCTCTTTGACTCACTATAGCCATAACTAGCTTCTCTTGTTTCAGGGTTCCTTGAGTCATTTGAGGAGTTGAGGGCACAGGAGCAGGACAAGATGACACAAAGCCAGGAGAACATTGTCTCACTCCTGGAACACTGCAGCCGGGTGAGGAGACGGGGGGACACCAAGCAGGGCAATTATTAGTGAGAGGAAGGAAAGGAATGTAATGAAGATGGAATAAACAATGGAGACTCAAAGAAATGCCAAAGAAATGACTTTGTGTCTATGTGAATGTAGAACATGTTGCGTCTACGTCAGATGGATACAGTGACGGCAAGTGAGCTGAGAAATTTGCAGGACGTTTTGGTCAGCAAGGAGACTGAGGTGGTCCAATCAGAGAGCACCGCCAAGGGACTTACAACAGGTCAGTAACACACACGCCCTTCATTGCGTGTGTGTCTAATATGAAAAGGCCTATTATGAAAAACAATTCATTCTATTCGATAATTTTAACCTCCCAGAGTCTCAGCGTCTGCAGCAGGACCTGGAGAAGGTGCAGCAGCTGGAGGGGAAGATCACAGGTGAGCTCAGCACTTTGAAGGAGCGAGTCAGCATCATGGACTCTGCGCTGCAAACCTACCGAGACCTGAACACCCTGAAACGTACAGCCGAAGAGAAGAAGCAGGTAACAAAGGCTGTGCTGGAAAAATGTACCATCCTACATTGAGAAAAAGACAAAGTGACAAAAATGTTGTGTACAGTTAATTATTGCATGTATATTTAGAGGTACGTTTGTTTTATAGTTGCTTGACAAATTCAAAAGGACTAAAATCGTAGTCAAACTGTGTGTTTTTTTTTCCTGTGGCGCAGAGGCTACAGGAAGACCAGGTCTCCCTGACTCAGCGGCAGGATTCATTCAAGCTGCTGCTGGAAGAGATGAACCAGAAATATGAAGCTTTGAAGACCAAACTGCTAGAAAATGAGACTCACGCACAGGTTTGAGAGTTTTTACTTTTCCCATTTACCTACAGAAACAACACAGATGTACCAGCCACCTTCTCTGAAAATTTTTCTGTTTACTGGTGTCTTTTGGTTGATAGAGCTTCAGCCTGGTCTTGTGCCTGAAAGGTTCTAGTTTGGTCCAGTAATGTAGAAATATGCACTTCATCGCTCCTTCAGTAACAAGCAAGGCACCTCCATCATTTTCTGCTGTGTGTGTGTGTGTGTCTTTTTTAGCTGGCTAACTTGGAGAGGAAATGGCAGCATTTGGAGCAGAACAACTTTGTCATGAAAGAGTGTATCCTTTAGAAACGTGACAGTGTATTTAAAACCTGCCCATTGGTTACATCTATGATCTAGCGTTGCAGAGCAAGCATAAAATTATTCAAATCTAGGATACAAAAACAAACAAATACTTAAATATTTGAACAAATGTCAAAGAATTAGCATTTTCACAGTTGTTTCCTTTAACTATAGTGTCAGTCATTGCTTCTAAATCCCAGGAGAGCGACTACGCCTCAGTTGCCAAGAACGTCTCCCAACAAGTGGCTGAATACAACAAGAGTGTCATAGACTTGCTGCAAAACAACAGGAGTTGATCACACGTGGAAAACCAGCAGAGTGTCTCTGTTTCCATTTAGTCATCACAGCCCATTTCATTCTCAGGGTTGTTTTTCTGGTCAGCTGTCAGTGATATTTAACAATTAGCCGCTAACCATTTTGCTGCTAGTAGCACTCGCTCCGTACAAACTCCTCTTCTAAAAACTCCACTAAGTCGTATTTTCCATGAAGATTTCTGTCAAAGGAAGCTTTGTCTCTTGTAGCTGCTTGTTGGTTGTAAAATTATCTTAACAAATGTGTTTAGTCAGAGGTTGTAGCTATTTTAGGACAAACGTCAGTAAGCTCCAGGTAGTGAGCTCCATGGGACTCAAGCAGACCAACATGATTAATTCCTTTCTAACAATAAAGCTCAAGGACACTAATGTACCTTCCATTTTTATATTTATTGCTTATAATTACAGGGAAAAAAAAATAAAACAAACAGTTTGCATAAAATCCAAATTCTGCTCTAGAAATATATTTGACCTTTCCAGTACTTTGATATCAAAGAGTAAACATTAAACATTAGAGTGGCAGCAGAATGACCCCTTGCAAATGTACAGTACAGCTTTTTTTTCCCCCTCTTTAAACTAAACTATCAAGGTCAGCAAAACTACACTTGGGTTGTTTGGTGCATCTTTAGAATATACAGTGGACTTCAGTCTCCAGCACATGTGCTCTGACTGGGTCACGACTTCTTCTGATCCACTCTAAACCTCAAATGAGAGGAAGAACTTTGAAACTGAAGATGGTTCAAACTAACAGTAGTGTGTCTCTGTGTCCTTTACAGACTGACAATGAATGTCTCATGGTCTCCACCACTGGCATCTTCGTTACAGTGACTGAGAACATTCCCAAAAAACAAGTGTGTATGCATAGAACTGTTTTAACTCATGCACTGATATAAAGTAGAGCAATAACGGCAGACACAGTCCACAAAGCCCTGAAAACAACCTAAGAGCAGCTGGACTGTTTCTCTCACGAAAAATATTAAATAAACAAGAGCATCAGAAAAATATGGTTTACAATAAGTATTGTTCCACAGAAAAATACAGTATTAGTCACCTTCAGATTGACATGGCAGGAAATCTCCACAGATGCTCAGATAGTCCTTAATGTTCTTATGTCCCAGTCATGAGAAACTATTTACTCCTTATTTACACCTATTATGAAATAAGATCTAACAAAATACTCCTATTAAGTTGAAAGGTTTTTTTTTTTACTAACATGTTTGTTAGTTCCAAAAACTATATTTTGAAATGACATAGGAACGAAAATTTACTTCTATAAAAGTTTTATCTTTAATGTCACATCACATCTGTTGAATTTTCTTCCTTGAAAAACTATTGAACACTTTGGGGCTTCATTTATTATGTCAAATGTTTTCCACAACTCTGACTTGGTTACAAATATTGTACCCAAATATTCAGCAATCCAAACTAAAGCTCTTACTGTGATCCTATTCATTAAATTAACAAGAAGAGAATGTCTGCTACAACATGGAAAGTGTGATTTTCAGGGTAAACATGTCTACACCGGCTAATTACTGTTAGCTCATGTCAAAACTCATGAAGGCAAAAGCTAATGAGTTTGTAGTTAAATACTACATTCAAAAACTGTAGAACATAAGCTTCAGGCTGCAGTTAACATTAAACTAGTCTTCTTGAAGCTACACTACACATCAGTGTTTGCTGGGCTGCCTACAATCAGTGATGATCAAGTTGTCAGTTTTGTTAAGTAAAATCTAAAACTCAAACTAACTTTGTGCAGCGATCAGCTTGGTGTGTGGATGCATGACTCCGTGTCGTCACTGACCTTCATGCATAAACACTGCCATACGTTTAGGGACGTCCTGCTGCTTCTAGCAAAAACCTGCTGACCTCATCAGTCGTGTTGGTACTAACCATCCTGTAAATGTCACCTGTGTGGCCACAATTCAGCAAACACTAAGAGAATTGCTTTAAAAATGCTAAAAACTGTCCATAAAATCCATATTCATAAAAATTAAGTGATACAGCTTTAGAACTATTGTAAATCAACTTATGCATAAATAAATTGCAAGGGCCAATATGAACTGTTAATTGTTAGCCTTACATTCTCACTAACCGACCGACACCCAAGACCTCAGTCTTGGAGAAACTAGCATTGGAATGCGAACCAGCCTGAAAGAGCTATGGCAACAGAACAGGGACAGTTTTTGCCTTTACACACAGCTGAACAACACATTGTAGTTTCTTTAAGACAAACTGAGGCCTTTAGTCTCTCCCAATAGTGGTTAAAACCTTAGAGTACAACCAAAGAGTGTAAAAGTGTCCAAAATGTCCATGAGGACAAATCTACTAAAGAGATCTTCATATTCCCTAGTAGCATTACTGCACCAAATAATCAAGATATCTTGCTCTGGACCAGAACTGAGAGAATAGATGGCTACTTGTTGGCGGTTACCCAACTGGAATTGGACTTCACCATTTTCTTCTGTTGTATTTTTAGTGTTGGTAGAATACAGAGCTCTCACCTAGTCTAAAACGTTAGCTGTAAAAACCGACTCAACTGAAGCCGTCAGAATGCTGATTAGTTCTGCTAGTAAAAATAAATGAATCATTAGATCATCTTAGGTGCGATGAGAACGTTTAGTGCACTTAAGTTCCTGCTTCAATATAGTGCATTTTACCAAGTAAAATCATTTTTTAAAAACGTAAATAAAGTAAAATTACAAAGCAGCACTAACTGTCCAACCAAACATATCAAGTGGTAAAAATGCATGAGCTCTGATACAGATTCCTTAATGAGGTGTACATTCAAAAACCATACAGCAAACCTTTAAATGAGAACTTTTTCTTGTTTAAATGTTTGAAAACTGCTGTACAATTCTGTCAGACAATAAAATCCTATGTGAACAGTAATGAGGAGGAAAAGACTTCTCTACAAAAGAGACTCTCCCATGAATCTGTCAACTTCCTGATAGTTAACTAATAAGTTAAATCTTTCCGACCTTCAGTGCAAAGATATGAAAAAAATAAAACAAACTAACTGAAAGGGAAGGGAGCGGGAGTCACATGGATTGTTGCCGTACGTGAGACAGTGAATCATCTCCAAGGAAACAACATTTTCTCAGGCACAAGTACTTAGGCTTTGTCCACTGAGCCCTTGGCAGGTCACTTTCTTTTTGAGGTTTTCCTTTTTCCTGAAGTGCAAAGAAGCCTCCATGCACTGCTCTCAAACAGTGCCTGGGGAAGACCGACAGACCATTGCATTGGAACAAGACCAGAGGGAAGTTCTTTTCATCTTCTCTTCTTCAATCCGCATTGTCAAGTGTCTCTGAAACGTGGGAGGCTGCGTACTTTAACCGGAAGCCGCCTGCAATGGAAAAACACACAAGCAACCATATGGATACAGGTGCAGTTTAGACCAGCAGAAAACAACTAGCCCTATGTTTAAGGATTAAAGTGCAGTCAAGTGTTGTGTTCTTTAGAGGAATAGAGCTTCACATCCTCTGTTCATGCCTTTGAGATTTTCTATGGATTCCATCTCAGATCATCTCTGTTAGGACAATAGAACTAAAACTGCAGGTGTTAGAAAATGCCGTCTGAAGAGGCTTTTTTTACCGTTCAGATGTCTTTAAAGTGTATCTCCAAAACTCGATCACTTCAACCAAAACTACAATTTCACGATTGTGAGTAAGCAAATGACATAACAGAGTAAAACTCCTCTGGATGACGTTGCCGGAGTTTTTCAGCGAGGAGCAGAGCGATGGGCCATTCATTACCAGGTACTTCACAACTAGAACCTTGCGAAGCAAAGTGAAAACCTTTATCTACTTGTAGAATGTGACACCAACATTTCAACATATGTAAACTGCTTCCTGCTGCTGTTACTTAAGTGAATGTAAACGCTCTGATTGTTCCCATCGACAGGAAAGTAACCAGGTTACTGGTTAAAACACTTTTCTCTGCCATGTATAAGCTTAAACAGGTTTCTTCAATGCATGTGTGTAACACAAGCTGCAGACAGGGCAGTGAATAAGGGGGAGGTCTTAACAGGGTAACGCAGCCTTGTTTTCAAGTCAATTCTGCACAAATTTTGACTGAAAATCAAGCTAACTCAAAGTGCCATGTTGAAGTCTAAACGAGTTGCTTTCAACTTCATTCTAATAGTTTGTGCTTTGGTTGATGTGGGTGTGTCTCCCCCCTCCTCTCTTCTGTCTCCTTGCACAGCAACACAAACAAAGTTGGATAGTGGAAATCTGAGCCGGGCTTCCAAAATAAGTAAGTCAGAGGAGAAATCAGATTACTCATGTTCTATGCGGATTTCCAGTGACTAGGTTTCTTAAGTGCATGAAAGCACCGTTAGCCTGAGAAAGCGGATTTCTCTCAGTAACCTCGTTATTCAAGTGCACATAAACACAGTGAATGACTAAACGGCTCCCTCTTAGGATTATGTACATCCTGGTAATTATGCACGAGTGGGTTTTGTCTGCGTTTAATTTGTGAACCATTTGCTTCACGAGCAGCTCTCGGCCTGGATTGCCATCTAAAAGGGAGGCAAACACACATTAAGGCTGTGCTCACATACTGCTTGTTGCTTTGACATTGTATAAAACACACAAAGCAAAATGTCATGTGCTGACCATTCAGAATGGAAACAGTGGCCATGGTGGCAGACGTGTGTCTTCTACGATTAGTTTCAAAGATAAACTTTTCTCCTCTTGGTCAAAAAAAGTTCATCCTCATAATGCTCATACTGTGACTCCTACCACACTGCACTACAGACATTCTGACTGCTTAGAACCGTCCACCCTAACTCCTCACTTTCTTGGCTGAACTTTCTGAGGATTGCAGAGGGTTCTGGAAAAGGGAAACTTAGGGCTTCCCTGTTTCTGCCTGCTCCGTGTTGCTGCTTTACCTTGCTGTGATGACTCTATGGACGGCTGGTTGCAATCCTGAGCATAGTGACCGCTCACACCACAGTTATAACAGGACACATTGCCGTTCTTCTTATTGACTCCACCCCCCCCCAGTGTCACAGCAGGCACCATCCCTAGAGGATTTGGGTACATGTGCTGGTAGAGGCGCTGACAGAACGATGCAGCCGGGCCCATCTGCTGCTGGAGGTTGTAGTTTGCAGCTGCTGCCACTGCCACGGCCTGGGTGCTCAGCATGTGCGACGGCACGTCTGCGTGGCTGTGAGAATGAGTATGGAGGGGGCCGAAGGGGGGCGGGTGTGCAGGAGGTGGAGCAGTAGAGAAGAAGGTGGGCATGTTGGCAGCACCGTTGGCTTGGTGGGGAGTCTGGGCCTGAGTGAGGTAGCTGTTACTACACAGGCTTGTTAGCTGGAAGAGAGGTGGAGGAACACTGAACACCTGCCGTGCTGCTGCCATCTGGTGGGCAGGGAAGAATAAAGGCGTTTGGCAGCCAGAGGCACCGCTGACATTGCTGCTGCTTCCACTGCCTCGCCCCCCGCAATTATTGTGACAGCCACATGTGCCACAACTGATCAGTTGCTGTTGCTGCTGTGGTTGTTGTTGTTGTTGGGGTGGAGGTGTTGCTTGTTTCTGCTGGGTTTGCTGAAGAGGAATTGGGTTGCCAGGAGAAACAGGAACAGTTCTACAGGATGCGCTGCTGTTGCTGTAGGATGTACAGTCACTGTGTGCTGTGCTGTGAGTAAGTGCTGGGGTGGGGCTGGGAGCAGGTCCAGGGGTGTGGGTGGGCACAGCTAGAGGGAGAGGTGCTTGTACATGTCCAGGAGATGGGGCTATTCCTGTTGCTGCAGGTGCTCCTACAGCAGAGATGAGAGGTGCGGGGACAGGGGGCAGGGGGTAGGGAGACGGTAATGTTAAGGTGGGGTGCTTGGTATGCGACTTCTCTACGTGAGGGAGAGAGGAGGCCAGAGCCAGGCTGACACTGGCTGGGTCTTGACAGGGCAGAGACTGTTGCAAAGTAGAGGGGAAGGATGTAGGCCCAGGAGTCAAGACACCGATGGGTCTAGCAGGGGCCTGGTTAGAAGCCTGTGGAACAGCGGGACTAGAACTACTCCCAGAACCTCCATCTGTGCCACCTTGGCTGTGAGGCATAACTGTTTGGAATCTAGCAACAACAGGCTGCACAGCCGGACTTCCTGGAGGATGGAGGCCAATAGGTGGAATCCCAAAAGTTGGAAGCATGTCTCTCTTTTCTGGGTCTCCCCTAATTCCAGGCCCAGGGACAGCGTTAGGCACTAAGGGCATCTGTATCACCAGTGGCCCAGTTGACGGCTTCCCATCGGGAAGTGGCAGAGAGGAGTCCGTGGCCCCGTTGGTCAGCACATAGGGCAGAGGCATGAAGGAGAGAGGGTGTAACTCTGAGCTTATCTCTGGACAGGTGGGCTCCATCTGGGCCACCACAGCTGGACCAGCCTGTGTGTAGATGAAGTTAGGACCCGGCCCTTTACTGGAGTCATCAGAGTGGCTGTCTGTATCTACCAGAGAGACAAGAGTCAGTCCATATTACACCCACATCCTAGAGTAAGAGATTAGACAGCACAGATGATTCTTCTTACCTTTGTTATTGTCGTCCTCACTATCCAGACTCTCTGGTCTGTGTTGAGGGCTGGATGGGGAGCTGTAACTTTCTGATGAGGTCTCACCAAAGGTATCTGCACCAGAACCCCCATCTGCAACAACATGAATGTTCAACTGCACAAAGTCTACCAGGTATAACAGACGTGTAAACCGAATGTATGATCTAATTCCAAATATGTTAGTTACTCAAATTAGATTTGGCACCAACCTTTCCTCTGAGTTGATAAAGCTGGTATCAAACTACCATTAGTCACAAAGGCAGCTCCTTTTTTCTTCCCCTTGTCCCTGGAAAGTGGAGTAAGATGGAGCAGAGAACTATACAATTAAATATATGAATACAATATTCAGCTGGGTCTTCTTTAAATCACATTTGTCTATTTACACTGAACTAAATGAAGTCAGCTAAAGACTCCAGTGTTCAGTTTTCACAGCTGCTGGCCCCCAATAACTAGAGGCTGTGAATTAATACACATGTTGTAAATACATTGGTTTCAAAATTAATTAAGTACAATCTGATAATAAATTATGATAATGTGTGTTAATGTTGAAACCCTTCTGAACTGTTATTGTACTTTAAAATCACCACAGCCTTCATGTGACAGCGTGATCATGACGTCTGTTTCAGTGTTACAACCCATCTGCACAGTTCCCATATCATCATCATATAACGCTGATGAATGGACGACCTACCTCTCTGTAGGTGGGACTCTGGTGCTTTTTATGACTTGGTGGCTTCTCGTCTCAATTTCTTGGTGCTGTGAAAAGAATCAGAGCAGCTTTGAGTTTGGAAGAATTCCTTTAGGATTTAGATGAGTCTTCATACATTATTGCATTTTATTTGTAATGTTATTTTATTCATTTCCACTGCCTAATGTGGCCCAAACCACAAATTGTGCACAAAATTATTGCTATAGCAAAATAAAAAAAAACGGTTATCTTCTAAACGGGGAAGACAGTGGGGAATTGTTGGGTTCTCTTTATACATCTTTATAATCTTGACTTTATTCTGTAAAGTGCCCTGAGATGACTTTGTTGTGAATTGGCGCTATATAAATAAAGTTGAATTGAATTGAATCAAAATCATGTAGGACTTTTTGTAGATATTATTTTTTTTTACATATAACTGGATACTAAAAACATACAACCTTTATATAGTAACAGTGTATCATTACTGTATTCATCCAAATATCCTAGACCACAATATCCCTGTCAGACATTTTTGGAAAAAAAATATTTTCATTTTCCTTCAAAAGAAGTTAGTTTGCTGTTCAGTATGTTGTGCATTGTATGTAATTTCTTACCAAAAATTATTACAGATACAAAGAAAAACAAGGCACATACAAGCATTTACCTTTATAAATCCTATATTATAACAATAACAGGGAGGGAGCAGGCTGCTTTGTCAGCTCACATACATGTAGTCATGACCTACATCAGTGAGATTAGCTGTGAGAAGTCCCATTCACGTGGCATTGTGACACTGTGAGGTACAAAGGCATAGAACTACAACCTCGGAATGATTAACTAGTCTTCTTGGAGCTGTCCTGCAGAAATGCACTGCTGAGTTAATAATTACACCAACACTGCTAAAGATCAGCTGCTGGTACACGTGAGAAAAGCAAAACAACTTGATTGAGCAAGACTTTCAACCCAGTAACTCAGCAGCAATTCTCCCTTACAGAAACCTAGGTAGGTAAATTATGAACACTGATCTCACAAAAGGACAATGTTACTTTTCTTATTTTAATGCATCAGAGAACACAGTCTTCTAGAATCTTCAAGAAGTGCAGCCACCAGTGAACAAGCATGTTTGGGGTAACAATGTTTTGGATGCCTGAGCATCTCAATAGAAATCCCACAACATTCTGAATTATGTCATGAACTTCCTTCGGCAGCCGCAAGTTGTCGTGGGATGTAGACGTACTGCAGACAGGAAGTTGGCAACAAGCAAAAGGCAAAAACACCCTAACAGCAGTGGGATGGTGTGTGTGTGTGTGATAGCACTCTGCCTTCACCTGCTCAGCCTCCTGACTGCTCCTCTGTGTACAGCTCTTCTTCCTCCTCTCTGCTGGACCACTGAGCTCAGTGGTGTGCATCCCCTTCCAACTGTCCCCCTGGGAAGCTTTGGCACTGGAGAGACTGATGGAAAGGAGAGAAATACAAGTGTTGTCTTCAACATAGAGGAGATCACTTAAAGGTTGTTTAAACTCTATTATTGAACTTCCTCAACAGCATCACTATAACAGTCTAAAAAGGTACTTATATTTTTTCCTATGTAGCGTGTCCTGTTAAGAATGTAAGGAAACATCTCTGTATCTAACCGGCACAGATGAGACAACAGTTTACTCACCCTGGACAGGGACTCTTGGTCCCATGCTTTTTCTTTTGTCCCTGAACATACGACTCTAAATCTAGAGACAGAGAAAAATCTTGCATCAATATTCAAGAAAGACGATGCCCAATTGTTGTAGCCTTCTTTCTCTGTAATTGATTGTACATGACACTTCTTTACCTATTGCAAATTTCAAGAACCAGGACAGATATACAACATGAAGTCATCAGGATTAGTAATGAATGTGACATTTTTCCAAAAAGCATTAACAAAGTAAAGTATGAGCCAGACTGGGGCTGTGGTTGCTGCGGCTTGAGCTTAACTCACATATAGATGATGAAACCTGAGTATTTAAAACAGGCTCAGCATTTCCATTTCATTTTTACTGTGTAGCTTAAACTACAGCTGCAGCTCTGGTTAGTGGGCTGCTCCTTTGTTTTATCTGTACACACAATCAGGCCTCATTCACTGATCACTTATTACACATGCTGATGTGAATTTCTTTGATTCTCTTTGTTGCCTTCTCCCTGCTGATTGGTATATCATACACTTGTCCTACATAAATAATAGAACGCAAAGTGTTGTAAAAACATTTCTTCACCTTCCTCCTGACTGGAGACATCAGAACAGTCTCCCTGGTACACCTTTCCCAGCTGGCAGTTGCCTATTAAAAAAAAAAAAAAACAGGATCACTTGTTATCGGGTTGATGCCTGAGAACAGTCTGATGCATCACTGATCTGATGTGACTCAGATGACTAGCACTATATAAAGCAGCAGAACAGATAAATGTTACCCATTCAAAGCACTGACTTCAAAGCCAAAGAGAAAATAACGTGACTTGTAGTCAGTGCTTCATGGATGTTCACACTTGATCTGATACTCACATCTGCAACAGGTACGTGCAGCAGAGTAACTGGAGTCACAATTGAAGAAGCTGCAGACCTTTCTGGTTTGTTTGAAGACTGGAGGAGCAGACAGAAACCGTTCCCTAAAAGGTAGAGACAGAGAGGATGTAGAGCAAATAAATTAGGCAGAGCTAAACCTATGTGTGTGTGTGTGTGTGTGTTAGTGAAACAACTAGTGAAGCTAGTGAAACAACCACTACCTTTCTGAAGATATTATACATCATATTTCCATTTTTAATAAAATGGAAGCTGATATGATGGGATCCTCTACAATCAAAAGGTATGTCTCTGCTGGGTTTTTCAGAGATTTAAAAATTCTCAGTTCTGTACAGCCTTTATATTAATAATAATAGTATAAATAATAATAATAATAATAATAATAATCGCAGAAAAACAAGCTTTTGGAGCAAACTTGAAAGTTCGTGTTCGATGCAATAACAGACAAACTTGTCCTTTAGCTCATTTCCAAAAGATCCAAAACAAACAGGCAGCACATATGTTGCCAGCACTTCACTCTGGGTCATTATATTAAAGCACGCAGCACGTTGCTCATAAACACTTTTCCCAAGCAGCTTTTCATTGAACAACTTTGTCGCACCACCGAAAGGGGAGAATGTTTATGAAGAATTAGCCACAGAGGAAACTGTCTCCACTTTGTCCAGTGCAAGTGTTGTAGCTGCCAATGACTCTTCTAAACTGGACCACCACCAAGTTTCCCACTCACCATAGGTAAGAAAGATGAACATAAATGATAAAGTTATGATGTGATATAAATGGCTGTTATGGTGGAATATTAACCCATTTTCTGTTTCATGGCTCTAATTTAAAACTAACCAACTTAGCCTGTAAGTTAAAGCTAGTATGCTTCACATACATCTCCACAAGAAATTGCTCATAACAGTAAATCCATGTACAGCACTTAACAAAACATTATACATCTTTGCCTGAGACACAATCTGTGTACAGGAGAAATATAAGTGATAAAAGTAGTGGCAGTCTTTACAGTGAGTGACCTGCGTAAATGTCCTGCTTTAGGAACGTTTATGTTTGTAACTATACAAATACAGTCAAATTTATTTGTTGAATTAAACACAAACACACACACACACACACACACACACCTGCAATCCATTGTCACCATGTCACTGCGTTGCACAGCGTAAAGTGGTAATAGGGTCAACCGTTCGCTAAGTACTTCTGGTTTTTGTGAAAAAGGTCTATTGCGTTTTCACATTCACACACTAATTTTTACTCTACTCTGCAACAGAATGCTGCACTGTGAAACCTGCTGTGATGTAAAACTTCTAATGGGCACAACCTATTACGAGTTCATTAAAGAATAATTGGGATTTGGATCTGATTTACTGTGCCTGATACTGATGCTACTATTCCTGATGATTAATCATCAGTTGTCTTCTTAGTGAACTGAGGCACAGCATTTTACAGATGTATTGTATATAGGAAATGAACAGGATTCTCCAAGGAGAACAAAATGAAATGACCACAGTCGGGTGCAGGCTGCAGACTGTAATGTTTTCATGTGATCCTATATGGTGTAAGCCAGAGGAACAGCAAACAGCTACACAGACTCCTGACCAGTCCATCAGGCATAACCTACAGAACTATATTTGAATTTATCTAAACTCTATTAAGTCAGGAACCTTTCCAAAATAAAAGGAATCATTAAGGTTAAATACATTTTGGGACCATTCAAATCCAAAAGCAAAAATATTTATATTAAAGATTCATATTGATAATTTATTGGTTATAACTGTGCTACCATTCATGCAGTTTTTACAAAACTCATACCTGTTTTGTATGTAGGTCAAATGTATTATACCTGAGTTTAATCTCAACCTCTCTGGCCTGATACTGGTCCCCCTGGTTCAGAAGCCTCAGGATGCCCTTTGCAAAAGGCTCAGTACACTGATCCTTTGGAAGCTGCACAGTAAGAAGAGAAAGGTCAATAACAGGCAGATGATACTGACAAAAAAACAGGTCTGCATCATATTTATCATCCTCAGTCTGTTAATATCTGTAATGACAAATCATGTCTAATCATGTCAAATGTGCTATCAAACAGCAGCAAGGCTTTGGATTCAGCTTCAGTGGTCTTGAATTAACTTTTAGCCAAAGGTGACATACTGTGCTGTACTTTTAACTCATTGCTAGACCATTTTCCTCAAAACTCTAAACGTGATGACTGAAAACAAATCTTTTAAAAATTAGAGGACAGGAGAGAGCATTCATTCGTACCTTAAGAAGGAAGGTCTCCAGGTCCAGATGGGTTTTGGTCACACTGCTAGAAGAAGAATCTGACCACTTCACCTGAAAAAGTAGAGAACAGTTTGCATCACCACTATGATGAGTAAGTTGGCATTAGCAAAATCAGAGAAGAGAATGAGCTAGTGCCACATCATACAGCTTTACAGTAAACACAATTGTTAAAAAGGGGCCTTTAAAAAATAAAATCAAGGAGAAAAAAAAAAAAAAAAATTACCACGAATTACACAACACAAAAATAACTCAAAATTAACAACACATTGACACACACACACTCAGTGGTAGGGAAAAACACAGGAGACAGAAAATCAAGTTAATTCCCAACAAGTGAGGAGTAGACAAAGCCCAAATTGGCTTCTCATCTTCATATATAAGCACATTCTTTTCTGCGATATAACAATGTATCTTGCCTGACAATAGAAAAATGCATTGCTATGCATATTACACACTTTATCATTAGCTTTTATTTGATGTTAATTTTATATAAAGGAACCATAGATATGAAAGAGCAGGTTGTAAATAAAGCTAGATATTTGTGATGATCTTTTCCTGAGCTGTATGAGCACGAGTTAATCATGACCATGTGAGGCTGTATGAGCCTCAGTAACACAATACAAAAATTGTTGCAGTCCAAAAACCATTTCTTAAAGTAGGTGACATCAAATCTGTGTTTTCATGTGTGATCCATTACGACCACCCAATCTTCAGACATCTCCCTGTGCCCTACTGTTTGTCTTTACTTCAACACAATAGGTTTCATGGAAAAGATAAAAAGCTGTTTTCAGACGCTTTCAGGCACTTTAGTAATCGTGAGTGATCCCGCACAAACACAAAACCAATCATGAACAACTAACTTCAGAGACAAAAACAACCTCCGGCAGTAGTTGTGATCCCTACAGAGCCCTGACCTCAACGTCACTGAGTCAGTCTTAGACTGCAAGCAGAAACAGGTACAATCTGTAAAGGAACTGCAGCAAGTAGAAAAACTGTGCCAAGAGAGTTGGTGCTGATTTAAAGGCAACTTTTTAAGACCACATATAGGTTTAATTTAGTATGTGTTTACTGTATTTTATATAAAATTTAAAAAAGTTTATAGATTTAGAAAAACAATGCAATACATTTAGTGCCCAACATTGTTTCACTGTACTATTTTAAACGTATATGGCTGCAATAGAGTCCGAAATATTGAAATCAAATGTGTAAATGGATCAGTGCTAGTAACACTGCATCTTACCTATCACAAATACTTAACACATGGTTTTTAAATCTCTGTTCGTGTGTGAAAGCAATTGCTCTTCATCACGAATGTCATGATCACATTCACACAAGCAGCTGGAATCAATGCCCTTGCTTAAGGGCACCACAATGGGGTTAACGATGGAGAGGAAAGGGTTGTATTTGCCCTCATCCCAACCCAATTTTTGTCTGCAAAATTTCCTGCTTGTTTCTCAAACCTTAAGACCATTGCTGCTATGACAACACACACACACACACACACACACACACTATGAAGTGAAAATCTTTGATCATCAGTGGTTTTGGTCCAGTATAAACAGATGGAGAGTGAGGTCAACTCACTGTGGTGAGTATTGTTGGCTTGACTGTCAAAGCCCAGCAAGCCAAGCAAGTCTCCTCTCCATCTGCCTCCACCAAAATGTCTCTCTGTAAGTTAGGGCTAAATATTTCTATTAGTTACTATGATGTTGGGATTAAAATCATTTTTGAAAAGGGTTTTTTTCAGCAGTGTTGTGCCACCAAAATTTTAGCACAGCAATTATTAACTGAGCCAAAATAAAAGGAAATACACTACTCACAAACAGAAGCATATGAAGGTAGTAAAATATTGGCTGTGGATCATCATGTCGCTGACCCCGACTGTGACTCAGCTACAAACTGTAGTCTAAAAATAAACTCTACCACCATTTTTAAATAGGGCCCGAGGACCTCATATGGTGCTTAGGCATTTAGTACATTCTTTATCTGCCTTGTTGAAGGTTTGTTAGGAAAGGCTTAAGTACATAAAACAGTTGGTTTGAACATGGTTTTTAAGACTAAAATAAACAATGAGAAAATAGAAAGGTGTTTGAAGCAGACATGAGAGCAAGAATGTGCCAGGTACACTACAAGGAAAAGACATAACTTCCTGAACTAGAGATCAGTTACTCCAGGCATTTGTAATGTTGTGATCCCAAAAATTAATTCAACTAATCCCCAGTGAATTCTGTGACCTTGCAATTGAAAACATGATAAATAGAAAAGCCTTCTCAAAATCTGGAATTTTAGGTGCAACAATCTCTAGAGTGTCCATGAAATCCCAAAGGGAAAGAGGGATTAAATGTGTCCATGCACACGGCATCCAAAGATCTTGAAGCAGAGCTGTGTGTTTTTGGTGAGGTTACCTACCTCGAAGTTGTATTCCTTGTCTATCCTGGTCTGAGAAATGCTTGTGAGCACGATTGCTTCAATATGCACTGCTGCAACAACAGAGACAAGTCATGAAGTTTTTGGCTCTAAAACAGATTCATAAGACTTATACAGTGACTGAGACTAAGTGAAATCAAATTCACAAATTCTGATATACAGTACATGCACTGAAATAACATGAACATATTTAGGCTTATTCAATTACATGTGTTATTATAGCATATACTATGTGTTGATATGTGCCTGTACCTGTCTATATGTGTATTTGAAGAAATCTAGAAAAATTAGCAATGTTTACTGTGTAAACTGCAAACATAAAAAACAAAAAAAATAAAAATAGATCATATATCATTTTTCCCCTTGAAAATTCTTCAGGCATGGTGGCAAGAGGACAATAAAGGTTTAGCGAACGCAAACTCAAATATTTTGTTATTTCTCACGCAATGCAAGATATTAAGTAAAACCAATAAAAAGATTAAAATCCACATGTGAAATATATGAACTAAAAGTATTATAAACTGAAGTTGGTGCAGATGCACCAACATTCCAGCTGGGTGTTCTGTTTGTTTCCAGCTGTTGGTTCAACTGCAGAGTGCATTTGATCCATAGTCTGTTTACTGTAACAAATGATTACTTAGCGATCACTTATGTAAAACTTTTGTAAAGATACCAATTACTGACACCTCATAACATGTAACGTATAGAACCAATTTACTGTAACCACTAAAAACGTGATGTAAAACGAGTGAAGAAAATGCCTTGTTTCCATAAACCTCAGTGTACGTATGTAAAGGGGTATTTTCACTCTCATTCATGTTTTCATCTGTTCCCAGGTTTGTTCATTTTTCTTAGAAGAGACACTAAGAGAGGCAGCAAACATTGACTCCCAGATGCCAATAATTTTAATATGTGTGTATTGGACAGATTTTTTAAAATGACTGTTATGAAGGCATGGTGGAGGGGGGTCTCGTTATAGGCAATGTAAGCAATGTAAATACTTTAAAGGCCAAGTAATTGACAAGTAATTGACACAGAATAACTGAAAAAGGTTTCATGCTATCATGGCAAATGTCTGCTTTCCATACAAAAATTGCTATGATGTCAGATTTTTCTCCCGTGCATACTCTGTGTTTGTGTGGAATAAATGAAGCTAATTTGGATCCACAAATCAGGGTCAAAATGCTTTCGTCATTTCCGTGTTATACCCGCATCAGAACAATGGTACAGGATACACACCTTCTCTTGGTGCTGTTCTGCGGCTGGAGCGCTGACTCTGGTATGGAGGATGGGAGGCCGTGCACTCTCCTAAGTATTCCGCCTTTGGTCCTGTCAGCTCCTGGAAACAAAAAAAAAGGACACCAGTCAGTTAGTGGTTCATACTCTTTTATTCCAATTCAGATCTTCAGCTATAGCAAAACTGTCATACCTTATACAGTAATTTCTGTAACTGGGAACTTCAGATTAACACGTATAGGATTTAGTTTTCCAAACACTGTACACAAATGTACTTATGTCCACATAAAGTGACCAAAAATAAACCTACTAATTTTGGAAAATATTAAATTTGGAAGAAAAAATTACAATATTTTCAAAAACTGTTCCATATTTCAAGTAGGTTTAAGCTTGTGGCATTTCAAAAAGTCAGCACACCATAACTGTCTGACAATCAACTAGAATGGAGCAGACATGAAACCCCAGTTACCACTGTTTATTTCTAACCTTCTTACTTTCTCTTTTACTACATTTGACAGACCCACAGTCCAGAGCCAGTACTCTCCTTTAAAAACGGCAAATGTGATTTTATTAAAAGCTGTGCATCTTCACCAGGCCAAGCCCTGGCTCACAATCAAGTCAGACTTGTTGATTCATCCAGAACATAGACAGTATTGTTTTAAGGTACACTCACTGTGTACTGCAGTCATTTTTTATATTTAGAAATATTTATAATTCTTCATGTCAAAACCTAGCATCTGCAATACCCCCAATGGTGTGGAGTTCCCTCGTCAATTTACATTCAACCAAAAAATAAAAACAAAGCAAAGTAGTTGATTAGGCATTGCAGCTAATATTATAGTTACACTGATGAAACTCTTCACATCAGAAACAAAATCCACCTCTAACACCTAAGAGATGGACGTCACACAGCAATGGTTTATCTGGCAGTGACAACACCGTTCAAGTGATATTTAAGTGTTTTAATCATTACCCATTTCCAACGGCTTTCTATTGAGAGACTACATCTGTTAAGAAAACAGATCCCAGTATCATTTTTTGCTTCAACGTTTGAATTGTTGGGTCAAAATTTGGTGTTAAGTAAAAGTATGAATCATGGTTCAGGCTGGTGGTGGTGGCATAATGTGTCGGGAATATTTTCTTAGCAACCTTTGTCTTAGTGCTCTTGCTTAAATGTTACAGTCTACCAGATTTATTGTTGCTGGTCATGTCCAACCCTTTATGACCACAGTGTTAATATCTTCTAATGGCCACTTCCAGCAGCATAACACACCATGTCACACAGCTACCATCATCTCAAACTGGTTTCATGACAGTGAGTTCACTGAATACATATTGGGATAACCAAGGAGTTGTGAATAAAGCGAATGGCAGGTGTAAAAATACATTTCACGAAAAGCTGAAACAATCTGTTAACTCTCCAGCACGTCCTTTCACACAATCACCCCAACCCAAAGGGAAGAAAGTGAGTACAATCAGCTGTTTAGTTTAGTTTGCTGCAATGAAAACCTGCTTACTTGTTGACATCGGTTCTGGGCTGGTAGACACAAAATGTGATAAGTGTTGACCGAAGAAGAATATTGTGTACAAACACACTAATGTTAAACATTATTTAAGCCATATTCAAACAGTATATTTCAGATTTTTAATAGTAGCTCCAGAATAACTTTAACTTTGTAAAACCAAGTTTAAGTTGGTTAGTTTAGGTCTGTGGCAATGATACGTGCTTGACTGGCAGGTGTAGTAGAGTGGTCGTTCTCAGAATCCCCCACTCTTTGGCCAAATTTGGATTTTTTGGGGGACTTGGCACCAAACCCTGGCTCCTCTAGCTTGTTCCATGAAGTTATCTGGGTGTAAAGGTAAAGCTCCAACAAATCAGGAGCATGATCCTACATCGAAATCTCTTTCAAGGAAACTCAGCTAAGTCTTAAGATTTGCAAATCCTCCTTCACTTAACACTAAGGCAAACAACAGCACACGATACAAATTGTCATTAGCAGAACCGATAACCTTGCTACGTAACATTACTTTCAAACAAACCTGAAAAGCAACAAGTAAAAATCCAAAAAGCACCACATGAGCCATGAGACAAAACATCTAACGTCACAGCACAAGACATAATGCGTAACAGTCTCTGTGATAAGCCGCTGCCCAGTTTGGTGGAAATGAAACCTATTGGTACTAGTGTTACGTCGCACAGTAAAAACCGTCTGTCAGACACCTGCTGCAGCGGAGTTATAGCAGTGACGGGTTCGAATAATGTCAGGTGTTAGTAACCAAAGTAACGAAAATATACGGTCAAAAAGATGCTTGGAGATTCATGTGGCTATAACGTTAGCTAACGTTGGGGTTTGGGATATCACCCAGTAAACCTGTTATTTAACCTACATTAATCGTGCGGGACGTTTATAAATGATAAACGTTGTCATAGTAGCTAAAGGACGCATTAGCGTTTTAAGGCTGCTGTAAGCGGTTCAAACCACCTGCTAAACTTTAGCGTTAGCCGCTAGTGAGCGGTAGCCTGTGCATGTTAGCATTAGCGGTCTTGTCTAGAACAGCTCATGCGGGGAAAAGGACGTTTTTTATACCAGAAGATGTTAATTAGCTTAACTTACAAATTTAGCTAACAATAGCAAGGAAAAGCCCAAGTTAAGCAAGTGTTGAGCTAATAGCTTAGCTTTTATTAGTAAAGAGGTTGGTTTCTTGCTCGTGAATTTACCGTTGTCTGAGTGTTTATTCTAAACTGACTTTGACGTCTCTCCTCATCCAGGGCCAGCTCTATTTTGTCAAGCTGCCCCCTGACAGTCTCCCGCTGGTGAAAATGGAAGGCTGGGTGCAGAGAGGCCATGGTAAAAAGCAGGGCCAACTGCTCCAGAGGTCCTGTCGCTAAATCGGTAGTAGAGAAGCCGCAGGTCTGCTCTGACCGCCCGTACATGTCCCCCCCCTGACACGGGTGGTGGTGTGGCTCCTGGAATGGAGGAAGGGAGTAGTCATAATTTTTGTAGAACACAGCCGGGTCTACATGGCTCAGTATCCGAAAGAGTATTCCAGCACATTCTCTACTATCAGAACCGAGGAGGGACAGGCAGACTAGAAGTTTGGACCTGACCACAGGGTCGATCACGTTCGTTAAAAGGCCCAAATCACTCGGGCTATTTGCCCGAAACTCGAAGTCCCGTAAAACATGGTAGTCTTTCCTAGCGAGATCCTCCAAGTAAGATCCCAAAAAGCGGAGCTCCAGGGGTTGGCACATATGAAGCAGTCCGCACATAAACTCGACTCGCTTAGCGGGGTTTAGGTGTAGGCCGAACCACTCAAACACGGTTTCCTTGTCCAGCTGGGGTGGATACACATTGGACCTGGACAAGTCCAGCTCCAACCTGTCGGACACCGACGAGGGTGATACTGCCCTGGGAATATGTTGGCGGTCCAGTCGATCGTCGTCAGCCGTTTCGTCGCCTCCTCCTTCACCCCCTTTCATCGGTAGCTTCATTTTTAGCATTATCAACTCTACTTGAAAGGCTTCAGCGTTTAAGTTCCGGACTAATGTACATTATTAATAACTTACGCGGACTCGTGAAGAGCGAACTGTCAGTCTTCTTACAGTGTTCACTAGCGGTGCTGGTCATCTGAGGCGATGTTTGTCTGTGCAGAGGCAATTTTTTTCCCCCTACGTTTAGTTCTTCTTCTAACGCTCAGTAGCTTAGTACCATTAGCTCTTTGCTGCCATCTTGTGGCTCCGCTCTTCTTATGGTCACTGGATCCGAACGTCACGTCCTTGGAAGTTTTCACCTTTTACTTTTTGAAGGTTGATTCATCTTCGACCTTGTTTGAACCTATTTTACAAAGACGATCATGAAATAAAACTTACAGTAATACATAATGAAATAAAACAAAAACATGAACCATAAAATAACTGGTAACTTTATTTGTTAAGCGCTTTAAAACAACTAGGTTGACCAATGTGCAAAAACATAAAATAAGAAGTATACAATATCATAAAACATGTGAAAACAATAAATAACAGATAGAATAATTCAACAAACAGATAAAATAATGTCAACAACTCAGACTGTGTCAAAGGCCACTGAAAACAAATGAAAACAACTAATAAGAATAAGTATTCACCTTCCTTTAAATGTGTTGCTGTGCGTTATCTGTTCACTTAGGATCCTCATGTGGAGCCTGACAGAACTTTTGAAACTAATTTAAAAACAAGAGTAGGTGAAAATGGCAGCGTTAACACGTGCAAAAGTGGCTGAGGCCTACACGGGCTCACTGCAGAAATGTTTTCCACCTTCCACCTGCAGGCCTAGTTGTGGTTCCCAGAATTTCCAGGGGTAGAATGGGAGGTAGAGCATTTAGCTATCAAGCTTCTCTCCTGTGGAACCAGCTCCCAGTTCAGGTTCAGGAAGCAGACACGCTCTCTACTTTTAAGTCTATGCTTAAAATCTTCCTCTTTGATAAAGGTTATAGTTAGTTATAGTCATGCTGCTATGGGTTAGACTCTGGGGGACCCTCCCCCCCGATGCACTGAGCTCCTTTCCTCCTCTTGACCCTCTCTCACCACAATTGTCACCACTGCAGATGGCCTCCCACCCTAAACCCGGTTCTGCTGGAAATTTCTTTCATTAAAGGGAGTTTTTCCTCTCCGGTGTTGCCTAGGACTTGCTCAAGGGGGAATTCTTAGGTTCTCTCTATAAATCTTTAAGGTCTAGACTTTATTCTGTAAAGTGCCTTGACATTACTTTCTTGTGAATTGGCACAATATAATTAAAGTTGAAATGAATTGAATTGATTGCTTTCAAGGTCCATTTACAAAAAATGTAGTTGAAAGGGACAAATATTTATGCAATCACTTATTTTCTATAAATAAAGTATATAATCTTGTAGACATATTTTTTTACCTTGACGTAATTGTTTTGCCTGTAGATCAGTGTAAAAAAGGACAACTTGATGAACAAAACTCAGATATTTAAATGTAAAATCTCTCCAAGAGATTTGGCTGTCTGCTTTCTTTATTAATAACTCTGTATCATAGTCTGTTTGGCACATTTGTAGTTTTTTTAAACCTTCAAAGAAACTTAATTTACGGACAATTAGTGTTTGTGTAGGAATAGAGGCGGCTGTAGCTCAGTTGGTAAAGCAGTCATCCACGGAGCAAAGGTTCAGTGGTTTGATCCCTGGTCCCGGCTATATGTCAAGACACTTAACCCCTAACAGCCCATCCCCAGCTGTGCAGTGCTGGTCCAAGCCCGGTAGAATTTGGGGATGGTTGCGTCAGAAAGAGCATCTGGCGTAAAAAAAAAAAAAAACTGTGCCAAATCAACATGTGGTTTGCAGTGGAGACCCTGAACTCACGGGATATACCGAACGGACTAAAAAACAAAGTGAATAGTAAACAGAGATACTAAATGGAGAAAATCAGAACCATATTTCTATATAAAATACAATGCAGTAGAAATAGAAATATGCAGATAAAGTACCTCAAAAATTGTACTTTGAGCAATATTTAGTAGCATTTCTCCTTTGCCAAATGCTACATTATAAGGGTTGTGAGGAAGATAATGGATTCTTGCCGAGTGTGTTTCACCTGTTTTCATTTAGACAATACTCCCCCCTAGAGGAACAACTGGATTATTACTTATTCAGCTTCACCGACTTCCTGTGGGTTTTGAACATGTGTCTACTTGGACTGTAATCTGAATAGTCGGAGCATTTGCCTCCATTTTCTTAATAGAATTCCCACAGCTGGCTAATAAAAAGTAGGCCAGGAGGTTCAACTGACACTATGTGAACAAAAGACACAACACAGGACAACTCACACACTTCGAAACAGAACAATTACTGATTAAGATTTAGGATGTGGGTTGTCTTTTTAACAATGAGATATTAAAGCAAATTCACCAAAAGTTTTAAATCTTTTACTTTAATCCTGCACTTTCATGCATTGTCAGAAATCAATTGGTTTTGAAAGTTTCCTCTTTTCATAAAGGACTGTCCTTTATCCTTGAGGGACTTTTTGTACACACCCTTTGGCCTTCAGCGACATATCTAACACTGAGTATGAATATAGCCAATGTAAGCCTGCACATTGCTTTAGTGTTTTTAATATGTCTGCACTATTTTAAGGCCAGAAGTCCAGAAGCACATTCCCTGAGGCTACCCAACTGTTAAGTGGTAAACCTCTGGCACGTCAAGGCACCTTTTGTTTTTATGGCTGGTGCATTTGTTACTAGTAGGTTGTTTCACTATTGATTTGCACAATTTTAATACTGACTATATATCATTCCAGCTTCTCTTTTGTAATTATGATATGTTGTGCATTTTGTTTTAATGCACATGGTTTTGTAATTGTTGACAGAATAACAGTTGAATGCTTTCCAAACCCCTTTGTCCTCTCCCTCTGTGTCTGTATCTTTATGTGGTTTGGCTTTTCAATTTAAGGGTATTTAGATTCTGAGCTCGAAAGGCCAAGACAACAGCAGAGTTCCTAACTAACACCAAGAGAACAGTCGACGTGATCACAAAGGTCCTACAGTGCTGCTCCAACAGGGGGCAACAGCAGTTCAGAGTTGATAAGCGCAGTGCTAAAAAACAGCTGCATGGTCTCATTGTGGCTGCAAAGCTGCTAAATTAGTGCTACGTTGCTTTTCACGTGCAGTTAAACTGTGAAGCACCAAATACACTTGTGATAAGGAAGGACAGACAGGTTAACAGAGGGAAATTGTTCCCTCAAATTCAACCCAAAAAAAGACAAGGGACACGTGGAAGCCTGTCTGTTCAAATTCAACTTGCATCTCTTTACTTTTTCATGACAGAACCTTTAGAAATATTTATTTTAATAAAGTTTCTGAATGTGAACCTTCAGTTTTTTACTCTGCTTTTGTGTGTGCGTACATAATATTGCGTATATTGTAATTTTCCTTTGACCTTTTAAGTAAATGAGTAAATGTTCTGCACTTATATAGCGCTTTTCTACCTATTGGCACTCAAAGCGCTTTACACTGCTTCTTATTCACCCATTCACACTCACACTCACACACACACTCATACATCGATGGGGGAGCTGCTATGCAGCTGGCCAACACTCACCGGGAGCAACTAAGTTTGGGTTCAGTGTCTTGCTCAAGGACACTTTGACATGTGACCAGAGGAACCAGAGATTGAACCAACAACTGTGAGATTGGTGGACAACCGCTCTACCTTCCTGCGCCACAGACGCCCACAGTTATGTCCTTTTTTCTGTTTTGGTATTAACTTTACGTGGAAACGTGAACTGAGGGTTACCTAACTGACAGACTTTAAATATATTGAAATAAATAAAAACGTAAAAGAAAAAATGCAGTTCATCTTAACACATGCTGGTTCTGACCACAAACACACTGTGACATTTATTTAGTCATTTATAGTAAAATATATAAAAGGAAAGTGCAATAATCTGATTCATAGCAAAATGTTAATGCTATAACACATGCTGCAAAGAAAAGAACAAATTCAGATTTAATGAAGGCATTGGTAGGTTAATATTGAGGTATTTTGCACCTCATAGCTACCTTAACAGATAGCTTGAACTAAAAGCATTAGACTATTTGTGAACATGCAAATTCATACAGTAAGTTGTAATTACAATCATCACTTCAATACAGTGCTTCCGTATCTGTTACAGATGCTATTTCATCTCTCACCACAGTGTTTCTTCAACCTCTAATTGAAGTAAACTCCTGCACAGCTGCTGTAGAAACATGCTGACCACAGCTTTGCCCACGTTTATGGTATGACTACTGAATCTGGTCTCAAATCTTGACACATGTTCTTGGTTTCAGAGTTACAGCATCCTATTGTACTATTTTGGATTTAGTTAAAGGCTGACAACCTTTAAGCAATAACTTAGCCTATATCTGTCCCTGTGTAAGCCATAAAGGGATTATCAGTGTGGTTTTTAGTTCATGTATAATGATGAACAAATGAAAGATGAAACACCTCAACACACAAACTCCATTGTATTTTCATGGTGTGGTCAGTCTGTACATCAGGAAGAAGTGTGTGAGTGTAAATTCATGTGGCTCCACATTAGTCTCTGTAGTGTCAAATTCTGTGGTGAAGCTACCCACAATTTATAAAGGCTGCCCTGACACTCCCACCACTCCCTGTACCAACCAAAGGGAGGACGGTCACCACCAAGTCAGGGCTCCACTCTCTTTATTTTCTCCTCTAGCAAAGTGCTACTCATCACTGGCTTGCTGCATCTGTCAGAGAAAGGTAAGGTATCTTTACTGCGTGTGCTGTTATGTGGAGCGTAAGGCTGCTTGATCAGAGTGCTCAGTGTTTGATGGGTCGGTTCAGGCTGGGATCATACAGTATGATGTGATGTGTCTTAACACTAATCAACATCAAAATTGTGTTACATACATGGAGACTGTAGAGAAAAGTATGTTTAGAAATAGTATTGGTGTTTGTCTTTTGGTCTCATGGTCGGTTGTTTCATTTAATACGTACAGCCGCAGCTGTTTGTGTGATAACTCTAAATGTAATGTTGTCAGTTACAGTAGTATTTTGTTCCATACTCGATGTTACCATGAGTTTGGTTTGGCCACAAGTGACCAGCCATGAGGACAATGAGAAGACAAGCTAAATATACAGCCCAACTGCATACATGAACTTCTGTGATTATGGGTCAGCAAGGTCCTCTGCTTTACTACAAGGCGCCAGACTCTTTCTGTCTATTTGCATTTTTAAGTTGAGTCTGTAAATGACGGACAAGGATTGTGGGATGGTTTTTAACACAGTCGAGAGATAAGATGCTCATTTGTGTTTAGGACACATAAAGTAGGTTAAGGCTTTACACTGGAGTCACTGCAGTTACTTTTGCTGAGAGATATTCATGCCATTAAATGTGGTTAACACCGTGTTCCTCTAACAGAGGAAAAGAACAATTCATAAGAAATAAAACAGACATTTGCTCAGTTCTGATACAGTCTTTCTTGATCTGCTGTGACCAGTTGCTAATGGTGGCTAACGTTGATCTCTCTTTAATGCTTGAATCTAAAGAACCATGATTTTGCTTGAGCCCTTTGTAACTTCTGTGCTATTCTATGATGAAGCCCCACATATGGCAAGTCCGGTCAGTCCATAGAAATACTGGGTTTAAATCTTGGTTTATCCCTGGATAAACATTATAGAATTCTGATCGGACAGTGGAAACTTCTGGACATCTCTGAGATTGTAAAAGGAGAAAATAATCTTAAACAAATAGGATGATAAGTAAACAATAGGTTTAGTTTTCCCCACTGACATTGTATTGCTATAGTCACAAATGTTCCAATAGTCTGAAAAGTATTACTGTAAGTACAAAGCAAGTAATACAGCACTAAATATTATTTATCTGAACGTAGGGTAAATTTTAAATGGGTTTTCAGTATCTTGGAAAAATAAGTGCTAAGTTTGTGCATGTTATGTGAATCTTAGTAGTTGTATATATTCAGCATACATTCTGCAGTCTGCTGGTAAAAACCATTGTAGAAGCAAACTGTGGAACATGAAAGAAAAAAAATGATGATGAGATGAGAAACATGCATTTGGTTCTCTAAGTTTGTTGCTGTTGCACTTAATTAGCTGGGGGTAAAAACATGTAAAAATCAGATGTAGAGGTCCTTTAAATTCACACCAGAATAAAAGTGTAATTAGAACTAATGTCTGAATTTACATTAATCAGTTAAGTTTTCATTGCATTAAAATAAACTTTACAAATCATTCTGCATGACTTTGTAAAAATAATAAACTACTCAACTCAGCGGCAGAATGGTTCTTTATGGCCCATGACTGACACACACACACAGACACATAGACACAAACAGACACACACAACTCACACACACACACACACACACATCTGGATGGCATGTTCCATGTTCATGGCCCCCATGATAATTCAAATGTTAATACCTATTAGAAGTCATTTAAACATAGTGCATGTAGTCCTTGACTTCTCCCCCTGCACATTACATGTGTCTTCCAATGAATTAGACCCCAGCCCACCCACCCCAGTTTGGACACTATGCATGTTGTGAATCCTGAAACATGAAATCCAATCCCTATAGAAAAGTAGTTGAGGAGCACTGTAATAAGCTGTATGATGAAACAAATCATGCCATGTAATAAATTACTTACATTTTAGGTCATTGCAAACTGACTTTATGGTTACAACTTTACAATCTAAAAGAATTCACAGAATCCTTTGAAAGGTGGGACTTCTGTATGTAAATAACACAAACATTTAATTAAAAATAAACACAGGGCTTAAACACACTGACAAAATAATATCCTGCCAGACCCAACATCTGATAATTTATTGCAATGACAAAATGAAATTGTCATCCATCATTTAGAAATGTAGTGGATATGAGCATATTATTACAGCAAATGTATACTGCAGGATTCCTGGAGTTGCTGTTGAGTCAACTTTGTTTCGTAAGCCAAGTAAATGCCCTGAGCATCCCAGCAACATCTGTGCACAAGGAAGTGAAGATGGTTGATGTGGTTCATATGCTGCAACTTGGCTTTACCAAATGTATAGTGACATTTGGAGGAACTCAGGTTTGGTAGCAACATATCCACATGGTGTCTGTAATGTTTAATTTCCTGGGGCCTTGAGGAAGGAAAAAAATGTGTCTTTGAGTTTTGTGAGGATCCGACTTACAAATCGAACAACACAAAACAATATCTTCTGGCATTCTGCAGTATCTCAGTGCTGTCACTCTGTCCTTACAACTTGTATGGCAATACATTGTACGGACGTTTTCTACTAAGAGAGCAGGGCCCGTTTGAGAAAGTAAAGCCTGTTCCTCCTGTTTGAAAGCCTGTTTGAAAGTTCAAGTGGCTATTTTAGGGGCTGAGATTTGGTTTAGGGTGAAGGTTAGATTTAAGTTAATAGGGTCTGAGTTGGGGTTTGGCATGTAATTGGGATGATTACAGTCAGGAGCTATGGAATGAACAAAATGCTTTCCAAAGATGTGTGTGTGGTGGTGGGGTTGGGAAGTTTTTAAAAGGTAGAATATCAGATTTTAAGTTTAGTGTAACATTAGAGCAGCTAACTTCACTGATTTGCAGTGACATGTTTCTGACCTTTTTCACTCCACAAAGTTTGAGTTATTGTAGCATCTTGTGGCTCCATTTGGTGGGAAGAACTGTTTAGCTAATTGCTGCCACTCTATCACTAAAGAAGCTTAAAAATCCAGAATTAGTGGAGAACAGCTTCCTGGTGTCATTGGTGGTGCAAACCTTGTCCTTGTAGTGTTCAATTTTTGGTTGGTGGCGCTGATATTAAGGGGGAGCATATGGGGTCTTGATATTGTGCCACTTCCTTTCTGAAGCTCTGAATGTGAGGAGCTTTTTACAGATCAGATCTGTGAGCCAGGAATTAGCAGGTAAGGGACGTGAAGGTCTGAAAGACGGGGCAGAGACTATCCAAACAGGTACAGAGTGCAGTGCAGAAGCTGTCTCACTGTCTGTGTCTGTGCAGAGAACTTGTGGTGGGGGTAGGACTGCAGAGTCCAGGGAAGAAAATTGCTCAGGACTGAGAGTGCTGAGGTTACATAAGAAGAGTGGGCTGTGGATATTGGAAGGTCTAGGGAGAAAGACAGTAACCTGAATGAAGAGGTGTTCTGATAAATGCAAAAGAGTGAGTGATGTTGAGTGAGGTGCGGTGGTTTTGGGTGAGAATGAGGTCCAGGTGATTGCCAGCTTTGTGGTTTGGGAGTAGGGACCAGATTCTGATCAAATGTGGTCAAAAGCACAGGGATATCAGCAGCCTGTGGTTTACCAAGGTAGAGGCCATCTTTAGTGATGTGGCTCATCATGGAAGGTACCCAGCTGACCCGGTGCTCCAGAGATTGCAGTCACATTGTAATTGGTACAATAAGCCTGAGTGGGTGATAAATTAATAATAGGATTTTTGGGGGTGTTGTAGGAGAAGACTTCTAGTTAGTCCAGTCCAACCTGTCCTCATGATGGCTGAGGAGTGTGAGAAAAGGTAAACTCAGAAGAGAAGGCCGTTGGACTGGTCATGTACTCTGGGGCGATGCAGGCTTCTGTAAGTGCCAGCAGCTGAACAGCTGACTGTGACAAAGACGGACTCATTAAATGTAGATTGGCAGAAAGATTTAAAAAGTAATGGTGAAAGTCCTCTGGGTGTGCAGGCAGTGCACATGTCAACTTTGGTGAGAGCTACATGTCCTGCATTTACAGAGAACAAGGATCTGCTAAAAACATTTAGACAGTGAAAAATGACACAGTTTTTTTAGGCTCAAAAAGGAAGTGAAGGAATCACAGACATAAACATAAAAATAATGTGATTGACAACATCTCAAACAGGTACCGTAGACGTGCAGGTCTTTCACACCAATGGCTGAACATGACGGCTGACACTTCAGTCCACAAGGTGCCCTGTTGTTCATTGGTTGTGGCTGAAACCACCCACTTCCTAAAACCAAACGAATGTATGTGTTTTTGTTCAATGTAAATGCAAAAAACGAATAAAAGAAACTAAATTTCAGTTTCACCAGAAGAGCTAAACTTTCTAGCTGCAGTTAATAAAAAAAAAAGGACTAAATCAGCACAACCAACAAAAATTGAAGTTAGGCAGTTAATTATTAAATAGTAAATGTGATTACAAATGTTCTTGCTAATTACGCTTAGGATGCCTGGACACAGTACGGCAAAATGGGGCCCTGGTCACAGACAGGTAAAAGTTTCCCCCACCCCTCACAAAAATGACATGCAATTGAAGCCATCAAGTCATCTGTAGACGTGTATGGCCTCCCCTGCTCATTTTTTAACTGTGGTGGGTGTATTTTGTGTGTATTTTTGAGGTCAAAGGTCAGAGGCCTTCTGTAGACTCATTCAGTATTCCATCAATGTTAGGATGGGATTATGCGAGGCCACCAGATTTGATTATCCAATAAGATTATTAGACAAGAGAGGCAGAAAACAATGTGTTCTCTCTTTTATAAGATAAAGAGGAATGGTAGATGGTCTTATACAGCACTTTTCTACCTATCGGCACTCAAAGCATTTTACACTGCTTCTTATTCGCCCATTCACACTAACAATAACACACACACTCACACACACACACCGATGGGGGAGCTGCTAAGCAGCTGGCCAACACTCACCGGGAGCAACTAAGTTGGGGTTCAGTGTCTTGCTCAAGGACACTTGTGACCAGAGGAGCCGGGGATTGAACCAACAACTGTGAGATTGGTGGACAACCGCTCTACCTTCCTGCGCCAAAGTCGCTGTCAATTCAAATTCTAATAATGATCCTAACTGCATCACACACTTCCTAATCTCAGCTGTTTGTTAAAGCCATGCCCATTAAAAGGAATTATTAATAGGGAATTTAAGAAAATATTGCTTTATCTACATCTTCTTTCTCTAGAGAGTCACTGAACACATACAGTTTTTCCAGTCTAGTCACGTTCACATATTGCTTTTGCAGTGTTGCTACTCATTTTAAGCCCATGGGCCACTTGTTGCTTGCATTATGCTGACAGAGCAGTGAGACACTATAAGCACATCATGCAAATGTAATAACTTTGTGAGATCAAGAAAGCTGACTTTAGGCCAGTGGCTCTTAACCCTTCAAGCCCCACTACACCACTATACCTAATCTACCCACTGGAGATTACGTGGATTATGTGTGTTCAGTCAATCAGAAACTGAAAGATAGCATTTTAGATGAAGGCGAAGAAAAAGATAATTGGTTTTTTCCAGCATCTGATGGACAGTTTGGAGATTTTATAGAAACTATATTTAATTTATAATATTTGTTTTTATATATTATTATATTAATATATTATTGGTTAGATTTTGCACTGTGAAGGTCATTACTGATTTAATTGTTCAAGCATTAAACTATCTAATAAATCAGTAATGAAAATATTTTATTTATTTAGTTTCATATCAAATCACGTCAGCTAATTTACCACAGCAAACTGATATGATGATGCTTCTAGCCCATCTAAATGTTCACAAATGTAAAATAAATGTAAAATAACTCATAACTAAACTAATATAAAACCTTAAACACAGACCACCTGGACATTTTACAGGCTCTCTCTCATAGGTCCACATGATAACATCAATTAAATAACAATAATTGGAGACTGAGTAAATAGAATTGTCTGATAACAGTTGATTAAATGTGGTTCAGACCCAACAGGATGTGAGTGTTTCTTTGATTTCCTGTACAGGTAGTGAGGCTGTTGTAAACTGTGAGTCTAGACTGCTGATTTTTGTCAGTGTCCTCTGTTACAGCCGCTTTCCAAGAAAAATGCAGTTTGTCTCCAACAAACCTACTGTGATGTCTTCATTCAGTAGCATTGTAGATCAATCCCCTATGAAAAAAAATAAATTGCGACACCGTTACCTGCTTTTCTTACATAGGTTTACGTACTTTGTAAGCAACTCCACTGAACTGGTTTTACCAGTTTAATTTAATTTGATTTCTTGAACATAGCAGTGGTTTATACTCTTGACCAAATGTTTTGGGGTGCAAAATGTAACATACTGTATGAAAGTGCATTGTTATGACATTCTATGACAAGTCAAACATAAAGAGAAGTAAAGCTACCGGAGCTGGGAGGAGACTGTCACAGAAAGGTTGTGGTAGCTGTGCTCTCTTCAGCTATCTGATCCTCCCCTGTCTTTAAAGCTCCTGCCAGCACACTGCAGCCCTGTGTGCCATGTTTTCCCGTCCCAACATAGCACTCACATTGTTATTTTCTCGGGCCCGGCTTTGTGGTCAGTGGAAACCGTGTTTGCACTGCAAAGTGCTCCACAGAAAAAAACACAGCACCATATGTTACATGGCACAACATGAATACTTTCAAAATTATTTTACAAGCAAGAGGAGGACAGAAAAACATGGGAGAGCAAAAGAGAAATGTAGTGATTTCACAAGGAAGTCAAATCTCATTCTCAAGCCATATATCATACTGTTTGTGCCAACTTAATATTACATCAGCCTATTTATTGCACTTTCTATGGACTCTTGGAAAGAGTCCTCTGGTTCTTACTAGTTTTAGTGCATGTATTAAGAAATCTGTATATATTAGACTGTTTAGAGCCCAGGATTTCTGACATACTTTAGCACGACCATTTGATTGTATGGAAAGATGTAGTTAAAGTGAACAGTATACTAGACTGCACAGACATCGACTTTAAATATTTGAAGCTTGTTCATCTCAAAGCTCCATTGCTGTCTTGAAAATATGAGTTAACTAAATCTAAAAATAAAGTCCAAATACCGTACAATGTTAAGCTGAGTTTTTTTTTTTTTTTACAAACAAACATTCCATTACATAACATTAGCCTTGATCATGGTTAAGGGCTTAAGTATACTTTTATAACCATGGAAAGAAAACTATCAGGAACAAATTTAACAGGTATTAAAAACTTACAAAAGCTTCAGCCACGAAAGTTTTTTTTTTTTTAAATATAGGAAACAAAAATCTCTGGTGAGTTTCAACTCTCTCTAAACGTGTTTGTTAGAAAACTTACTTTATTACGTTGAGTGAACTATCATAAGTCCATTAACTGACCTCAGTCCAATTATTAATTTATAATGAGCAACAAATTCCTACAATTTCACAAGAATTAAATAAATAAAAATGTATTGATTTTACTAGTAATCTTAAGGCCAATTTTTTAACACCTGTTCACTGAACAAAGACATTTTTTAAAATAAAATGTATTTTACACATAAAAATATAAAGGAAAGTAAAAACATGTTGCTAAAATTAGACATCAGTTAGAGTTTATAAAAGATCAGGGGTTTCATTACCTCATAATGAGGTTGTATCAATGCTCCCCACATGGTTTAGTTGCAGACAAATGCAGAGACAAACTAAAAAGCACAGTTCTGATAATCAGGTGGCAGCTTAACGTTCTAAGCTTTTTGAACCACTGAATCAGTATTTTTAAAGTCAAAAATAGCGACACCTGCTGGCCAGATTCTTGCATTTCTTTAGGAAAGATTAATCTGAGACCACAATAGAACAGGGAGAATACAAGTGGTCTGTATGCTGCTGTTATTGTAGTTAAAAGGTGATCACCTTTAAATAACAGAGCAGAATGAGGAGAAGCCAGAATACCAACTCAGACTTTACATCCATTAATCTTTTTCAGAATTTTTCAGTTTTTGTTGCTTTGTTTGTTAACCAGGTTGGACTGGACAGAGGTGGACAGCTCTCCTGCAGAGCCATGTTGCTTTGGCCAGTATTGAGTGCAATATTGCTACTGAACCTGCTGGAGGCTGCAGAGGACAATGATGTCCGTGCAGGTAAGAGGTGACGTTAGAGCCCAAGCAAACTGTGAAAACACATTCCATACATGCAAGGCCCTTTTTTCATCATGGTAGATAGGAGCCAGATTTTTCCATAAATATGGTAACAGCAGTATGTTGTCTGTATTAAATATATAAAACAAATATGTTAAAAATGTCAGTTTAAAATTGTAAGTCTGTTCTCTTTGATCATTATGTGAATCTATGTGTGTGCGTATGTGCATCCATTTGTACACAGGCTGCAGCACTGCTGTAAATGACCTGGTTTATATTGTTGATGGCTCATGGAGTGTTGGGATCTCTGACTTTGACACGGCCAAGCAGTGGCTTATCAATATCACCAGCCAGTTTGACATCAGTTCCCACTACACACAGGTACTATGAAGTAGATTATACTGCATGTACTGACTACAAATTTCAGCTTACATATAATACCAGTGCAGATTTATTATTTTTAAAGTTTTAAACAGCAATTTACCCTTCAACTGAAATTGTTATCTGCATTGTAGTTCACATTCATGCTGCATTTTTTCTGTACCAAAGCAGATAGTACTTCAGACTGTGGGTTTTTATTCAAACCTGTACTGTAGAATTGTACTAGGATCCTCCTGATAATTCAGTTGGACTTTCTACAGGACCTGAATCAATTCCCAGATTTATTAAAAAAACATTTCTTTTTTACATTTTGTCCTATTGCATCTGTGTTAGGTGGCTGTTATCCAGTACAGTGACACACCTCGCCTGGAAATTCCTTTGGGGAAACATCAGGGCGGAGCAGAGCTCATCCAGGCCATAAGGAGAATCACCTATCTGGGTGGAAACACACAGGCAGGACAGCAAGTTTTCTTTATGCAACTCTGTCAGTCTAATTCAGCAAGCAGTAATTATTGGAGTGACTTTGCTATGCACGCAACAGTGGTGGTCCAAGGGGGGAATGTGACCAGCGCTTCTAAAATCTAACCTCCGCATTTACAATCTCTAATCTTAGTTTAAGGATCCTTTCAGTCATTGTCTAAATGTATTGTATTGTACACAAACACCATACAGACGCTGAAACCAACAACAAATCTTCTCTTCTCATGTCAGTCAGTCACATTGTGGGTTCTTCATAACAAAACCAAGATCCTGATTTTTTTTAAAAACGTCCCCCTACATGCTCCAAATCGGCACTTTCTGGTACTGCAGCCAGTCAACTGTGCATCTGCCACATTTAAGGTGAATTTAAGCAGAGTCCAATTAATGTGGACAAAACGAAACATGTCACCAAGGGACCAGCTGACAACAGAGCTCTATGGCATAAATTAATAAGCTAAACAAAAAAAAAAAAAAACTAACCAAATCTGGGTAGAAAAGTCACAAACTTGCTTTTAATGTCTTTTAAGTTTTGAATATACAATATTTATTACTCCACAGCTGGGCAGTGTTCATGGGTGTTGACATCATGGCAGCTGCACTAGTGTCTTGTACTGGGGGATCAAGGCACCTGCGTATGGTGGAAGAATAAAACAGGTTTTGCTGCTAAAATATACTATAAAACATCTCATAAACAGCTTCCCTGCTTCCAGTTCTTCCCTTGAAAACCCCAAACTAATAAAGGGACCAGGCTGAGGCTGGTTTTGGACAGGCAGACTACACTTAGGCACAGACCAATATTTACTCACCACAGGTGCATCTGTAGCAACATGACCACACAGCAACACCACAAGCACAGAACTGGTCAATAAACATCCAAGCAAGTTACGTGTGGTTGATTTTGTGGATCACATGTTCTTGGATAAATACAAGCCCACTTTGAATTCTGCGTTTTGGCAAACAATTGATCTGCTGTATCTGGTTTTATATGCTACTATAGTACCAATTACTCCCAAAAAGCATTTTTGAGCTGTTTATATAATTTCATTTGGACTCTGTGATGATCACAATCCCTCACGGCATCATACTGTTTATCATTCACTTCATGACTTTGTTCTGACTGCTTTGCAGACTGGAAGGGCCATCAGGTTTGCTGTGGACCATGTCTTCGCCTCAACCCAGCGGGCAAGTCAAGTCAAGAACCGCATTGCTGTAGTAGTCACCGACGGCAAATCCCAGGATGATGTGGTAAATCTCACACTTTTATTCTTTCTATTGAATAAAAACATTAGCTGGAATTCTATTTTGTTTTTTCTTGTGACACTGTTATTTCTACATTTATCTTTTGTCAGACAATTAGCTTTAAATAAAAGCTCTTTTTTAACCAGTGGAAGCTCCTTCTGACCACAAATAGCCTGTGTTTCTTTAGGTGGATGCCAGTATGGAGGCACGAGCTCAGGGAATTACAGTATTTGCAGTTGGAGTTGGCAGCGAGATCACCATCTCAGAGCTGATATCCATTGCTAATAAACCATCATCCACCTATGTGCTATATGCTGAAGACTACACAACTATTGACCGTATCCGAGACTCCATGGAGCAGAAGCTTTGTGAAGGTCTGTATTCGAAGTATTTCTTGCTCGTCAGGTGTTTTTTCAGCCACTGTCTGATCACTACAGAAACTATAGCCCCTCTATGGCTGCAGTCAGGCCTGTGGCTGTTTCTGTCCCCCAAATGAAGACACACACACACAGCTCTTCTTTTGTTTAGTACAGAATTATTTACAGGACTTCAGGTACCACTGTAAAGCTGTGATGCCCTTAATAAGAGTAGTGCATTGTGTTCTAATTTTGAAAGATATCTTGACATTTAAATTGCAACAAACAAACAAAGAAAGAAAAAATAAAGAAACTATAACAAAAAACTATGGCCATGATTATCCTGCATGTCTTACCTCGATAGTTTCATATCTTCATATCAATCTTTCCTGTCTTGATTCTCTGGAGGCATTTGCCAATGTCCTAGTGTTGTGCCACTCATTTTTCATCAGGATGGAGAGTTTCCTAAAGAGGTGGCAGAGGCACTCGCACTAATGACAGCTAGCATTTGGTTGACTTTTCCTAAGCTCCAGTTTCGTCTCACTGAGCCAGTTAACTTGCTAAGGTGTGTGATATGAAGTAGGTCACTGCCAGCAAAGAGCCCAGTGCAAAACACTTTGGCCCATTGAACCATAAAGCTAGCTTTAGTTAAAAGGTGAGTCATAATTAATGTTGCTCTGCTTGAAATAGTCTTAATAAAAGTAAAAGGTTTAATAAGCTATAAGTGTTTGCAGCTAGTTAATATGTAACTTGTTAGTCAATGCTGGTTCAGCACCACAATCGCTGAGAGGGCAACACTGACTGGAAGAGAAATGAACTTTTCCATTTAGGTTACATTTACCTTGTTTTAGTGTATTATCATTGCAACAAATCAGCTCATGTTTATTGTTGGATATGTTTTTTTGTGATACATTTAGCTACTATTGTGTTTTTTTGTTGTCTAGCATAACTTTACTCACTTTAAATTCACCTCCACAGAAAAAAGAAAAAAAAAAAGTTGCATGAACAAAAATCACTTATTTGTAGAGTAGAAAAGGAGAAAAATAAAACACCACCAAACTGCAAGGTAACCAAGTCCTTCAACGTTAGTTTTTAGCAGCCTGAATTAATTTTCCTTTTGTTTCCAGAGTCTGTATGTCCAACACGTATCCCGGTGGCTTCACGTGATGAGAAGGGCTTTGAGCTGATGGTGGGCATGAACATTCAGAGAAAGGCAAAGAAGATGCCGGGATCTCTGGTTTCTGAGACAGCCTATGCCCTTTCTAGCTCCACAGACGTTACTGAGAATACCAGGTCTCGAAAGATGCAATGAAGTTCTTATTTGTACGTCCCAAACACCAGTGCCACTTATTGCTGTTATTTTCTTTTACTGTTATACCAGGGAGATTTTTCCAGAAGGCCTCCCTCCATCCTATGTGTTTGTAGCCACCCTGCGCCTAAAGGGGTCTTCCAGCAAGCTGACATTTGACCTTTGGAGGATCCTGTCAAAGGATAAGGAGATCCAGGCTGCAGTGACACTGAATGGGAAAGACAAAACGGTCACCTTCACTACCACGAGTACAAGAGAAAAAGAACAGAGAGTCATCTTCAAATTTGGCTTTCAGGTTGGTATTGGGATGAAGTTATGTCCACACAATAGTATGGGAAGAATTTCTCTGTTGCCCACTTGTCATTTGGCTGGGCTTTAATAATGATAATTAATAATTGACTACTGAAGATTGCTGTCTTTAAAGTATAATATCTTTCCTAGTTGCTCAGTATATGGATAGTATTTCAAGAAACACAAATATAAATTTGTCTCTCAAGGCTCTTAATAGCATTGCATAAATTAGGCTTTACACATATTTAGCATAACATTAGATGAATGAAACAGTCCAAAGAGTGACACTGGATCACAGTTCCTTTAAATAAAAAAAAGTTAATCTGCTTTAAATTGGTCTCCTACTTAATAAGCTGATCATACTTGTGATAAATACACACAAGTATCAAAACAGCTTCTGTTAGTTAATATAAAGAATACTGTGCACAGCTAAAATCTGTTTTGTTTTTTTTCTACACTGCCACTGAAAGAACACATTGTGTAAGTAAGTGTCACTGCCAATCTTGTTTTTTCCTTCATGTTGGTTGCTACTGTATGAATGAATCTGACTGGGACGACTTGCACAGTGCCAAGCTAGCAGTTATTTGAAAACTATCTCTTATTTAGTTTATTACACAGCTGAACCTTTGTAGATGAAATGTGATGGAAGCAAGGAGGAGGCTCAAAGAAAAAGTTTCCTGCTTTAACCACTGTATTTCCCCTGTGGAAAGCAGTGAGTTGATGTGTATTTCTTGGAGCGCGTGCCTCTGTTTCCATGGCGGTACAGCGTAATAATACATCCTGTTGAATACACCAGGTTGTTTTTTCCAAAAGACACCCACCACCCTTCATCCTCACATACACCTACAATGAGAAGAGGCTTATAATTATGCTGTTTGTGTTTCCTCGTGCTTGATTTGATGTAGTTTGATGTGGCACAAGGTAGAAGTATTTGATTTGTCATTTGGAAATGCTGCTTGAGGCCCAGGCCCAGTGAAACAATAAGCTGCTCTGTTTCTCTGTGTGGGTGTAGGGCTTGAGCCTTTAAGAAAAAGATTGTTATGGAAAAAGAAAGGCGTTCTTGGTTGTAATACCTTGCTGGTCATTTCTATTTGTAGAGCCCTGGACAAAGTTAGATGAAACACAGGCACACATGAGACTGCCAACAAAACCAGAAGGCAGAGTGAAAAAGGATTTGACAAGTTAATAATTGTTTTGACATCTAACTTTGGTCATGAGTGGAAATTTGAACAAATGTGTTTCAGTTTCATAAATTAGAAAACTTTCATGTTTCTAATATGAATGTATATTTGGTAAACCTTAAAAGATACTTATAAAATACATGTTGTTTCTTTATTTTAGGCTCTATATAATGGAAAATGGCATCAGCTCAAACTCCTAGTGAGACCACGGCAGGTCACCAGTTTCCTTGATGATCACCTGATCCAGGAAGTCCCATTGAAACCAGTAGAGCCGATTTACATCAATGGGGAGACGCAGGTGGCTAAGATGAGAAGTTCAGGAATTACTGTTCCAGTGAGTACGTCTAAAGGGTAGTTGCACAAACACCAGACACTGAATCCTCTCTACTCATGTTTGGTTGGTTGTAAGCCTGCAGCTGGGATTAGCTTATTCTGTCTGTGCCATGTAACACAGACAAACAAGCTGGTATGTAACTAAGTTCATTACTGGACTCAGACTCTCTAAGGGGCAGGGGCAAAAAAAATGTAAAGGCCACCAGATATCACCAGAGAACAATGAGGCCTGATTGATTAATTGCTCCACTTTAGGGACAACCTCCTGCAGTTGTGGTCCAGAAGCTATTTAAGACACATTAGCCAGACATGTCACGTAGGCTCCACTAGGTGACATGAAGCCCAAATCCCTGTATTTTTAAAATATTGCCCTACGTGATTTGACTCAGTTAGGACTTTATTTGAATACATGTTCTTGTGCAGCAACCAGTCAACTGTGCTGGTCATCAGTGGAATTAGGGCCACTGAAATTAAGTTTGTACAATATTTATATTAATCAGCTGAAAGTATTTAATTAGCCATTATAAATTCAACACGATTTAATGTTGTGAAAAAATAACATTAAAGTTTTCAAAAACTTCAAGTGGAGTGAATACTTTTTATAGGCACTTTAAAAAGTATTCATGCATGCATATCATAAAAGATGTGAGGTGAGATGAGGACACCATAGTCATAATTTTGGAAATGAATTTGAAGTGTTGTTCATATTTGGTTGTTTCTTTGCATGGTAGAGTTTTAACTCACTAATTTGTGAATGCAGTGACAAACTGTGTGTAATGACAATGGTTTTCAGAGCTGTTCCTGAGCCCATGCAGCAATTTCCACTACCAGAATCCTGTCTGTTTATAATGCAGTACTGCCTGACAGCATGAATATCATGGCCATTCACTATTGTTTTCTGTTCTTGTCTCTTGTGTACAGAGATTTCTCCTGAATATCAGAATCCTTTAATATTCTAGTGAACTGCGAATGACATTATTATTTCTATGCAATAGAAATATACTACAACTAAATTAGAAAATTGTTCAATTCTGTTGAAACAGGTTGAGCTTCAAAAGTTGCGTCTGTACTGTGATCCTCATCAGAGTGAGAGGGAAACAGCTTGTGAGATTTATTCTGTGGTAAGACCTGTATCTAATGTCTACAATCATGGCCACACTTTTTTCTTACTGCACAATTCACTATATTGCTGTGTGCATGACACTACAATGATAGTCATCATTATTTTTCCCCTGTCTGTCCTTTGATGTACAGGATGATGAGAGGGTAAGTGCAGTTTCTCTCCTGTTTTTCACGTTTTTTGTCGTATTGTTCTTAAAAGCATTATGGCACTGATGAAATGTAAAGGAAGTGATACTTCAAGTAACAAGAGATTATGTAGTGGTTTGCTTCAAGGTCTCTTAACTAAAATTTTAATTGTATAAACCTTGCTCTAGTTGGCATCATCTATATGTTTTTAATTTTCCTATCTAATAAAGAAAGTTCAGAATGTTTTGTCTTGCAGCCCTTTATATGTTTGTGTGTTCCCAGTGTCCTTTGAATCGAACAGCCACAGCAGAGGAAGAAGAGTGCAACTGTGTTGTTGGACCACCAGGGCAGCGTGGCCCACCCGGACGAATGGTAATATGTACTGTACATATGCACGCACACACACACACACACACACACACACACACACACCAATAAGTCATGCTATCAGACTTTTGATATGTCTCTTCTCTATCTAGTGTTTTGAGTGAAAACACAGAAACAATAATGTTGTGTTTCTGTGTGTGTTTGTGTAATGAATCATGCTATAATCTCAGCTATTTTGGTTATAGTATGATAGTTCAAAAACATGTCTTTTAAGCTTCAACATTACTGAAAAGTCAGATTCAACAGTTGTTTACTCAACATGTTTAATAAAGTTTAATGGTTAAAGAACCGTAATCTTTTCCTGATTCTAACGATTTCTTGCATAAACACAGCCTCACATGGGACTTGGGGGTTGGAATTGGGTTTGCAGTGCAACAGTCCTGCACTTTATTCACCCTCCATCCACCCTAATCACCGCCATAAATGTTGTGATTCATTTTAAGTTGCATCAGTTACATTTTTTGTTCCATAATAAAATTTAAATTGCCTATACAGTGTATATTGCAGGTTAAAAACCACTGCAGTTAATCATAATTTAGAAAAATGTTGAAAAAACTACAAAACAAAAAGAATATATGTATATGTATATATAATCATATACTGTATATAATGGCCCTGAGATTGATCTGTGACCTGTGAAGGGTGTTACCCACCTGTCCCCCGATGACAGCTGGAGTAGGATCCAGCCCCCGTGACTCATACAGGATAAGTGGTGACAGATAATAAATGGATGTATATACTGTATATATAAGTAATTCTTATTACTCTTACATCTACTTTCAAAGACGGTAACACATTAGTTTCTAGTTACTTTTGTGTTACTTTCACAAAATGTCCTCATTAACTAACATCTACATTTGGTCTGATTTAAAGTAAAATCATGTAACCCCAGTTACTAATGTCACCTACACATCTCTATGATGGTTGTTACACATTTTAGTGCTCTAACCCAGACTAGATCTAAACATTCATACATCCTACTTACAAGGCCTAAAGCTTAACCTGTTTTAACACAAGATGAGCTGCATCTGAGCAGCTACCCTGCTAAACTATTTATTTAAGCCTATGTATGTCAAAAACTATCCACTATCTATATGTTGTAATACTGTTCTGTAATTCTGCAGGGTTTACAAGGGAAGACAGGGCAGGAAGGACCACCAGGACCTGATGGCAAGCCTGTAAGTCTGATGAGTTTCTTCCTTGGTAGCTTTTTCATGAGCTTATACTGTTTGTCCTTGATGGATTCAGTGTTGTTTCTTTCCCCAGGGTAAAGATGGGAAACCTGGGGAATCCGGCCCACCTGGATTACCAGGAATTAGGGTAAACAAGCTGTGCAATCTTTAAACAGTCACCATTTAGGTTGCAATTTCTAACCACTTGAATTAAATGTATGTCAACTCTAGACTTTTTTATTTCTGAACTGATTCTTAAGTAAATTGTTTTTTAAATACCCAGAGAACCTTAGGCACAGCCAGAGATAAATAGATTCCCTTATGATCACAGAAAACATTCTGTCTGATTGTATGTAGTTGTGATCAAAGCTCCACTTTAGACACCAGGAAAATATTACACTCCTTTCATTTCATACAATTTTTTATATATTGAGATATATTATTATATATTATTCTCCCCCCATGCTTCTTTTAGGGCACATAGTCAGTTAGGCTAAAGATGATATGGTTATAAAAATTCTATATCCTTTACCATAATTGTAGTAAATAGTACTTTTCTACCTATTGGCACTCAAAGCACTTTACACTGCTTCTTATTCACCCATTCACACTCACAATCACACACACTGATGGGGGAGCTGCTATGCAGCTGACAAATGCTCACTGGGAGCAACTAAGTTGGGGTTCAGTGTCTTGCTCAAGGACACTTCGACATGTGACCTGAGGAGCAGGATTGATGGATGACTGCTCTACCTTCCTGTACCACAGTTGCAGTCTTAAAGAGGTCAACAGTTAGGTCAACAGTTAGGCTTAGTGGCTTTAAACTCAAAGATGGTCTTTACAAACACTATTTGGCAAGATGACATGTGGAGCACACAGTAACATTATGCACTTTGAGTTGTGTTTACTCTGTACTATTGTAAGTCATAGAATCACCTTAACTCAATCAGTCTGGGATTTTTCCAAACAACATAATGAAATGATACTGTAAAGTTAACATGGATAAAGGCATTTTTGACTTTGATTGCATGTCTCACTTTGAATGGGTAGGGTGAAGAGGGCCCTGCAGGGCCAAAAGGTGAGCCTGGTCTGCAAGGGAAAAAGGTAAAACACGGCCGTATTAGTGATGTGGCTTTTCTTAGTTCCAATTGCTGACAGTTACCAGTTCTTCTATTCATGTTTCTCAGGGAGACAAAGGAGAGCCAGGCTTAATGGGAGAACCAGGACCTCCTGGACCCAAAGTAAGAGTACTTTTGTTTACTGCAATATTAGGACATTTATACACACTTAATATGTTTAATAATACAGTATTAAATGAGCACTTGTTCTTTGAACTTTCTCTTTTGTACCCCTTAATTTTACCATCAACATAAAAACATTCTTGGTGGTAATGTGGATTCAAGAATACAGCAATTCATTTTTACATTTTTATGTAGGGTCTTCCTGGAGAGAAGGGCAAAGCAGGACCACCAGGGGAGGCTGGATCAGTGGTAAGATCTAGTTCTATTTAAATGTCATGTGTCTAACAGGTATTAAACCTGGTTAACTGACTCACGTTCTCAGAGATTGTAAGAATAGTTAGATGCACAGTAAAAGTCTCATTCTGGTGCTCTAGCTAGGCTGTGAGTGTGTCTGCATGTGTTTTAGACTTCTCCTGTCACAGCAGTCTTAGCAGTACAGTGTCTTACGTGAGACAGATACTGTAATAGTGTGTGTTTTTTGTTCAACTAGGGGGAGCCAGGACTACCAGGCACCAGCGGACTGGTCGGATTCCCAGGACCAAAGGTCAGTATGCTTTTTCGATACTAGGAAATTAGTTGGGAAACTCATTCATACATACTGTACGTGTGTGTGTTTGTGTGTGTTGTGAATGGGCGAATGTGAAGCAACGTTGTAAAGAACTTTGCATAAAAGCCCTTTACACGCAGATCATTTACCATTTACGTACATAACCCCGAATTACCAAAATTCTGAGTTTGCCTGCAGGGATTCGCTCCCATTCAGTTACCAGGGCAGTAGTCATGATACATTAAGTAAAACTTAATGTGCTGTTGGTGTTTCAGTTCACGCCAAGAAAAAAGACGCTACTCAGACAAGTTTTTGTGTAAAGGAATGTTTTCACCAAGCTAAATTTGTGCACAGCAAACAGGGAAAAGGCCTTTTCCAAACTGGTGCCACAAAGTTAGAGGAACGTGTTGAGGAAGTTGTGCTTATTGATCGTGTGTATGCGTGTGTGTGCGTGTTTGTCTTCATGCTGTGATGAAGCTAACTCAAAACTCACCACGAGTGCCACTTTTCTTCCACTCTGTATATTTTCTCAGATATATTCGCAGTTGTTTTTCAGGTTAAAATAGTTTGAATGAGTGTGGACATGTCTTTGCCATACACTGTGATGAATGAATTTGAATGTACTGCCACCTGCATTTTACCATTACCTGTACATACCATTAAGACACATACTGGAAATAACTTTCTGTCTTAGAACATATCGTCATTGTACAAGGTACATTGCTAAAATTTGTTTACTGCTATGTATGATGTTGAGTTAAAATACTTTAACACCAGACCATAAAGGGAAACTGAATAGCTTCCTGTGTGAAAGCAAAACAATCAGCCTTTTCCTATGTTAGGGATGAAAGCATGTGGAAGCGTATCAGACAACTTCAGTGACAACCATCAGTGTTGAATCACACTGTATTTCTGAAAACACTCCACCTCTGTCAATTTAGGATTAATTGCATTGCAAGGGTAAAGCCCTTACACGTAAACTATTTGGGACGTCCCCCTGTGGTAACTTAAAAAGAACATGTAGCTAAATGAAAGAGCACATCTGCAGGCATGAGCACACCCACTCACTACAAGTGTGTGATGCTATTTTGAGTTCCCTCTGAACTCCTCTGAGTGAACCAGTTTGACTCGCAGCCACATTACTTAGTAATTTCGAACTCTCTGTTATCATAATAAACTACTTTCCCCAAGAATCTGGAAGTGTTTTGCACCAACTGGAGGGTGGGAGACCACAGGGAGCTGAAACAGCGCACAGTTGGTACCATGTGTGGTAAATGTGCCTCGGAAAGACAGTGAGCAACCAACTTTTCAAATGATTGACAAATCATCAACCAACTGGTAACCAACTGTACCAGAGTGTGTCCTAATGAGGTTTCCCACTCAGACCAAGCCTTCTATGAATTGCATTCATCATCCTTTCTTTTGAGGGTAAAGACTGGAAAAATGAATAGTCTGGGTCTGTCCAAAAACAACACAAATAATGAATTAAGATAAATATGGAGCAATTTTCTTATGTAATTACCACAAAATAATAAGCACATTTACTTGCTTTAAATGCATTTTAGGACAAATTAGAACCCGGTTTATTTCGTTGATTAACAAACTGACCCTTATATTTTATTAATTACTGAACATGTGTAGTACTTTTACTTTTGGACTTTGTACATTTTTAGGCCAATACTTATACACTTTTAATTGAGCACTGAGTTTGTGTACTTCTACCACCTCTGCTCACAGTTGAATTCATTTTGCTATATATGGGGCTGTGAGGAGAAGACTGCTCAGATTGGCCATGATATTGTGTGTATATGAATTTATTGTTTGGCTAAGGCCTGGAAAACATTATGCATTAGTATGCAGTTATTACTGAAGGTACATAAATGCTTTTGAAAATTAGCTGAAAGTCTGCCACAGTAGTAATTTAATAACTTTAAGGAGGTAACAAATTCCCATGAACGCAGTCATTTACTCAAGCTTCCCCCCCGCTTTCTATAAATGATTTTAGGGGACAGCCATACACATGGACCTATAATTTCATAATGTATCCATTTTAATAATTTATTACATGTCTAGGCTGTTTATAACCAAAGACACAGCTGGTTGGGGGAGTGTTCGGTATGTGGTGAGGGTATTGTAGTTTTTTATGTTGTAATAATTTTTGTTTTTGATAGTATTTTGGAATTGAATTTGGATTTCCATTAAGATTTAGTTGATTGAATCAGTGGTTTTATTAGTTTCAGTTTAGCTCTTATTTCATAAACTCATTAAACTATTTCAATATAGTGTAAGTTGTAGTGATTTTACACTATGGTAAATATTGCTACAGACAAGTGTTGAAGATTCCACATTCACACCACTACTCTTTATTGTGTCGTGTGTCGTCTAACCAAATGATGCACAAATACATGTCTATTGACATGTTTTTACTGATACATAATACTGGCTGTGTAGTAGCAGCATGTGTGGTTAGCTAATGCTTTTGTGTGTTCACAGTGTCCTTACTTAATACTTGTCCTTATAATACTTAATGCCATTTAATGAATTTGTTGCTCAAAGTGACATGTGTAGAAACTCTTGGTTTGAAATATTACTCTGCTTTTTGCTAATGATGTGGTTCTGCTTGTTTCATGCACTGGGGGGTTCACAACAGAGTGTGTAGTGGCTTGGATAAGTCAGTGTCACCAACTTTATTGTCATAGTTGTTCATTAGAAAATGTTGACTCCTCCGTTCAGGTTAGCAATGATTTGTTTTTGAATTGAGAGGTTAAGTGTCTTTGGAACTTGTTCATGAGTGAGTGTAAAATGTACTGGATCCAGGTCAATGTGGTTAACATGCACCTAAGCAGAATTTACTTCACAAATACCTAAGTAGCCACACAGATGCAAACAGCATTAATTGTCCTTTATTCTACAATTCAGTATGTGGCTAAATAAAAATGTGTAGAAGACTGGCAAACTACCAGATGGCTAACTTTTGACAGATTTCTGTACCAAACTGGTCCTGACTAGACTTAAATTGCTTCACAGAAGCTGCAAAACCAACAACCAGAAAGAATTTCTCTCTGTAACAATGTCAGGGAACACTGAGCGACCAAATGATTAATGGGAAACAGTCTGTAGAGAAGTGGGACAGTATGTGTTGTTAGGATTAAGTGCTTGTTGACTTGGGGTCAGAAGGGCAGAGTTTTGCTAATATTGTCTTCAAACTGAACAAAAAATGCCAAAAATTAAATTTTTGACACTTGTTGTCGCCTGATGTGATCTTACTTAATATGGGATTCATTTTCACACAACTCTCTCCTGCTTATGCTTTTTCTGTTGTGACTCTCATGACTCTCCCATAGTGTCAGATGCAATGTTTGCCACAAATCAAATTTTCCTCTGCTTTGACCAAATTGTCCAGTTGTAAATAACCACAGCAAACCTGTACTGCAAAGATATTTTGACTGCACTTAATAGAAGTATTTTTTTTTTACACGTGTTATTTTTTGCTAATATTTGATGAAGTCTGAACAGGACATTTACTCTGGAGCAGTCTGAGTTTAAACATACCAAAGAAGAGCTGAAACATCACAGATCTAACAAGGTTTTGATTCAGCTCAAGTACAAGAAGTAAACTGAGCAAAGCTGCTTAATTCTCAAACTACAGTGCAGTAAATCTTAAGTACTTGAGGCTGATTAACCCGTGTGAATAACTCAACACACATACCTTTATCAGACAAAGCAATTTAACTGTGAAGACTTCCCATTAGATATTCTAAGTTCCCCGGTCAGAAGTATCTTGTAAGTTTTTCAGTAGCGTAAGATTCTTTTGACTTTGAAGCCTATATGTCTTCGAGCAAGTACCACAGCTTAAACTGCACTACAGAGCACACAAAAGGTCATGTTCTCAGAATTGTTTCTGGGAAACTGGAGTTTGTTAATGACCTGAGAAGGAGGTGAAATCCTACAGTTACCACATGGTGGTAAGTCTAATTCTTCGAAACAACATCCTCTTTATCATGGAAGATTGTACAACTTACACATGTTAAATTGTTGATTTCCCTGAGAAGTTTGGTCTAGTCAGACATTTTTTGCTAAGTAGAATTTAAATTGAAGATATTGTATTCATACTGGATGTCTGTCTGTCATGTGTCTGCCATCTGTCATGAAGTAAACATAGTAAAATAAGTAAAAAAAAAAGATTTAATTTGTACAGAAACAAATTAGCTTCAGTGTGTCACAGTGTGGTCAATGCTTGAGGAAACCCATCAACTATAAAGAGTTTCTGTTCACCCATCCATGACCTGTCCATTTAATGTTAATGAGGTCTAAACTTAGATGTACTGCACAGGGCTTCAGGCTGTCACCATGGCCTTTAATCACATGTACACACACTCTCAAGTACACAGTGCTGTCTTTCAGCACAATACATCAACTTTCAACTTTTTGAAGTTGACTTTATGTCTCCCACTCAAGTAAAGCAAGTTTAAAATGATCATCTTCATGAAAGTTGTGGTTGTCTCTTAATATCAGGAACTGAGTTTTCTACACCCAGTGTTATGGAGTTCCAGATGTAGCTGTGTGATTCTTTTAAATGTCACACAGAGATAAAGATACTACATATAATAGCCACAATGCCTCCCTAAAATCAGTAATCATATTAATGTTACCAGTAAGTAGAGATTTGAAAATGTGTTTTATTGATTTTTTGATTGAATTATTTTTATTGAATTCTTGTTTAACCATCAACCGAGGAAGTGTGCAAGTATGGGGGGTACAGGGTGTAAGAATGGGCAATAAGGTGGTGATGATAGTCAGATCCATGACAATGTCTATAAATTAGAAAGTGAATGAACCACAACCTTAAATAGCTCCCAAAAACCTTCCCACTTTGCTAGTCCATGAATTATCTCCACAACAATACATTACGTTAAAGAATCAAAATAGCTATAAGATAGTATACCAGGGCCCTGAGATGGGCTTCAGCCTCCTGCAACCCTGAACAGGATCAATAGGTAAAGATAATGGATGGATGGATAGTTCACAGTATACTCGTGATTTCCTGACAATAAATACAAGGTACATTTCTGTCCAGATTGACTCAGACCCAGTGGCATCAGGGAATCGTGATAACCTCAGGAGATAATGGTAGCCAGGCACCACAGTTACTCCCTACTGACTGCATGACCTCAGGGCTTAAAATGACATCAAATCTGTTTATCCTGAGGTATTCTGAGGTATCCTGAGGTATTCCCAGGTCATATAGACGTGTAAAGCCTCCAGCCTGCTCTGGATCTTGTTTGGTATTTCTTCCCGCATGGATGTGCCTAAAAATCCACTAAAGGGGAACCAGGAGGGATCATTTTATGATGCCCAAACCAACTCATTCACATCTGAGCATGGGCTCAGATGTGAATGAGTTGGGCTTCTCTTCCATAGCCACTCTGAAAAGCAAACTCAGTATGACTATAATGTAGTTTTTCACTCCTTAATCCTTTTAGTTACTTTTCAGAACGTATGGTCTTTGCTGAGGGTTGGAACACAGACTGATATAAACCCAGAGTTTCAGCTTCAGTCTCTTTATTACTGTTCAACACAACAATCAGGTACATTTCCTGAACACCTGCTAATGATGCCAACATCTGCCCGTCTAACGCTGTCATACTGTACTTCATAGACACACTGAAACTCCTTCACTTCGGGAAGCAACTCATTCTCAGTCCAGAATAAGCAACGTGCTGTTTAGTTTGCTCCACTGTTATAAAAGGATCTGGTCAGACACTGACTCTACCATTGTGTGTTTTTGTATTTCTCTGCTAGCTGACTTTATCTTTTATTGACTTTTCTTACAGCTCTTCAGCTTGAATTGATGGAAGTGTAGTTCAGCATAAAGACGTCAGACAGTCACAGTCCCTTCCGTTTTTAGCTGTATGTGGTAATAGCAGATTGGTCTGCTTACATGAAAGGACGGTGTCAGAGCACTTGTCTATTTTCTCTTGTTTTAGACATGCAGAGATTTATGTCATCTTGTCATTTATTGGGCTGTGGTAGGCGTCTTGCAGTATAATTATGAGGTCTGCTGCTCTAAGGGGTTGAGTGTGGCAAGACACTTCAAAAGGAGACAGACGCAGTAGAGACCTAATTCAGCTGCTGCCAATAGTGCTGAGCTCTGCACTACAATTTACAGTACACTCACTGGCCACTTTATTAGGCACACCTATTCAATCTAATGCAATCAAGTACAAGGTAGAATTTCTTCGTTTTAAAGTTGAAATAGTCAGAAAGGTAAATAAATCGGCTATATGTTTATTATTGAGGTCATAGTTACTGGTGAAGTCTTGTGCATCACATTATGAGGTGGTTCTAATGTTTTATCCCCCCATTCATTTTAAATAGTGTGGCCAAAACCTTGAATGGACATGTGAAAACCAAGTATGGAAGACCAAAACTTGAATTACTTCACAGAATTTGTTTGTTTGCAAATTTTCAATTGAAATTTAGGACCATGAGAAAGGCAGACAGGTGTTCATACTTACAGGGAAATCTTAGTGCATAAAGCATGAGCCCTGTCATAGCAGTGCATGAAGGTGATGCCACTGTGAGCAATACGGCCACATGGGCTAAGGAGAACCTTGGAAAACCGTTGTCCCCTAACAGAGTCCACTGCTTCTTTGTGCAGAAACGCAGATTTACTAACAATTCAGAAGCCTAATTAAAAGAAAAGGTGATGTAACACAGACATGACATGACAAACTTGACATGATCTCAACTTTTTTGATATTTAAAAAATACCTATGTTAGTTTAATTGGTGACTCTGAATAGATATAAATGTGAGGGGTTCTCTGTCTGTGTATGGGTCTCTGTGTGGACCCTGAGATAGACTGGTACACTTAAATCTTTCCATGCTTGATACAATAAGATAGGGAAACCATGTTTTTCTACTTTTGAGACGGTACAGTAAAAAGTTTGATGTCTATAATGTGGACATTCTTTTAATATACATTTGAAGAGAAAGCACAGCACGTTCAGAGCACAGCACAGAATTCAGTGTAATTTCTCAAATGAATGGTCTGCAGTACCAGAATATGTTTTACAGCTTGTTGCAAATATCCATTGCCAGTACTGTGTATTAAAGTGGAACACACTGGTTTACATTCCACATGCATTGTAACATATTCAACAAACATAGTTAAGTAGTATAGTGGTGTCTTGTGGGTGGTTAAAACTTTATTTTCATGTTGTGGTGTGGCTCAAAACGTCTTTATTTGTTTCTGTTGGTTTTTCTTTTAACAAGTTGCTGGCTCGAGGCAGCGGCTTTGACCACAAGCTGTGTCCATGTGTCAGTACTGTACCACTACCAAAACATGCTAAACCTGAACTGCAAATTCAACAAGTTTTCAAAAGTGTCAAGCAAAAATAGTATTTTTATACAACAGTTTACATGAATATAAACCACTGCTTTTTCCCACAGTTCTAAGTTACACAATACATTAATACTTACATTTTAGATTTAAAGATTAGGTGATAGTTATTAGGAATCTCTGGGTCAAGGTGTGGTTTTATAAGAAAATGTTTAACCACAGCAGTTTAGTTGGTAAAGGGCTCAAAATGGTTTGGAGGCACCAGCTTATAGTCTCATAGCCTGCTAAGAGAAAAACTATCTGAGATCTATCCATCATTTTATTCAATCAATTATTTTTATGCAGGGCTCACAGTACTGTATGTTGCGTTTAACAAGTTTCTCCCACCATGCTTGACTTAATGCTAACTAATGCTGAGTATGCACACGCTGACAGGATTAACATGCTGAAGCAGGTACCTTGTTGCTCATGGTTATCATTGCTCGTTAACATGTTAGCATGCTGACAATTGCTAATCAGCAGTAAAGACAAAGGTGCAGCTAAAGCTTATAGAAATGTCAGGAATGTTTTTATGACTCTTGTCATAAACCAAAGTAGTGGACAAATTAAAAAAATTGATCTGAGGATGCTAATGATTCACTAAAGTTATTCAAATTCATCCTGAGGGAACAATTAATCACATTTGATGAGAGTTTATTTATTCTTGGTTGTTGGGATGTTTCACTCAAAGCCACAGATGTTAACCTCATTGTGGTGCTAGATGAGAAGTCAGGGGACCAGATCAAAGGCTTCATTTTTCGTGGGCCATGAATAACTGTATAAGTGTCAATCTGTCCTTTAGTTGTTGGGTTATTTTGAAGGACAGATAAACAAGGCCTTCTGTTGAACTATTAGTATGTCTAGGAAAATATATTTAAGAGAGTGTTTAGAAAAGTTTTTTATATTTATGCTAAATTAATAGATTCATAACTTTGTTTACTTACTGAAATCAATAAGATATGTCCTTCAGGTATTTCAATGTTTGGCAAATTGAAATATAGTTGTGATTATAATTTTAAAATCGAATTGATTCATTTACTCCAGACTGTTTCATGAAAATTACATGGATTCAGAAAGCAACTCACATATTTTGCAAATCATACATTTTCTGTGTGTTCTTTCATTTATACATGCTATACTTTGACAGTTATTAGCAACGTTATTCTGCTGTCTATTTGTTGTTTCCTTAGGGAGAGAAGGGAGATGCTGGGATTGATGGTGCTACTGGAGAACAGGGTGCCCCGGTGAGTTGATATTGATTATTCTGCCTCGTTTTTTATTTATTTTGCTTTTTATTTTCTCTTCCCTTCTTTTCGCTTATTTCCCCCTTCTATCCTCAACCTATTGCAGTCCCTTTACCATACACCTACTGTCTATTCTGACAATCACTGTAAGAGGCTTTGGTTAAGGGATGGACCCAAGAGAGGAGACAGTGCAAGGGATTGCTTTTATTGACGGAGATGTAAATGGTGAACAGAGGTCGCTCCTAACAGGAGGATACTAGAAACTGGATTCAGAACAGGACCAGCACACGAAAGGAGTTAACTTAAATGAAAGAACAAACAGAGGCTACTAAATAAATAAGGCACAGATAAACGTTAAACTACTAAAGCGGGTAAACACAAGGGGAAGGCTAAGGGGACTAACAGGAACATAAATGGACACAAACTACTGAACAAAGGATAAGTCCAGATTTCCCAAGAGTTCAAGAAACATAAGTTTTAGGCTTTACCAAAAGTCCAGAATCTACTGAGGGGTTGGTGAGGACAATAACGATGAGGAAGACAGTAACCACGATGAACCACATTAACAACGACAAGGATCTGGCAGGGGAGTGAGGGGAAGACTGAACTTAAGTAGAGGAGGGAACAGGTGCAAACAATGAGGGACAACGAGGGTAAAGCTGGGCAAAAGAACTGGGACAGGAAGTAAGGAGAAGGGGCCACAAAATAAAAGTCCAAAAACAGGAAGTGCAGTGAGATCCTGACAATCACATCACAAACACACTGCCACACACCCATAAATTAAAGTGTGCAACTATACTGATTAACAGAATTAATAAACCTAATTTGGTCATTTGTCTTTGTTTGGCATCATTAATAAAAACAACTAAAAATGACTTATTGAAGTGCTCCCATCAAGTCATGAGAGAAAAATTCTTTCTGGGGAATTTGAACTTCAGTTCAGTGCTAAAAACTTAATACAAATAGGCGAACTGTGTATTTACCAACTTATATTGTTGTGCTAACTAAACTAAATGATATATGGATATTTGGCCAACTAAACTCATCATTTTAAATTATGAAATTGATCAATAAAAATATCTAAATACTATGACTTTAAAAAAAATCTTATTAAAGTGTTAAATATTGTAATAGTAAATACTATGGAATTTGTTTTCCTGCATTTGTAATAAAGCTTAAAGTCAAAATAAATCAGGACTTAAAAGAACTGGATTTTTGAACGGCCAATAGCTTTAACTTTATTTTATGCTAACAAATATAAGTAACAATTTATTTTATCAAGGGATCCTGGTTACAGAAATTGAGGGTGCACTGCCAAGCTCAGGCGAAAACAGGAGATATTACCTGGAAATGTTTAATCTGCAAATGGTTTAGGGTTAAATATTTCTTTTAACTCCATGGAAGTGCAATAGTAAGAGGAGACTTTTGAGGTTAGAATGCTTTTAATACAAAGCAAATGTTTATTTACCCTTAATTATTACAATTGTGAAATGTCTGCAAGAACCAGACTGGTAAATTAATCACTGTCACACACAACCACACATCCACATTGTATGATGAGCAGTATGTAACACAAAGCACACGTACTCTGTAGAGATAGACATTATTGTGTGTAATGCATATGTGCCTTCATCAGCACACAGTAAGAAATAACATTGCATGCAGAGTGGTTTTCCCTTGGATCCCTAAACAAAACTCTCTCTCTTTAATCAACCTGATGTTTACTGGAACGCTGGGTAACAAATAATGTGGTTGCAGATTTTATTGTTGTAGTAATAGTTTTACTACACTTCATTGTTTTAGTTGTTCTGCACTACATTGTTCCTGTTCTAGTTCTTGCCTTGTAACTGAGACTGCATATAACTGTCACCATGTTCATTTTAGGGTTTTTAATTATTGCACAAAGTCACACACAAACAGCGAACATTGTTTAGATATATGGTATATAATATAACCAGGCTATCAGTAAGATACAGTGTGGAAGTTTCAATGAATATTTGCTCCTCAGAAATATCTTCCAAAACTTGCTGTTGAAGTCTCCTGTGATCCATATTCATTGAACAGCACTGGGAGCAATGCAGAGATGTTTCCTAAAGGTTTTGAGAATGAGTCAATCTCATCTTCATGGCAGGGAAGAGTAGATTGATTTTGAGTCTCATGTTACTATTTGCTTTATTCACAAGTGCAGCAAATTGCAAAGAAACCCAAAAAAACAACAGTCATATGTGCGACAGTCCAATCGTGTGGAGCTTCATCACAAACTGCTTAGTTAAATGTTTCTTTCAGTTTCGTTTGAAGAAAAGCTTCTTCATACTGTAAATATCCAACACATCTAAAACTTTTTGACTTCTTTATTTACAGATGTCACTGTAGGATGGCCTTCTGTGTTCTTATTGTTTTTATTTTCTGTGTTCTGTGTTTTACTGGACTTCAAGATACTTACACCGGTGATGCCAGGCAATGTGCATATGCACACAGAGCTGAGAAGCTAAAACAAAACCCACTCGAACTCTGAAATGACCATTCTGACAGCAGATGCAGTGCCAGAAATCTGATATGAATCAAATCTAAGATCACATATGAAAGTGGCCCAAATCTGATAAATAAATAATTCAATAAATAAATCCAATCCAACCTCCATGAAAAAAAATCTGACCCGATTGACTTGAGGGCAAAAGATCAGATTTGAAACACTTCAGCTGTAATGTGAGTGACCCGTTTGTCTCTTAAATTGGGTTCTAATGTTTATTACTTTAGAAAATGAAAATTGCTCAGTAAATCAGAAATATTCAGAAAAACACTACGTTTTTGCTCAGCACTTTAAAACAAAGATTAAAGCATTATGATGAAGTCTTTTCTCGCATAGACACTGGCAAAAGTGGAATCTCAGTCTTCAGCATAATTGTGGTTAACATGTGAGCTTCAAAATATCATTAGTTCTGCAAAAGCAGATTGTATGATTGTGTATTTTTTGGAATTAACAGCTTCTAGTATAAAAGTTATTTTCTGCTTAATTTCTCCCAACCTATTTTACAGTTATTTTTCAGTCCATAATATTCAATTTACTTAAGAAACTCTGTGTTATTGCCTCTCACATCCACATTCATCCCTTCTGCTCACCTCAGCTTGAAAGTATAATGGTTTGTCACTATTGAAAATCTGCTGAAGACAGACCATTAATAATCATCCATTCACAGCATTGCGGGTATGCTGCTGAGAGATGGATGAGTAAGTCGAATGTTATGATGTACGGCCTGCTTCAATCTAATGTGTTTTGGAATTTTTCACAGTAAAATATTTGTTATCACCCTGATCAGTGCTCATGTTTTTACCAGGGAAAAAAAAAAATCTCATATTTCGATCATTTCACATTTCCTTCCTCTGCCATTTAAAGTGCCAATTTTAATTAAGTGAAAAACTATGAGGCTGATCTGACATCAAAATGGGACACTGAGTAAATCTTTTACAGATAGGAAGATTAGGAGAGGAAGACAGAGAGCACACAGGATGTCTTTTTGATGCTAAACAGCCTTGATGTTGTTTCCAAAGCAAAGCCACCATGTCAGACACCTGCTGATATCCGGATCCACCAGACTTATTTAAAGCCCAAGGATTACTCTTAGTTGACTTTATCTCACATACACACACAGCAAACTTATCTGTAGTAGAATCATCAGTGCAGATTTACAAAGCCTCAATCCAAAGCACTTTGATCCTTCACTATGATCCATTTGTGTTTGCGTGACTGGCGGAGCATCAATGCTGCCCTTTCCAAAGCCTTTAACCACTGAAAAATCATGTTCACATCTGAAAGATAAAGCATGACATGACAGGCCACATTCTAATGTTTGAAACCCCTATTCAGGTTTACATAACATGTCTTAAGACCTTTCTCATGCAATTCATGACTGATCAAAAATCAGAAAAACTAATGTGTTCTACTCACAAGCTAATCATGTTTCATTAATAAACCAAATCCCTTGATCTTGAGTTTAGGCCAGCGTGCAAAAAGTCACCTCTTTGAAAGTTGGGGAATTTACAGTTTTTACCTATGATGGTATTGCAACATCAGCTTCACACCTTTTTGTTTCTTGGAGATGTTAACATGTCTTATATCCAGCCAGGTTAGTGTAACGAGACTGAAAAACACTTAAGATTCACTTTGTCCACATACATTAATTACTGTTAAATACAAGACATGAAAATCAGTATTGTTTCGAAGTGAAACAAATAAATGTTCATGTTTCTTAATCTCTATGTTCACCAACTGCTGGAAAGAACTATCATGGAGTGAGACTGATCCAAAATCTTTCTCTGTGGTCGTCCATACCCGAGCATCTGAGATATCAGGGACCTGTCTAATGTTACATTTTGAGCATTGGTAACTAAACATTTAGAATTAGAGCAGCTGTAACCAATCAGAGATTCGGATGGCTGATGAGTATCGATGGCTTTGAAGGAGAAAGATTTCAACAAAGCAAAGAAAATCACCTTTGTGAAACAGCATATCCTCAGGGACAGTATTATATGCCCTAGATGCCTGGGTAATAAAGTTATGACTTATTACATTAGTGTAAGTGTTTGTGCATATGTTTTAAATGAAGCTTTGCAGTGCTAATAGGCAGCAAGACGAACTTGGAACATGGTCATGTCTGTAGTCAATAAAATACTTCTGATCAGTTGTTTTTATCAGAGTTGCTGTGTTCTCCCACTGTATCTCATTGCCTGAACTTCCTCTAAACCCATGTCCTGATGAGAAAACAGCTCTGAACAGCTCCCTCTTCTTCCCATAGGAAACTATACAGATACAAACAGTCCATGATACTGTAATAGGCAACATTTACTCTGTTGTACGTACTTCACTAACATATTTGACTCACTTGCATTCCTTGGAGTAGTTTTACTGCAGCATACATGTTTTCTTTCTTAACTTGCAAAATGTGGCTTACAAACTGTACTAGCTTGAGTATTTAAGTAATCTGATGTTTTTAATGCTGAAGATTTTCAGTCATCCAGGTTCTGCAAGTCGAGTCATGTCAACTGTACTTTTCTACTTTGGGAAATAATTGTTAGGGAGCCTGGTTTTTTCTCCGGAATGATTTTGTTTCTGATATGACCTAAATGGGCTTATGGAGGTGGGCAACACAAAGGGTGTGAGTAGGCAGAGAGTTGTTAAAATTTCACCATGCCAACATCCAGTCTAAACCCAAAACGGGTAATTACATGTGGTTTGCCCCTGGTGGATGTGTGAAGTGGTGTTAATCTTCCTGGGGATGCATGAAAAGGTAGCATGTGAAATGGGAGACAGATTGTGTCTAAGACCTGTTGCGGGAAAATTTTCCTCATGAAAATCGGTGGCCTCTTTCACCCCTCACCCAATCCATTTGTCTTCTCTGTACAAATTTAGCACATCATTGTCTTCAAAAGAAAGAGTGTCTTTTGTAGCCCAGATAACTCTGGCCGTCATCATCTCGATAATAAAGTACATAGTAGTTGAAATATTGAAATACCTGTGAGGCTTCTACAACTACACAGATTTGAGATTCACAAAACTAATTGTAGTCACTGATTTTACAGCCTTGCTCTTTCAAGCACCTGAATGATAAGGAGAGCTAGCAAAGCAAGTGGAGCAGTAATTTTCGTGTACATGATTTGTGTTACTATAGTTTGAGGTAGCCTTGAATGTTTCCACAGTAAACTATGGCGAAGCCAATTTGTCTGTGGCTTAAGTAGCCGTTCTCTCTCGTAGCCTTGTGAATATGATAAAGATGTCACTGTACAGTACGTTTACCAAGAGTCTGCAAGGCCACAGTCTGACGGGTTGGTCATTTAGATTCCAATCCAATACAATTAGTAAAGCAGCCTCAGTGCACTTTAGGGAAATATTAGTTCACCTGTGTGTGACACTACCTTCTACGTTGACACAACACAGAGCCATAAATCTTATCAAATTGGCAAATGTTGCATAATAGACCATTCTATACAATGTTACATTTTACAGAATCGACAAGATTAAGATTAAAAAACTGAATGAATCTGGATCAAAAACTTCATGCACTCATCTGCAGTCAAATCTAAAAAAAGTATCTCCAGTGATTATTTTTTTCTCTGTGTTCCTCTGTTTTTGTTTTTTATTTAGGGAGAGAGAGGGTCTCCTGGGCCACAAGGACCACCTGGAATAAAGGTAACATTAACTCATCAACACTTGCTGGCTATGCTGCCTTTTTTCAATGTGCTCAAGGTGTAAACAGATTTGAAGCCATTTTGCATAACAACGCAAGCATGTTACTGAAAAGTTTACACAACAGAGGATAGATCCTCACAAAACCCTGTAAACCCTGCATGAAGGGAACTGTAGCTTGTCTGTACATGTCAATCATGGATGCACATACTGTGCCTGGACAAATCTATGTGGAGATCTTTTTCATACATATTTGAGTTATACATGTGCACCAGCTGTTTCTTCTGTCCTATAAGGGACCACTGCAGAGACTTAGAATTTAATCTAGATTATGAATTGAGCCACATATTTCTGTCCAAACCTGACCTGAGTGTGGTGGCCAAAGCCTGCCCAAACCCTGCAGTAGAGTTTGTGCAGTACCCTTCTAGCCCTCTTGCATAATCATCATTTCAATTTTTAAATGCACATTAGGCTAAAGAAGCAGCATGGATGTAATCTGTTTATAGTTCCAAATATTTACAAGTGCAGTTAATATGATTAACTTATCCAGCCTTACCTTTCTGCCCAGACTCTTTTTTCCCCATCAGGTCCTGTTGGGCTTGCTTTTGGTATCCACCCCCTTGTTCAATCTTAAGATTTGGTGGCTCGTTTGTTTCAGGAAACAGATTTGCAAACATGTTAAATGAAGCAGGATTTGAATTTCTCTTACAACCCTCACACTTAACTTATTATATGGCTGCATTTTTATATGGCTACATCTTTCATGTACAAGTATATGAAAACACAACGTGAAAACTAAAAAGACACGAACCTCCAAGAGTTTTGGCAGAGATTTGGGGTTGCAGTGCGAAGACGGCCATAATTGCAGGCCGTTGGAAGTCACCTCACTGTGAAGCTCTTTGCTGGCAGGTGGTGAGAAGTGGCTGGCAACACAGAGATAGTACATGTCTCCCAGCAAGTGACAGGAGCTGCAGTGCATAGGGAATTTGGCATCAAATATTTTGAAAAAAAACAGGAAACAGAATATCCTGTCCAGCAAACTCAAACCAAACCAAACAAAAAACTTAATTTAGAGGAAGGACAAGAGTCTCCACACTAGACCCACAAGATATATTCATCTTTCAGTTACTGATCCCAGTTCTAGTCCCTGTCTACAGATTCACAACTTTATATTGTGATTACATATTCTCAGTATCTACCTGTGTACTATAACGAGTGGGCAACAGGGTCCACCCGTTTTCACATTTGTCGTTGAGCAATCTCCTCACATAAAGCTGCTCACATTACCGTCTCTGCAGTGGGCTCATAATGGGATCATTAATTTGGCCCAGGCGCCATATGAGTCCATTTGATTTATTTAGCAATGCCATTAAGGCAGTGAGTTGCTGTTAATTTAGAACCACGTCAGATTAGTGTGTGTGGGGTTATGGCTGTACACACAGTAAGGGCACCTCCCTCTGGTACACAAGATTACACACGGCCATTTACAGCAGAGCACTGTGAATAAACAGTCCTTAACAGTAATGTGTGGACACTTTAGCATTAGCTTTGTTTCCCTCTAGTGGTCAAAAAGGAACAGTACAACTAGACAGAGCAAAGAATAGGTTCAGAGAGTTCACAAGGGACTTTGTGTCACAAACTATTCTATGAGTCATAGTCATACCATAGTTTTATTATATGCACAATATGGACACATTTGCATTGCAAAAACCTGTTAATCAGATGGTGGATGTTTATAGATTTACACATAAAAAAGGAAGGAATAGATACACAATATGTGCAAAATAGATAGGTAAGTAAAATGTAATTGTTTTGATTCTCATTTGTTATTTTAGACTAAATATCTAAAAAAGGTAACAATTGGTCACTTTTTCACCTTTAGGTTTACTGTGTTTCTACAACAGTCAATCAAATTCAGTATAAAATTTAGAGAAAAAAAACATGTTCAACATGTATTATCTCACATGTGACTGTGCAGCTCTTTTAATGCACTTCATCTAAATTAAACCAGTCAATTTATTGTTTCAATAATTGCATATACATTTATAGAACAAATTATTACATTCCCGGCTGTGCAGTGCCGGTTCAAGCCCAGTAAAAATTGGGGAGGGTTGTGTCAGGAAGCTGTGCCAACTAAACATGCGGACAATGATCCTCTGTGCATATTTCTTTTAAACGACTAAATCTATTTGTCAGACTTTGGTATTATTACTTGTTTTGAAGGTAGAGTCCTGTGGAACAGCTAGCATACTGCTTCAGGCTGGTCTCTTTATTGTGTACAGCAGGATGCTTTGTTGCATATGCCAGTGCAGTGTGCATTTGCAAGTGTGCAAATGTGGTTGTGCATGAGTTTGTGTGTGAGAGTGCACTCATCTTTCCCTGATGGGGAGGACACATTTTTGATTCAGTCATCTTGTGGACGTTTTGATTAATCTTCAGGACTTCAAAGAGGTTTTCAAATTTTAATCATGGTTTCAGGGTTCAGGTTAGACTCAAATCACTCAGGTTAAGGGTTGAGATTAGGCATCTTAGTCTGATGGTTAAAGTGAGAGTAAAAGTCCAGAGAATGGATGTCACTGCTCATTGACACACAACTAAAGAAAGACAAGTGTGTGTCTGTGTGTGTGTGTGTTAATGAGTGTGTGTGTGTGTGGACCTGAGCCATCTCATTTCCCCCTCAGTGCCTCCCGAGTAAGCCGTCACGCACTCTGTCACATTCAGCCCAAAGCACTGTGTCTGTCTCTTTCATCTCATTCTTTCTCTCTCCCTCTCATTCCCCTCCTCTCTCATTCCCTTCTCTCTTCCAATATCTTCCTCTGTCCAGGGAATCCAGGGCCCCCAGGGTCCGCCCGGAGAGATCGGACGAGATGGTCCCAAGGTCTGTGCGTTGAACGTTATAATTAGTTATTATGCTAATGGCCTTCTGCTCCAAAACCACTTGGGTACCCTCAGTATGTTCTAATGTTGTACCCTCCCTCTCTGTTCACTTGATGTTACCGTGGAGAAAACTGCATTTTGCTGAATCCGAGTCAACTTGTTTATAGTCAAATTGTAGGTGTTTCTGCACATATTATAAATTCTATCCTGCAAAGGACAGTTCCTATTTACAGTATACGTTGGTGTACGAATGAATGTATTTCTCTCCTTCAGAGGAAAAGATTACGTTTTATTCTTTTTAGACATCTACACAGATCAACATTTTATAGTATTTACTGAAGTTGGGAGCAAGAAGGGCTAATCCATAGAATATTTTTGCACTTTTCTCAAAATTAGGAGCGACACGGATCATAATCAAAGCAACTGAGACTGTGCTGTTCTCCATTTAATAACAAAAATAGCTGCAAAAATCACATTAAGCTGACCTTTATGTGTAAAATCAGTGAAGTGTCCCTTAAGGGGCTCAGCTATAGCTCAGACTACGGCGCAGGGGACGTGAGGACATGTTCATATTTCCCTGACCTTGAAATTGCACATTTCCTGTGCTTTGGGAATTTGTATACTCAGCACAGCATGCGAAGCACAAAGATGGAAGCAGAGGCAGGAGTGGAGACCATAGTTTCACGCATATGAAGGTGAAAATGGGCTCTTTGACTTTGTGCTGTTTTGTGCAGAATGGTGCTTTAAAATTTGGTGATTCAGCCAGTTAGTATAAGCTCACAGATGCTTTTACTCCTGATGAAATCTCCAAATAAATTGCAGCATCTAAAACCCACAGCTTTGTTACACACACTGACAGTTTGTGGTTACTTTGATTAACACATGTAAAACAAGCATCAGGCTACTACGTCAGCTTCTGTAAGTTTGCTGATAATACCTCACAAACCTACAACGTCAGACTTTTTCTTTTTAACACTGTGGGATTTTACTCCCAATTTTACAATTGATTCAACCACTGACAAAAGCACATTTTCACTATTTTGTCATGAGTTACAAAATAAAAATGTGGATTATGCTCTAAAAACATCACAGAATTTTCATTTTCTTCACATATATAGTGCAGTCTTGTCTTTGTAATTCTTACTATTTTGTCCTCTGGAGTTATTGAGCCACTTTTCTTATGTGTTGCTGTTAATAGCACCAGGGAAGAGACCAGTAAAATGACTGGCTGAGAGGAAAATGACACACTGTCATGCTGCTTCTTTGTACATGCTTTGCTGCATCTACACAAGTGCTACACTATGACATATCCTCAATCATCTATGTGCTGGTCTCTACAGTCATTAAACTGAGCCCTAAGGCCTGTGTTCAGGTTCAGTCTTACATATGTGAGCGCATGTGTGTGTGTTACAGGGGCAGTGTGGAGATCCAGGGCTCATTGGTCCACCAGGCCAGAAGGTGAGTGGGGCTGTTGGTTATCAAGCAGATTAGACTGTATTCTTTATCTCTGTCCTCACCAGTGCACCATACGTGAGTGTTTTCAGTTTTGCATTTGTCTCTTTATTCCACTTAAAAGTGTCCAAAGGCTATTGCTGTTCAGTTTCAATTCAATTTAGTTCAACTTTATTTATATTGTGCCAATTAACAACATAGTCATCTTAAGGCACTTTACATAATAATGTCAAGACTATACAGATATGTAGAGAAAAATCCAACAAGCCCTGGAAGATGTGGGAACCTGGCTGAGGGTGGGTGGCCATGTTCCTTGATTGGTAGGTTAAGTTAAAAGTGAAGAGAGGAAAGACCAAACAAAGTTGGACAGGTTGATGAGGCCAGTAACTTCACATTTGAAGCAGAGAGATCCAAACCCGGGGTCACCTTCAGAAAGGTACTTAGAGAGGGAGAAGCTCCAGTACAGGAGACAGATAGATACAAAGATAATGTCATGAAATGGTGACATAAATATGCAGCGGGCGGAGAGACAGGAGGGAAGGAGCTCAGTGCACTTTTCATAATGTGAAAAGTTGACCCATTTAACTTGTTCCCAGGGAGAGAGAAGGCTGTGGGAGGCAGAGTGGATTGATTTTGTGTTTTATTCTAGCACTGTCTTAAATTGCTTACTGTAGCTTTATCACATAAAAACCCAACCATGACACCATAAAAAATATAATTTAAGACTGGAATAAATATTTAAACCTGCCAATACAGTAAAAACGTTCATGCTTTAAAAGGCTCTAAATTTTATTTATTTATGTAGTTTTTGTACTATAAATATAATTACATCACGTTTTGTTAGCATTCTACTGTAGATCCATTCAGGTTGTTTTGTTCATAAATGACCTTGTGCCTTTTTGGTTTTGTTGAGCCAAGTCCAACACCCTCCATTCTAAATTGTGATGAAATAAACCTGATTTTGACCAAAAGCCGTCAAAGAAGTTAGCAGGTTTTTTCAAAATGGTCATTAACACTCTGTCCATAATCAAATCAACAACACTGCCATAAATGTACGGAATTGCGACACTACACCACCTGTATTCCTCACTTCTAGCAAGTATGCACTGCACATAAAAGTATGAGTTTGAGCGACTTCAACATGGCAGTGGGATTAGTGAGGGCACAGCTAATTCCCCCGAAGGGATCAGGGTGTGATCTGGTTGACAGCTTTTGCCTTTTCTCTTTTCTAAACCAACTCATTCCGTTTCTCGTTCCTCTCAACATGTCAGCCACTTCTTATTTCAGCCGGAATCTTACTGATGAGTAACAGCTACAGTTTTACACTTGTTTGTTAAGTGACATGTTTCTGAGCAATTATGCCCATAATTGTTCTCTATTGTGATGGTAAAACGACTGAGTTGTCTATGTGGTGCCACTTAATTACAGGTAACCTTTGTTATTTTGAAGGTGGCCTCCTTCAAAGCAGATGATACATTAGCTTTTAAGAAATGGTGATTTCATGGCAACCCTAAAAAGTTTTCACTCAAATTGTCTTTATAATGCATATTTATTCAGCCTGGATTAGTGGCTAAGAACATTTTCTTTTTCAGTGCAGCAGCCTGGGAAGTTATCACACAAACACCTAAAAGCTGCTAAACTTCTTTATTTTTGACCACCTTTTAAACATTTTAGCAAACTTCTTCTATCTTTAAGATGCTCCCTTGTTGGGAAGAATGATGGGGAGAACAGTGTGAAATAACTCAGGAATACAACTTCCGACAGACCACTTTCTATAAATCTTTTTTTGTTGCCATGCACTCATTCACAAAGATCAGTAACTGTTCATGTTCAAAGGGTTTAACGGGAGAATCAGGCTTTCCAGGACTGCCAGGTGGAATGGGACTCCCAGGGTTCAAAGGCCACAAGGTGAGAAAGTCTGTAAGAAGTCAAATATTATAACAGAGTATATGAACAAAACTAAATACCTGACCCACAGGGTTTTGTTTTCACATGATGAAAGCAACAGTTGGCCACAAACGCAGCAAATCACAAATGCTTTTTGGGTTTAGCTGTCAGTTCATGCTGTAGTATGTTGACTGCTAAATAGTAGACTGCATACATGTTTTTATATATATATTTTTTCCAATGTTGTGTGTTGTATTTGTAGGGGGAGAGAGGAGATCCAGGCTCTAAAGGAAACCCGGTATTGTACTTTTCCCACTTCTATTACAAAGTCATGTGCTCATGTGTCAGAAAACCCTTTAACAGTTTTGTCACACAGCGTCTTTGTTTAAATATAAAACCTTATTGAGAATGAATAAGCTCATTAAAATTGGACAAAAATGTTATCGTAGTCTGCATGGCAGACAGAGCAGCTGATGACTCCACGGGGAGTGATCATTAAAAATCTCTTCAGAGATCTCAAAGAACAGTCAACATTGTTTTCTTGGGGTAATTTTACTGCCTCTTTTGGTCATATTCCAAATATTTCTGGTAGTTTTGTTGTTAATTTTGGTCATTTCTCATCTGTATGTGGCCATTTCTGTGAGGGTTAAGAAATATTAGCACTTTCTACAAAGTCTCTGACCAAAATGCTCCATGAGCTCTTGGGCCCCTGGACCTGGGCCCCGAAGGCCTGTTCGTTAATCCCTCCCTGTATATATACTAGTAATACAGTTTCTTTCATTCAATGATGTACAATATAATGTTTATCTGAACAGCTATACTCATAGTCAGTTTAGAGTCATTGCTATCAGCTGGTTTACAGCAAAATGTGCTACATAACAGTTTTAATAATCATAACTACCACTACTACCGTGCAAAAGACATTGATATCTTAAGGTAAAATGGTGGCTCTGTTTGGTTCCAATAAGTGCCAGTAAGCCACTGTAAACGAGAAGGACACAAAAAGCTGGTGTAATTGAAAGAGTGAAAATGAAACATGAACATTTTCTGAAAATATGCAGTTTTTCTTAGCATAGTGTATTAGTTTCAGAGATGCTGGTCTGCTGCTGTTTTCTATGTCTTCAACAGACAGTTCATTCTTAATTCACAACATGATTCATTGTATTTTTCAGTTTGGTAAGTTAAACATGTGCATACTTTTACCATTCAGTAGTTTAAAAAATCCTAACATTAGCTATTTTGTAGTTATACCATAAAAATACTTTCTGACACTGGTGCAAAATTTGTTTAACAATAACTAACAGATTTAGCTTTTATACTATTATTATGAATATTTTATTGCTTTAACATAATGACATCAGAGATGTTGCTGCTTAAACTTTTCAGAGAACTGAACTGAAGACCAGTTTAAAAAAGTTTGATCCCTCTGCTGCAGAGCCCAAAGATTACAACTATTTCTGTGTATTTCTGCCCCATTCAGCCTCAGTAATGACACTAAGAAATGTGCAGTAGAGGTTTCTTACAAAGAGAAGAGTGAGTAGTTTTCTAGCTTGAGTGTCGCTCACAGAGTCGTTTGATCACAGAGAATCAGCGTGACCCATCATGCCACTATCTTCAAGTTAAAAAATGAAAAACAATTGTAAAAATGTAATAAAATATGAAACCTTATACACTTGTAAGTATTTTAACAAGGTGCTATTAGACAATTCAGGTTGACCTGACTCACAACTGACAAACCTATAAAATTAATTAATCATGAATGAGCTGATTTGATGAAATTCACTGTTTTGCAAATTCAGGTCCTGCTTGCTGAAAGGTCTCTTTTCATTTATTCTTCAGAAAGTGAAAAGCAAATAAATCAAAGTGTGTGTCCAGTCAAACCCGTCCATTTTCAGCTGCCACGAGATTAGAGACAGAAGTTTTTTTTTTATTATTTCCCAGGTTCTTCCCAAGTCACAGTTGTTGTGAGCTTTTCAATAATCTTTTCACAGAGCTGCTTGGTGTGTTGTGTTTTCAAGGTGTAGTTTTTGGTAAGGAGTCTGATTCGGCAGTAACTCGACCTTCCAGATACAGGTAGTACTACAGGGTTGGAGTATAAATGTTACAACCCTTCACTGTACTCAGGTGCTCTCCATTTAACAAGTTGTGTGACTTCTAAAACCAATTGGTTGCACCAGTGATGAATTAGATGAGTTAGTTAAAGAGTGTGAAAACTAATGCAATCACATATTTTAGTTTAATATTTTAGTTTAAAATTAAATCAAATTGACCATGATTGGTTCAAACGTGTTCCAAACACACCGATAAGGTGGAAAATTCAGGGTGAATAGTTTTCATAGGCACTGTACACTTGGAGAACAAAACATCTCATTTCTAATGTCATGGCAGATGTAGTCACTACATAGACTATCGATATGGTTCAGTAATTTCGTTTTCCTTGGTTGGCTACTTTAAATGTTGCACAGAGTTACATCAGCAATTTAGTAGCGATTAGGATGTGTGGGATGATGGAGAAGGCATCAAAATGTTTTGCTTAGTGTGACAATCCAATTAAATCCAAACTACTCATTACATTCACTGTGCATACAAACCGTCATGTGTGCATTATAGGAATTGTACCACTATCACGTAGCTTTTTGGATTATTGACTGTCCCATCATGGAAACACCACACTCTCCTTCTAGCATGTTGATCACAGCATCAGTCACAAACTGAACAATCAAAGCATGTGATGAATACTGCGATTTGGTCGCCCCCTTGTACGTGCTTTAATGGAAATGAAACCTAGAGGAGCAGAGAAAGAGGAGCAGTTTGTTACACTGCTGCAGGATGCAGTTGGAAAGCCACACATAAGATAAAAATTCAGGTTTGTTAAAGGTCACTGCGAGCCAATTCCTATCCCCTCTCTGGCTGCTAGTGGTAATCATGACCTTTTCTTCACTGACACACACATGCACACACGCACGCACACACGCACACACACACACACACACACACACAAAGGGAATGAAGCCATACTCACATATACGTTACTGGTACAGAATTGTTTAATCTCACTCTTTCACACACAAACACAAAGACACCCGTTCACACACATGCACAAGACCACTTCAATATGTATGCAAACAAACCTTCCATTAATCCTGATGTATGTGTTTGCAGGGTGAGCGAGGCAGAGCTGGAGAACCAGGGGCTCCCGGCATGACTGTGAGTGTAAAGTTCACTGGGTGGCAGTGAAGCTTGTGTTTCCCGAGGTCCAGCCCAAAGACTCAGGGTTAAAATGCGTGTGTGTCTGTATGTGTCCACTTACAAGGAACAAATATCCCCACAAGGACAAGAGTATCTTGGCCACTTTGAATTTACAAAGAGCTAATTTGAGTGTAGAACTTTGGTTCCTGGATAAGATGTCATCTAGTCGGGATACGTGCAGAGTTGGGTTTGTCAGTTAATTTAGTGTCATACAAGATTACTAAACCAGTGTCATGGCAGACTTCATACAATGTGGCTATTTATAAATCTTGGGGAATTTTTATAATAATTTTTATGTTTTCTGTCTGTAGTGTGATAAATCTCCTAATGCAAGTCACTGTAAAATCTTTATGACAAACTAAATGGTAATAATTAACTCCAGCAATAAAAGACCACTCTGACAGTGACTTTACAAGGTGCTTTACAAGAATAAAATCAGACAGCGTATAAAATGCATAAAGATAAAACAAATTACTATACAGAATAGGGTAAACAGCAGTGCACAACCTGACAAAAAAAGACACAAAAAACTGCACAAACTGCACAAAAGACAGTACTATTAAATCCATTTATGTTTACAATCCTATGCTATTTCCCGACCCTTTCTGTGGTGACACATTTCACAGTATGACCTCACTGAAAATGTATTAAGTTCAGTGTGATCACTGCAGTCAGTGGATTTTTTTCATGAAGCCAAAGAAAAACATGTGCAAATGTGACTGTGGCGCAGGAAGGTAGAGGGGTCGTCCTCCAATCCTGGACTTGTTGGTTGTGACCGGCCCCTCCGGTCACATGTCTAAGTGTCCTTGAGCAGGACACTGAACCCCAACTTAGTTGCTCCCGGTGAGTGTTGGCCAGCTGCATAGCAGCTCCCCCATCGGTGTGTGAGTGTGTGTGTGATTGTGAGTGTGAATGGGTGAATAAGAAGCAGTGTAAAGTGCTTTGAGTGCCGATAGGTAGAAAAAGGCTTTATAGGTGCAGAACATTTACCATTTTAACTCTGACTAATATTTACATTGTTAACACATAGCAAATGATCTTGACGACCCTTAACCTGGGGAGTGCAACATTGAGGAAACCATCATAGCATATTATTTGCTGCAATTTTTCCCAGCAGGTATTAATGGTATGTCATGTGTTATATACCAGCATGTAGAAAGCACAGTTGATACTTAATGATTGCTTTGCTCTGTTTACATGTCCCAGTAAACCATCATGGTGTGATAACACCAGAACACCGAAAACTAAAGCAGCAGAAGACCTGCACTTTTCCTGACATGACATGTCTAAATATCTTCCGTGAACATGTCCTGTTGTGACTGAATAGCGATAACATATTCAGACTAGCTACACTGTGTTGGGGATTACATTACAAAGTAACTGTAATTGTAATCAGTTACAGCTAATGAAAAACATATTTACTAATCAAAATGTTGTTAGTTCCATACTGTATGGGTTCTTTTCTTTACGGTAAAACAGGTTATATGTAAAGTGTACAGTTATATATTTTTTTCTTCTAAAATCAGGAAAAGGCTCTGACATTATGGTACAGTGTAAAATTGTACTGCACTGACTCATAAAACTGAAAAGGCAATTAGATGTCTCTCTCTCACCAATTGTGTTCATTGGTTCGATCCCCAGCCCTGGCTATATGTCAAAGTGTCTCTGGGCACGACACTGAATCCCCAACAGCCCATTCTCCTCCCCAGCTGTGCAGTGCCGGTCCAAGCCCGGCCCAAATGGGGGAGGGTTGCGTCAGGAAGGGCAACTGTGCTAGATCAACATGCGGACAATGATCTGCTGTGGCGACCCTGAACTCACAGGATAAGCTGAAAGGACAAAAAAAAAAAAAAAAATTGTTGGATTGTCCCACATGCTTGATCAGCTGAAGAGGTGGGTCTAACTAGCACCAATGACCACATGAAAACAACCAGTGTAACAGATGTACCTAACCAGTGTATCCTTAAACCTGCTCTATGTTGTTAGCTCCGGACAAAGCCTGGATAAATGTATCTGTGTGTGTGCTAAGCTAACTTACTGCTGGCTCTGTTTTGTTTTGACTGTGCAGACATGACAGTGATATTGATTTTCTTTTCAAACTCTGGCCAAAGAAGTGAATAAGAACATTTCTGAAAATGTCAAACTGTTCCATTAATGAGGGAACAAGAGACAGTTGTGGCATTTTTGATCGAATGAAAATCAGGTGTGCAGGAGCTGGATCAGCTGAATGGAGTATGAATTTATAAGAGGAGCCACGACTGGTATGATGAGGAAAAAATAAAATCTTCATAAATTATTGATATAGAAAACCAGTGCTACCAACAGGAAAGGCACCTAACTCCACTCAAGGACAATCAGTAAAATCTTCCCCAGTTGCAAAGGTTTGAGGCAAAGGTCAGCATCATATGTTCTCTTCTCTTAAAGCTCTTCTGTTGTATGAGCAGATAAGTGGAAAAATTACATTTTCTAATGTTGAATAGGCGAAATTCCAATCATCTAAATGGAAAATATTTTCAAATAGTTGACAGTCAGGAATGGTTTGATCATGGCAACAAGGTAAAAATAAGGTTACATAAGGTGAGAGCAGCAGAGCGACATGATTAATTGAGCATGTTTATCCACGTTGATATTATCCTCATCATCATCATCATCATCAATAATTGGTAATGAAAAAACACAATGATTTAAATTGCTATGTGATGCACAATTCTCTTCCTTTAAGTCAATAATTTAATTAATACATCGGAAGGAAGAATACAACATGAATAACATTTAAGACTCGATCAGTAAGTATTGATTACAGAGGAAATCATTTTCATATTTCTAGACAGGGGTTATTCACTAAATCCAGCCAGAGGTATGTGTGTGTGTGTGTGTGGCGGGTGAGCACTGGGATTCATATTGCATCACGTTGTGTAGTCTTGTCTGTGATATATAAAACGATTGTGTTTCTCAGTATGCTGCTTATTGTTCACACTCTGTAATTTCACAGTGTTGAGAGCAGCCCAGCTTCCATGTGACATGCTCTCAAGGCTAAATGCATCAGCATTGAATCACAAGTGTGTCACCGCTGAAATGAATATGACATATTTTTGTCTTCAGACAGACTTCCTAATTCCTACTGGGTAAAATAAATACATCTCTGCACTGCAGTTGTGGATAAGAGAAGACAAGCCGTAGTGAGAAAGAAAACAATTTAAACAGAACACACCCTGTAAGTAATGTGGCGATGTGGGTGTAACGATGATTTGCAGCTCAGGTTCAACAAAGCTGAAGTTCTGCTACCGGGTGGATAGAAATAAAAACACAGCAAACACACAATAATGGGGAAACAAGAACAACAGTACTTTGTTGTGATAATTTGAAGGCAACTTGTCATAGAGGAATTATTTTAGGGGAAACAGAACACACCCTGAGCCTCCTACGTACATCCTAATTTTACAAAAAAAAGCCCTGCAGAATGGGATGGTGTTTTATAAGGACAAGAAATGTGTGTTTTCTCATATTACAACAAGTAGCTATAAAAAAGCTTTAAAGAAAGCATTACAATAACCAATCTAAGATGTTTTGTAAGCCACCGCTTTTGACAGAACAGAGAGCAGTTCTGCATCAGCAATGCAGAGCAGCAAGCACAGCTCCTCTGACATACTGTCTCAGCCTTTGATATGTAAGCAGAAGTTTCTAACTGTCTCTCTCCATTTCTCCCTCTCCTGCCCCCCCTTCCCTGCTCTGCTTTCTGTCTTCCATCAGGGCGAAGAGGGACCCAGGGGAGGGAAAGGAGAGGTTTGTCGAATTAGACTTTGCGGTATTAGATATAATCCATTCTGTCTTATTCTGCACCGCAGTGAGAAGCCCTGTCAAGTCTGCATGGCTGCAATAGAAGACTTACAGAGCCAATACCTCCAGGCCCGGGGAAATCTGCCCCCCTGGGCAAAAATATGCATCACAAAAGTGCTGTTTTCTAAAGGGGCACACATCTGAAATATCAAACACTCTACTGTGTTGAATCACTATCTATTCCATAGCTGTGTGAGGGCTGTGTCATTTGTAGGATATTATCTAATTTGGACGTATAGGCTACAACATGCCTTTGTAGAAACCACTGGTATGTTACATAGGTTTGGCTATAATGAATTGTGCTCTAAGAAACATTACAGTTCGTGGGGTTTTGTTCAGATGTAGTGTTACACAAACTCAATACCTAAGTATTTGCCTAAAACAATACTCCACATCTAGTTCTTTACCATGTTTAATTATTTCCTCAAGTTGACACACAAAAGTATGTGTACTTTTTTTAAAACATAATAATTTATTTGTTAATTACATTGTATATTAAGAATCTTCCCCAGAAAAAAATGGAACTCATAACTAAAGCTGTAAAATGAATGTAGGGGTTTATTAATTGCAGTATGAGCAAAAGTTAGCTAAATGGAAATATTCCCATAACAGTGTGTTTAAACAGCAGATAGGAAATATCTGCAGCTTATTTTTGCTCTTACTCAATTGATCTATGCAGCTATTAAAGTTTATTCTCTTGGATAAAGTGGAATACTTTTCATGCACAATATTTTATTATTCCAGGAGACTTATCATAATGAGTTTGCTCTGAACACACCAACCAACACAGTGCCAATGGTGTTTTTTGGACAGCCATGAATTGAAGCAAGCAGCAAGTGCAGCACAGATAACTTTGTACCTTATAAACACAAAGTTACATTTTTGCTTTGGAAATGTTAGAAAAAGAGCTTAAAATACTAAGTAACTAAATCGCAACAGATCAGCTTGTGCACAGTTAAACAAGCTAAACAACAAGCTAAACAATGTTTAGAAAATGTTTAAGCAAAGTTTCAATTGATCTTTATGTATGAGGCAACATTATTTGGTCAATTACTGCAAAATAGTCATGTTTTTTTCCTGTAATTTGTTTTTCTCTCCTTCCTCCTGCTTATTCAGAAAGGTGTAACAGGTGATGTGGGCCCCAGGGGTCCTGAAGGAAAGAAAGGGGACATGGGCCACATAGGCCACATGGGTGCTGTTGGTCCTCGGGGGTTTCCTGGCCAGGATGGGTTACCAGGCCAACCAGGGCAGCCAGGATATCCAGGAAAACCTGTGAGTGAAACATTTTCCCACTGTCATCTTACAGATCCACAAATGGAGAGAACAAACAATCAATGTAAGGGTGGGGTGGGGGGGGGGGTCAATGATAATCTTCCTGGAAGGGGAAAGTTGATTTTGGGTGTAATGGGACTGCAGCTTTCAGTGTGTGTGGGCTGTGTGAGGACAAAGAGTGGAGCACTGAAAAGATGCTGTAAATCATTAGTATAACTGTGTGTTGCAGGGCAAACCTCCTTCAGATGAACATCTTCTGAAGCTCTGCACTGATGTTCTGCGCAGTAAGTATCTGTTTGTTTTATGTCACTAAGAACTAGGGAGGAGAGGCCAGCTGTCTCAGATGTAGGGGTGCACATGTCATACACTTCCTCTGATCAATTCACACTGATTAAACATAATGTGGTGAAATTACTAACTGATTACTTTTACTGTTACCTCTTACATGACCTTTATTGTCATGAAATTAAATAAATAAATAATGAATGACTTCATGGATATGAATGTGCACGAGTCTTTAGCCATTTTTACGCTTAACGCAGAGCAAACAGACTCAGGAAGGAGGATATGCATTTACAGTGTGATTCTTGCTCACCTGTTTGTGAGATGGCAGTTCCTCATGCCACCCAACTTCCCTTTTAACTAAGAAAATGTGCAAAGAGTCACAACATTTGTAGGAATAGCTGACTGTAACTGTGTTTGCACTAACTAGGTTAATCCTAATAATCCTTGTTACTTCGCAGAAAATGTCTATGATGACACAATATACACAGACTTGCAGGATTATGTGGTCAAAACCTGTTAACGGTGGGATTTTGGCAGAACATCTACTACACTATTGGATTACTTAGCAATTTCTGGCTGTGTCCTCCAGACCAACTCCCAGCACTGCTCCAGTCCCTGACCCCCCCAGCAAGGTGTGAACCTTGCCAGAGCATGAAAGGGCCTCCAGGTGAGACAGGAGCACCTGGACCCAAAGGCTCCATGGGAACTCCAGGCTACCCTGGCAGGAGTGGTGCTCCTGGTTACCCAGGACCTCCAGGAATGCAAGGTGCCACAGGACTTAAAGGTAATAATATCAAGGATTACTCAACACCTGAGAAAAGCATTGTGCTGTCTGTCCACAATACTGCTTTTTAACGATTTTTAAGAATCACATCTACTACCTGAAATTGTGTTGAGTACAAGACAATAAATAACCGTGAACAAGAACAAGGACAGAATTTACTGTTGCTTTCACCAACAATTATAATCAAAAGAGTCGATGACGAACAAATTGGATGTGTTAATGTTCACTGTACCTCATAAAACAAGATCATTAAACAAGTGAACATCAGTGAAAGTCAGCAGAGCAAAGACAACAAATACTGAATGTATTTCAATGAAGTGTGTGCGATTTATCACAGCTTTAAGACAGGGAGTGGCTAATCAAGTGTAAAAGATGCCAAACTGTACCCCTCCACCGCTATGTACATCAGCTCATTAGGTCGGGAGAACACCACTTTAGAGGTGTCAAGCTGAGGGAACAGGCTGAATGCTGACTGCAGGGATGAACAATTTTTTATGTACAGTATGTCCTGAATGATATTTTTGCACACAATCTCTAAAAGCACATACTGTAAAGGTAATTGCACTGATCTAATTTACATAGACATTAGATAACTGTGTGTCTGGTGGTGCGTTGCTAAATCTATGAAACCCAGATGATTTCAGCAGGGTTTTTTATGTTTACACTTGGAGGCTTGACTTTTATCAGTAAGCATACATGTCATCTGCATTGAGGTTGGAAGATATAAACGTGACAAATTAAAGCAAAGGCTGATGTAATATGATTCTTGATCACTGATAGGCACTGTGCCACACTGTAGGCTGTGACTAATGCTACTTTATCTACAGAGTTCCACTAGAGAGCATAAACACAACTTTGCTTGTAATCGATGACAACTACGTGGAGTCAGTCTGTGCTGGAATGTTTATAGGAACCAAATGAAATAAATTAGCATTTTTCTTATGTTCAGCCATCTGGATTGATTTTCCTCAGGAGAATCTTTCAGATCCTGGGAAGTGGCTGTACTAAGGGGTTTCCTGCTGGCAACTGCATAAGGACTTTAAAGCCCCGCTAGCAGCATGGCTCTGGGGATGATGGTGTTAACTGATTATACAGATACCCATGGTTCCAAGACGATGAATTTGAATGACATTTGTGATCCCGCAGAAATGTCATGGTAGTCCTAGACAAACTAGGTCTTCTATGTTTCTTTTGTGTACCATCTCAAATAATACTGGGTGCATTATCATGGCGTTTATCTTCCTTACATAAAGAATACCTGTATACAATTACATGAATTGCAGTGAGTTTTGTTGATCCCTGACTTGTAATCTAACATCATCATCAAGTGAAAATTTAAATATCTGCTAACACATTTAACTTTATAAACCCTGTACATATGCAGCTTTTGGCTCTTCCCTTCAGGGGTCGTCACATTGATTTGGCATGAGTGTTTACGCCAGATGCCCTTCCTGCCACCCCAACCCCCTTTTTTTAATCCGGGCTCAGGGTCAACACCAGGATCAACACCCTTGGTAGCTGTTAGGGGCCGAACCCGCAGCCTTCTGCATCCTGACTCAATGCTTTACCAGTTCTCTCCCATATACACCAAAATAGAGTGTTGACAAGTTAAACTTAGAACAAGAACTTTAAGCTGCTGGTACAGCTGTAGACTTTGCCTTTTGTCTATGTCTATTGTCTGAATGTTCATATTGTGATGGCCTGTGGACAAATCTACAGTGTTATAGTGTTTCCTTATAAAGTTATGACGTTGACGTGTCCTCAACAAGCATGAACAGTAGCTAAAACTCCAACAATTTGCTTGATTTGGTTAAAAAAGATCCACATTGTAATAAGCAGTATTGTGAATTATGAAAACCTTAACAGGACTGGACAGAGCCGACTTAGAGGGAACATGGCTTAACATTGCTTGCAGCTCTGAACCTGACAGCCAGTTTATAGAAACGTTAACTTCATTCTTTAAAGGAGACATTTTATGTCCCTAGGTGACATGGGTCCGAAAGGGCTCAAAGGGATCAAAGGAGAAAGTTACAGAGGACCTGCAGGACCACCTGGACCACCAGGTTTGTAAAAAGCCCTAATTTTCCAATGTGATTCGCAGCTACAGTACTTTAGCTGTGTGCATCCAGACATGTGCATTTTTGCTATTTGTTGTTTTATATATAGTATTTTATACCTATAGGGGTTTTGGTGAATACTTCCAGGGACAGCTCAGTAGGTGGTGTGAGAGAGCTGTAAGGGCAATAGAAACTGCAGTACTTCTCTAAGAAAGTGATCAGATACAGTAGTAGTAGTAGTAGTAGTAGTAGTAGTAGTAGTAGTTGAAGAGTAGTTGATCAGCCAACATGTGCAATTTAAAGTTCATAGAAAGGAAAGTACATGTCAGACTGGATGAAGCTTTCTTTCCAGAAATGGGGAAGAAATACAAGCAACAGCTTGTATTTTATCTTTGTGGATCCATTCGTTTTGTTTTTCCCTCTCACTGCAGGGATTCAGGGTCCTCGTGGCTTTGATGGGATCGGCCATCCGGGCAACCAGGGAATTCCCGGAAAACCAGGGCCACCAGGGTATCCTGGTAAACGGGGTAGCCCTGGGGTTCCAGGTGTGTGTGACGTTTCCATTTGTTATCAGACCTACAACATCAGGGAACATTACAGTAAAGGACCTAACATCTGATGACACAGCAGTGTGGTGATTTAAATGCGCCAGTTGTTTAAGGAAGAAATTTACTGTATCAGTGATTTACAGAAATGTGTGTGACTCCTTTGTGGCACAGTGTGGAGCTGCACTGGAGGTAGATGTAACCTCACGAGTTGAGTTAAACTAATATTGGTAAGTCGCTGTCCATGATTGTGATTTCATGGTCAGCAGGGTAGTGGAGCATCTTACCAGGCTGACACGGCTACTTTATACTTTAAACCTGCAGTTAGAGAGTGAGTGGGTTTCTAATCCTGTACAGGACTGATGGGAACCAATATGGTTGCAGAGTAGTATTTTTTTGTGCAAGAGAATTAGGATTTGTGATAAGATTAAAAATAGCTACCTCCTTCAGTATTTTTTTGTATGTTTGTTTTTACCTAAGTTACTTTTTAAGTTAAATATATGTAATGCTTGTTAACAAGACAATGTTTCTGTACACGCATGCTGTTGATGTATTAAAATACTAAATAGTGATAACATTTATTGGGCATCATGCTATATATGTACAGAAGATAACTGTGGCAAAAAAAAGATGAATCACAGGTAACAACTTAAAAAAACTTCCAGGTTCTGATTCCTCAACAAAAGGTGAAAGTGACCACATATTATTGAGAAACGTGGTTAAGAATCAGAAGTCATACTGTGCTTAAATGATGTGCCCTCATGATTTTAATGTACACCATGGTTAATTTGCCTTCAGTGCAGCTCTGCTTCAGAGAAACGATCACTTCTACACATTACGGTTTGTGCAAAGTACACTACATTCCTTCCAGATGAATTATGCCACAATGAATGAATGGAAACCATCATTTCCCCATAGCTATCGTGTGAAAGGATGGGAGATATTTGGGTTGGTGGAAGATAAAAAGCTTAAGAAAAACCCACTGGTGACATCAGTCCAACCACAAACTTCTTAGCAGTGGATTATTTCACTGCTTTCACGGAGCTCTACGTGCAAAACCTTCTGCTGGAATAATGTTTTTCTATCACAAGGGTGTGTGCTACTCCATCACTGTCACAGACACGGTTGTAAGAATCTATTCACTGTTTAATTTAACTCATCATCATATTTGTTTTCTCATTTATCAGTATTATATAGACTTATTTTGCATTGCTTTTGTGTGTGGTTTACCAGAATGTGTAGAAAAGTGGGCCCTTATTTACCTCAACTGCACATTTAAGCAGGATTACAGTCCATTATTAACTCTTTCCATTTTCCTCAGTTTTTGAATATAACACATTAAAAAAAGACGGTTTCCTGATTTATTCCCATTTCAACACTGTCACTTATTATATCCACTTGCTTCCATTTATCATTTGTTGAGCTAGATTAACTTACAGTGAATATCAATAATACACACTACTGTTTTACATTACCAGCCTCCCAGCAGATCAAGGGCATAATCCATCCAGTACTGTTAGGCTTTTAAACTGAAAAGTATTTCATCAAATTTATGAGAAGGCTAAAACAACATAAAAGATCACAAGAAAGAAATACATTTGGAATTTAACATTGGAAAAGCACATTGCACATGTTGGGATTGCATTGGAAAAGACATCACTGTAAAGCTTGGAAAGATTTCAGAGCAAAGTCCATTTGATTCTGTGGATCACTTTGCACAATTCTGGTGGTTTTCTGACAAGAATTTTGTTTTAATAAACCTCTTCTCCCCATTAGCAAGAAGCACAAGAGAAATATTAACTCTGGTCATGATCTTGGAAACAGACCAGTTGCTGACAGTTCGCAAATTTTTGTTGTTCTTCTGTAAATCTTTGTTAAATGAAACACTGTTCCTAAGTGTAAGCTTCTGTTCCTAGAAGCAAAATGCCAGGTGGAGCTCCAAAAAGCATCACGTCAAATCATTTAGCTTCCTTAAAATTATATTTGTTGGCTTCTACATTCAGTTCAGCACCAGTTACTATATATGTTACATCTTTTGGAACATATTTACTTTTGTGAAGTGATTGTACAACGACGGGTAAAAGTTTTCAAAGTCTGCTATGGAAGATACCAAGTTGACTAGATAATTAAAACCACAGCCTCCATTTCAAGGTTTAAAATTAATTTACACTACACAGCGAAGGGAGCGTAGCAAAACTTTAAAAAATGTGCCATCGGTAGGAACCAAAAAGACAAAGTAAAGACAAAGTACAGACATAATCTTCAGGTCTCAGTTACGCAGGTAAAAGTGCTAGAAAGCCGTTACAGCAGCAAACATATGGCTAAGTTTCTCCAAGCATCATGTTTTAGCTGCTGCTTACAAAAAGCAATAGGCAGTGACATAATTTGTTTGCAACATGTGTTTGTTTTTTTCACAAGTCAAAGTGAAAACTGATTTTTATACGTAATCTAAATTACATAAAAATATAAAACTGAAAATAATCGACTTCTTCAGGCTAGTATTTAATAAATGCACCTTTGGTAGCTGTAACAGCGTTTAGTCTGTGTGGACAGTTTCTAGCCACTGTGATTTCCCACCATTCTTCTTTTAAAAGTCCTCAGGCTGTCACAGTTCTGTCCCCTTGTTTACGTTATCTAGCTTTATTTCCTGTTTTTGGCTTTTATTTTGTTGATCCTCCTGTGTCTCTTTCTGAGTCTGTTTGTCTTTACCTTCCTACCTTCCTTCCTTTGTCCTGATCTGTTTCACCTGTTCTCCTGTTCTTTTACACCCTGCTCTCCCCACTGTTCTCTGCTGGTTTGTGTTATGTGTGTCAGTCCTCAGTTCTCAGTTCTCAGTCCTCAGTCCTCAGTCCTCAGTCCTCAGTCCTCAGTCCTCAGTCCTCAGTCCTCCGTCTGCCGTCTGCCTTTGTCACAAGTTTGTTTCCTGCCTGATCCCTGTCTGCACTCTGTCAAGGTTTTTGGTCTATGGTTTGGTCTCTCCTTGTTTTGTGGTTTTTTGTGGTCCCTGAATGTACTCTACCTTGTGTCAGTCTTGTGTGTGTGCAGCCCGTTGTTTGTGTAGCTGTCATAGTCTGTCGTGTACTCTGTATGTGTTTAGGTCGTTGTTTCGTTCACTTTAGTTCTGTAAGTTCTTTCCCCTCCTGCTGTTTCTTTATTAACAAATACCCTTTTCTTAATGCCTCCTCTTGCCGTCTCCTTACTTGGGTTCTTCCTAAAATACTTATACTAACTGTAACACAAGCTCTGTCTTTCTAAGTACTACTGTACAGTTGAGACATGTCCAACACGTCATTCTGCTGTTTATCCAGAATTAGAAACCACTTAACACCTAGCTTTTTTTAGCTGTTCCGTGCATGATCATTTCTGAGAAATGACAGCTTTTAGAAAACAATCATCACCACAAACACGCTATCACCCTGTTTGGAAGTGCAGATGGTTATACCAACTGTACTTCAGAAACAAGGTTTAACAGTTAAACTAGTTTTACGAGTTTTTAAACGGGTTTTTGCATGTTCCAGTTTGTCTGTACTACAAAGATAAAAATATACTCCAAGCAGCATCAAATTTGAATATTTATAAATGCTTATAACATGCTGCATTTGCTATTATATTTTTGTACCTTGTAGAAACTTTTGGAAATACACTGCATTATTATTTTTGTTGTAAAATTATTTTATATTTAAAGAAACTAAATAATGTAAAACTGACTTTTTACTGACTTACGTTATGTAGAACATGTATTTAAAAAAAAAAAAAAAAAGGCCGGTTCCACTTTTTTAAATGTTTGTACCTTACTTTGCAGTTCATTTAGCTGATAAAGAGTTTCACAGGCTCATGCCTTGCTCAAATCCACACCTGCAACATTGATTAGATCTACAGACCAAGCGTGTTATGCTTTGGTCTGGTTTTGATATGCTTCTGTCATGGTAACGGAAGGTTACGGCAGCAGTTGTTGTACATGACCTGCAATTAATCATAGAATTCCAAAAATATTTCCTTAGAGTCCAAAAGTGCTATTTTAATGTATTAACATGTCAAAATAAATTACTAGATGTAAATTTACCAATCCTGGTGAAGTAAAGAAGTGATTTTTCTTATTTATGTTATGCAATTCAATAAAGCAGCACTGCCATGAATTCTACTTTTACAATGTTATTTCTCTTTCTTTTAAGTTGAAACTGTCAGAAAGGTGATAATCAATAAAGTGTTTATTATTAGGGTCATATTGGTTAGTTGATTGCATTATATTAAGAGGTGGTTCTAATATTTTGGCCCCCTCATTCCCTCTTTTTAAATAGAGTGAGACATTGTATATGAATTGTGAATATAAAATTGAGACCAGGAGACCTGCTGTATTATTGCATTAGGCCGAATAACTGCAAACACTCATTTATTTGAGCCAGTATTAGGACTATAATAGCACTGGCCACAGGCCCTGGTGAGGGTCCCAGCCCTTGTGGTCTGCGTGGCCCTTTGGTGTGGCTGAACTGTACTGTGTGCTGCTATGTGAGCTTATGCAGCAGATCATATACAGATGATGCAGTTGCAATTTTATGTTATGCAAAATTCTGCCTTTTTGCGATGATGCAGTTTTCCTGTTTTAGCTGTTTTAGCTATTTTAGCTTAACTGCCCCTTAGTGTCTATGTCACCAAAATGTTGTGGTGCAATTTTCGCTGTCCTGTGCAGTCTGTCAGTTTTTCTGCTGCTTAGCTGTTATTTTATGTGATTCTTTCTGCTTGTTTTGTTGATTCAGTTATGATAGCTGCTGCTTACCGTCTATCTCTTATGTCACCGTCTTGCTGTTTTAGCCACTATTTACTGTAGTTGCTGTGCAGCTACACTTTTATGTTGCTCCTGCTGAACAGTCATCGTGCTGATGGTCACACCCAATGTATGACATGTTAACCAAGTGTATCCAGCTGTTCCACAGTCGCATTGCTTGAGGTTTAACGGGCTGTAGCTGCCTTAAATATACATACAAATATAAAAAATATATATGCGAAATATATATGAAAATATGCAAAACATGCAAATATGAGTGGCCTTCAGAAGGTTTTTCAGAAACTTTTTGCAGGGGCCCAAACATTCACTCACAAGTCAGTAAAAGTGTGATGCCAGAACTTGTAGTTGTAGTTTATTGCACCATGAACCAAATTTGTGTTCTAGAGTCGCCTGCTACTTGTTGACTGACTTTCCCTTGCGAACAGAGCACCTGCGAGGCCGAAAGGGGTCATTGAACTTAGAACCCTCCATCTGACTTTAAATCTGCTGTGTGGCTTAAACAAGACTTAAGCTCTGTTAATTTACATTTACATTTACATTTAGTCATTTAGCAGACGCTTTTATCCAAAGCAACTTACAAGTGAGGTACAAGGCAGCAAAAATCTAAGTAAAGGAGAAAACATCAAAGCAAAGTCGTATAAGAAAAGTGTTCACATTTCATGAGATGCAAGTGCGAGAAAGAGCAGAAAGGATTTTTTTCTTTTTTAAGAGATTTAAGTCTGATTTAAGCTCTGTTAATGTGCTATGGTTTAGTTAGATAATGGCTGACACAGGCATAAAGTGGAATGTTACAGTCAGTCTAATGAAGGAGACTAAATGGAAACTAAGCATCCACATTAAGAGGTTTACAAGAGAAAATGTGCTAAATGAGAGTCACCTGGATGCAGACAACAATCAGTGGGCTGTGGACACACTTGAAGACTAGCAAAGTCTGTCAAAGTGGACAGTTCCTACATAAAAACTCTTTTCACCAACTATTACAGATGTCTCTGGAAGACACCTGACGACTGACTAAACTGAGAGACAAACACTTAATATGATCGGGAACGACTAGACGTTCTGGAGACAAAGATTGTCCTCATTCTACTCAGAAAGCTGAACTCTGTCAGTTTGCTTTCATGTGCAAATTTCCTCTGTGTGAACACTTTATTTGCACTTGCTGGTCCTGGAGAGGGTGTGTACAGCCTTAAAAATACTGTGGAATTTCAAGTTTTCTCATTTTTCAGTAACTTGACTCTTTTTTAAAATGCAATACTAAATTACAAAATGTCTATGCTGTTCGTGGATTTTCAGAAATTTGCATTATTTGTAAGAACAAATAGTTCTGATTAACATTTGTTTATGTATAGTATCACGTAAGCAAAGAGTGACTATCCATTCAAACAGGGGAGTGTTCAAACTCAAAAGCATTAGTTCCTTTAATTAAAATGAGACAAACCTGTTGAGACTTTTAACAATTAAGGACAAATACTAATTTACATAATCAATCCATTCCCCTATCTCTGCATACTAATGTGGACACATTTCCTCTGCTTTATTAGACCTCAACTTGAGTTGACGCTGGGTTAAGAGTTGCTGGAATTACTGTGCACAAGACTGTACATGAGTTCCCATGTTGTCCAAAGTTTCCCACGACATTTCACACACACATCCTGTGTATTTACCCATCCAGGGTGTGATGTTAGGATCGAGCTTTGCATAAAAAAAAAACCATTTAACAGCAGACTTGGAATTCAAATTAACAATGGATCCTTTCCTTTTTGTAATATAACTCTTATTGTTCGCAGCACCAAACACCAAAGCTGACTACCAAAGAATTTTGATTTAAGAACATGTAACTATAATGAAGTCAAATGTTACGGTAACTGGATCGTTACTTTTTCAGACAATCAATTTACAATTCGCCTCCCGTCTACAGGACCTATTCTCAAAAACAGTGTGACGCAAGGTGGTAGCTCGACTACATTCCTGTGAAAATTAGTTTCATTAGTACCAGCAGATTCAGACCAACACTAATGTGTTACAGTTACACAACCTGTGGCAGCTATAGCTGTTTGCCACGAGCAAAGGAAAAAGGTGACTCAGTTATTGAACAACAGAGTTGGTTTTAGGAGGAGTTTGGGGTGGATGATGAATCACAACACAAATGACCTTCAATTGGAGAAGTACTTGAAGAAGAAGTACACAAGACACAAAACAATCACAGATAATTTTAGGGAAAGGTTGTAATTTGGGTTAAAATCCTAAGATATAAACGTCTACTATCGGTTATGCTTCAACAGTCACCCATCCATCCCAACCTCGTCCCTAAACAGATCATCTCTGCCTTTAACTTTTTTCACCAACCATTAATTCTACTCGTGTTATACTTAATGTGGCCGCTAGACACTGCAAAATAGAAGGTCACCTACTGAGCCACTTTAATGAGTTCATAACTTCCCAATGAATGGTATCCCAGTCAAAACCACTGAGAGACAGCAATGACTGATGACCTTGTCCACTTGGGATCCAGCCCAAGTTTAATGTGGTGTGTGGACAGAAGGATTCAGGGATCAAAGTGCTGACCCTGTGATTTGTGGACAGCTGCTTTACCGTCCGAACCAAACAGGAAGATGTTCATCTTCACTAGGACACAGTAGACCTGGGTTCATGAACCCTAGACAGGTTAGTGGAGTGAAATGTTAAGACGTTACCTAACTTCTCACTAGTCTTGGTGCATCATGGGCCTTTTTAGGAGAAGAAAAAAAGCCTTACTCTGTTTTTTTCAGTCTTTCTAGGTCTGTCCTATTTTCTGTACCATAATTCCCACACAGCTCCATTTTGTTTTTGCAATTTGCTCTAGTAAAGGATGAAAGAATTAATAAAGAATGAAAGTGGCCTTCTTGGTGCAAGCTCAGTCTAAGTGGGGGTGAAAAATGGAAGAGCAAGGTTGTTGGTCCAAATCCTCTGCTAGAGATCAGAGTGGAATTAATGAGGAAGCATTGATCTTGTTTCTCCCTCATTTGAGTTTGTTAATATGCCCTTAAGAAGGACATTTATTTTCCCTCCAGCTCAACTCATGTGTCTAAATTCACTGAACCAGATACACACACACACACACACACACACACACACACACACACACCGCATACAGATATCATTGTGTCCTGAATAATTTAATATCGGTTGAAAAAGATGCTCATAATACTCCCTGGGGAGGCTTTTCTGTTTAATCGTCTTTGCTTCTTAACATGACTGTACTCTCAGTAGGGACAATTCACTATCCATCTGCTATTTTTGACAAAATATGAAAAAACCCCATCAGATTCTCTTAGCAACTAAAATGTTTTTGGTGCTGTTTTTAGAGCTTCACGGCTGAAACACAAGCAGGGTATCACATAGATCAGCTGGATTTTACCTATTGCTAACCCATAAATTTGATCATGCACCATGTGGGTTGAGTGCTAATGACATCGGAGATTCTGTATCCCTTAGAGATAATGTGTAAATTTGCTGTTCAAATGCAAATATGATCACCCCTGAGGATGTGGTTGCTAAAATCCCCTCTGTTGCTTTTCATGAAAAAACAGGAAACTGTAACCACTTCAGGACCCGGTGAAGTACACATGTGACATCCTGTACAGAGCAGTAACACAGTTCAAGTCCACAGGTTGGGATTGTAGGTGCATTTCTGTGCATTTGTAAATGAAATGATCTAGATAACTCAGAGCCTTCACATGACCTGAAGATATCACAAAAACATCATGGTTATCAGTGTGGCTGTGGTTACCATGGCTACAATCAAAGTCGAACGTTTCGAGAGAAAACTGATTAAACGCAGCACATTTTTTATTTTATTTATTTAAAACCACCTTCCACCAAAGAAAATGTGAGAATGTGACTTTGTTTAATAGACCATCAAGTTCAACATATACAGTAGGTTCCAATGTTCATCCTTATTATAATAACTTCATATTTACAGTATTTCAGTCTAACTTGTGCAGCTTATTTTTCCAGTGTATGTAAACAAAGTATCTTCCCCACAGAGACTTTGCTATTTCTGGATGCTCAGAGGAAAACTTATGTCTTACACAATCCACTCTGAAGATGGAAGAAGAGGCAAAATTAGAAAGTATTCAAGTACCATCTTACTGCAAAATTTCTAATGTAGAGGGATCATTAGCTCAGGCTTTGCCAGCAAAAATGAATCGTGGCTAAACAATTTCTGCCAAATTTCATGAGAATTGTCCATGAGAAAAAATGTATTTCTCAAGACCATATTTCCAAAAAACTGCAGGTCTGTCAACATCTAAAGTACATACTGTTGTGAAAAGATTCAGGGAATCCAGGGAAACGTCTGTGAGTAAAGGCAAAGTGTAAAGACCCAGTGTTGAATGTGTGTGACCTTCGAGGCCTCAGGCGGCACTGCATGAGAAACTGTCCTGCTACTGTGATGAATGTAGCCACATGGGCTCAGGAGAACTTAGGAAACACCTTTGCCAATTAACGCAGTCCGCTGTGGCATCCACAAATACATCCTGAAATCTGTTATGCACCGAGGAGGCTGTGCATCAATTATGTGCAGAAATGCAGCCAAGTTCTCTGAGGCTGAGCACTTGTCAGATGAAATCAACAGACAGTGGAAACGTGGTTCTGCGGTTCAGCTTGTCTTCAGAAAAAGCTGAAGACAAAGACAAAAAAAACGAAGACATTAGCAAAAACCGCAAAGCAAGATCTAGGATGTGGTTCAGTGCCCATGGCTGGTGTGACTTGCACATGTGTTAAGGTACTAGACAGTATGCTGCCAGCAAGGCAACAAGGCAAGGAGCAGCCACACTAGTCAAACAAACCAGACCTGTAGAGTGCATGTGTCCTGTCTGCAGTCCACATCTGTCTCCTATTGAAATTGTAAAGAGTTTCATGAAGAGGAGAATCACACAACAGCGTCCTGTTGAACTGCCACTGAAGCTTAGTAATATCCAGCAAGAATGAAAACATATTTCACCTCCAAAACTATAACTATCATCTAAAAGTAAAGTTAAAGTAAAGGTGATGTAACACAGGGGTTAACATGCCTCTGTTCCAAATTTAGTTTGAGTATGTGCAGGCATCAAACTCCTATTTAAAAAAAATACACTGAAGTTAGTCTGTGTTAAAGCAAAATCTTTTTTTTTTTTTTTTTTTACTTTTAATCAGATAAATAAACTGAACTTTAGCAAAAAAAAATGCATTTGTTCTTTTCTTTTCCAACACTCAAATAGAAACACATTTATGAACCACGCACTCTTTTTGAACGTGGGCACTAGAAAATTAGCAAATAGTGGGATGGAGTGATATTTAAACAGGCTCATTCTACTTCGTAGACATGTGATAATCGTGTTCTACCCTGATAGAGAAACTTTCCCCCTTCAGCAGATAAATGTGACCACAAACTCTGCGCAAAGGTCATGAGGCAATGAGACAAAACAACACAGAGAGGAACGCAAACACAGGTATTACAATAACCATAAAAAGTAAGACAAAAATACAGAAAGTACATTTATTGATTTATATTTCTAATATTGTAGCAGTGTATCACCTGTCATTATGAATATCGCTGAGGCACTGACAGCATCAAGGGGGAGAGAAAGACACACGGAGAGAATGAGTGAGGGGTGAGCGATACTTCCACAATTAGTAATTTTCAGAGACATTGATCTCTGCACCACTAGAATAAAAGTGTATGTATCCACCGATTAAAGTAGTCCCCAGCAAATACCGCTTAGCCCTGAATCCATAACAGTTGTCAGTTACCACAGCAATCAAACGTCCTGGAAATGAAAAGTTAAAAAGTAAAAGGAAATTAGAAATATTCGCCTTTCGGCTGCCTTTTCTGTCTTTGCTTCTAATGTCAGAGATTTCTGACATTAGAAGCTGAAATCTTCAATGCAATGATGCAAACATACCTTTCAAGACCACACTTACTATTTTTTTTAAAGATTTTCTGCAAGGCTGTTAGGCAAGTTTCTAAAGCAGCAACTTCCTTAAGCTGTATTTGTCTTTTTTTGCAACTGGCCACAGCACCGCTCATCTCACGCAAGTAATCATAATCATCAGATATGTGTCATGTTTGTGGATTCTGTGCTTAATGTCTCACTGGGGGAAATGTGGTGGCAGCCAAAAATAAAAAACTAACATGGATAAGACATCAAGTCTATGGTTAGGAACTGAAACTGAATCTATTGTGCATCTGATACCAGTTTTCAAAATTGTTTAAAATCAGTTTTTGCAAAGCAGCAGCAGCAGCAGCTCAGGTGTACAGCAGTCAACATGTAGGTCACTGGCATTTGCAAGTGCTCCGAGCCCAATACACCGGCACTGCAGGTACATGAGTAAAATACAGGGAAAGAGACTTGCAGCATAAAAATCCACTTTGAGTTGCCTAAAGCACAAATGTCAGACACATGTGAGATGCTCAACTGTAAAACATGGCTGAACGCTTTCAGTGTAGACATGGAGTTAACGCCAGGCCTTCTGTCCCGTGAGAGCAGTTGAATGACGTTTGAGGTGCAGACATATGTACTAGACATGTACACACCACAAGTATCCAAGTACTGAAATACAGTGAATATTTGCAAAAAACAATACCAGGTATTGTACAACTATAGAAACAAGCTTAGCCACCACATCACTCTAAAATCAGGACCCCTTCTTTTGTTAGGTACACTTTTTACCTTCTGAGGGAAAAAGAAAAAGAAAGGCAAAGAAACAGAGAACAGCAGGAAATGTTTGTGATTTTTTTTTTTAATCCCCCAAAAGACAAATAAAATATAAATAACAGGATCCACTTCATGATCTTTGGCAAACTGACTGTACAGTAACTGAGTCAACAGCACATTCATCGGTCTAATTTTTTCCAATAATCGCATTAATAACCGTAGTATGTGAAACAATGTAGAAGTAGGAGGAAGAGGAGGGACACATTTGACTTGAGCCAGTAAAGTGTAGAGAGACTGACAAAGCTGCACTGTGCTTGTTTGTCTAAAGTTTTACAAAATGTTCCCTTATTTAGATCTTTCAACGATAACCGTGACATCAACCCAGCAGCTTTATGTCCAGGTAAACATGACAACACCACCAGTAAACCTTCAACCTGACGTTCTCCTTCAGGATTCTCTGTTAAAGAGCAGAATTCATGTCCCTCAATCATGACACGTCTCTCCCAGCAGATCATCACCACATCATCGCACTGAAACCGCCATGCTTGACTGTAGCTGTGGTATTCTTTACCACAGTTGTCGTCATGTGGGTCTTGGATGCTGATGCCTCCCCGTGTCTTTCAGATAGTGGAGTAACTGATCTTTGTTGGGGTTAAAAAGGCCTGCAGTTCTTTGGCTGTTTAAAGATTTGAAACAGGTTTGTACATGATACACACAAAAGATTTCAGGAGAGATAAAGTATATTTAAATATATTTTAGAGATATTTTATAGTACTGTACTTACATATACATATCTGATCTCATTGTGCATTATGTGTATTTTTTTTATGAAGCAATGGAAGCAGCAGCTTTTCAGTATTGGTCACAGGAATAACAACACACCTATGTTAATTATGTTGAGTAACATTTTAGTCTGTGTTGCTGTTTTCAGATTAAAAACTTAACAAATTTAAAAACACAACCCTAATCACTGAATGTACAGATAACCTGATTTCCGTCATGAGAGTTTCCTGTGAATTTCATACACTGCAGTACAATGATCTGGTGTCTGATATCCATTTTCCAGTTGTGGATCTTAGACTTTGTTTTGAATTGCGTCTTTGGCATCTGGATCACTAGTGGACAGGCAAGATACACCACCCTCATACCTGTCCATATGCTGGTTTCCCCCACAGTTCCATTGAACACCAACAAATATCCATGGTCTGGCTGCACAGAACCCACTTTGGATTTGCGTGGACCAGCTTGCTATCATCCAAACACCACTGCTGTCTTACACTGATGATGTTTTACCAGAACCTCTCTGAGTATTAATGTCTCATAGTAACAGAAGTTCTAATGTGGCCATTGCTTGTTTTTTTTATTTTAAACAAAGCTGTAATTAGGTCAAGTTTTGGATCCTCCTCCAAGAATTCTGTTCCTCATCCCAAGGTCACATTCATGTCTGGGACACAGATGGCCTTCATCAAACATCTCTGTATACTGGATCTTTTTTTAGTTTGATACTTCACTGCCTAACTTCTGTTTTTCTTCAATGTACATGTTAGTTGGTTGATACATGTGACCATTTGATGTAAACACATGCACTTGCCCTCTGTGTGTGACCATAGTTTGTATATAAGAGGGAGGGACCGGCAGATAGCAGCCTCCCATACACATACGCACACACACACACTCACTCTCTTCCCTGGTACTTCCCTCCTCTCGCTGGATGACTTATAATGGACTAACTTGAACAGACTGTGAGTCAGACAGCTTTGACCTTCAGAGTCACACAACATCAGAAGCTTCTCTGCAAGACAAGTGGTAAGTCAGCTCAACTTGGTTTGAAACTCATTCCCACGAACATTTGCTAATATTTTTTCTGTTTTTCTCTGAGGTTTTCTAGCTTGGATAAGCACACATTCAGAATTTAAAACTTCTCACTGTTTACTATTAAATATTTCAAAAGCTTGATTTTAAAAAGTTTAATTTTATAATTATAAGTTCACATTGAGTATTTATTTTATTAATTATTTTGATGGCTGCATTTCTGACACATTTTGCTCTTAAAATTTCAGAAAAAAATGAACACTACTACAGAGGATTACGATACCTATGGCAGCACACCTGTGGGCCTCTGTAACAGGGATGGTGACAACAATCTGGGAGCCAAACTATCGTTCTTTTACTACTTTATGTTTCTCTCCAGTATCATTGGCAACGGGCTGGTTCTGTTTATCATTCATCGGTGAGTGGACCAACAAAAGCTCTTCATCTAAATGAAAACACTGAGTGAATACTGTGAATTCTTTATTTATGGGTTTAAACATAATCCAGGTAGGTAGTTTATCCTCATTATTATTCCTTTATGAATCAGGCTCTATAAGAGTCTGATTCACTAAAGATGGGAATATTTGCCAGCCTTAATACTGTCCACAGTAAGTGAGAACCTCAACCTTTCATTTGTGTAATACACAAAAAACAACAAAGCAGATTCCCACAATTTTCAGCTTTAAAAATAAACCATACAGATATGAGTGGTATTATTTTTGAATGCAAAAAACCTTGGAAAAAACCATGTAAAGCTTGGAAGCAAAGCAAATAAATGTCTTTCCCTTATATGTGCAATTAGTTTTGAAGAAAGACTAGGCTTATGTCATACAGTCTGAATCATATCAGTGACTTTTCAATGACTTTTCAATATTTGCAGTATTCCTCAAGTGCTTCCAACCACAAAACTCCTTACTATTACATGTATTTTGTAAGGAAACCAAATGTAATACATTTTCTGTGAATGTGTGGCCATTGCAATCTAGTTGGAACTGTGTCTTTTAAATTTATAATTGTAGTATGTTGAAATCTGAGTTTTTAGATGGATTGAGGTTATTTGTCAGTTAACTCAGCTGTCATGTGTGTAAAGTGACTAAAAATCAAAAATTAAGATATCACATTTAAAAATCTATATGGGAGAATCTTTCAGAAGTAAAGATGGGACATGGTTCAACACTGTGAAATACTACACAGTTCTAATAGCTTAATGCATAATATTATTAAAAGTTTCAGAGAAATCTATGTGCACAAGTGAGAGGACCTACACTAATGTTAAAGGGTTGTGATCTTCTGGTCCTGAGGCAGCACTACATTAAAAACAGATATGATTCTTTTCATTTACATTTACATTTAGTCATTTAGCAAATGCTTTTATCCAAAGCGACTTACAAGTGAGGTACAAAGCAGCAAAAATCTAAGTCAAGGAGAAAACATCAAATTGATTCTGCACAGTTTGGGAGTCAGCACCTGTGATGGTGTGTGCAGTGGGGGACATCAGTGCACATGTGTGAAGGAACCATGACTTAGTCCCTCCAGGACTAAATAAAGGTTCCAATAACTTCATGGTATTGTGATCACAGCAATTCATTTAACCAATGTCCTGTGTGACTTTGCAATTTAAAACATCATAAAAACATTGCAACGTGGATAACAATTTGTTTTTTTTGGAAAAGCTGTCATTAAGTCAGGAGTTTCAGCCTCGAACATTCATAAAAAAAACCCCAAAACACCCAGTGGATCCTTACACACAAACACAGACATTACAATAGTTTTTTTTCTTTACTATTTGACTGTTGAAACCTTTGTAAACAGGGTTATAGTTGTCTTTCCTCAGTAACCATTTTCCTATCACTACCTCCTAGGTTTGAGAAGCTGACCACAGTGACCAACATCTTGCTGCTGAACCTGGTCTTTTCTAATCTAATCTTCATGAGCAGCCTTCCCTTCTTGGGAGTCTACATGCAGCTCCAAGACTGGATCTTTGGCAGGGTAATGTGCAAGCTCGTGGAGAGTGTCTACTATCTGGGCTTCTACAGCTCTGTCCTCTTTCTAAGTCTTTTGACCTTTGACCGACACCTTGCTGTTGTGTACTCGTTGGGCGCATCGCAAGTGAGGACTAGGAGGTATGCAGTACTGTCCTGCACTGTAGTGTGGCTCGTCAGTGTCCTGGCATGCATCAAGCCAATGATTCTTGTGACTGCTTATATGAATTACATTGAAAACAAAATGCATTGTGAAGAGTATCCTGGTGATATAGAGTCTATTAATTCGGAACTGCTTAGAAAATCTGGATTTTACCTTCAGCTTTTCCTTTTCTTGATCTTCCCTCTGGTTGTTATCATCTATTGCTATGTCAGGATTGCAATTGCTGTCTTATTATCCAAGATAGTCACCAAGTTCAAGACAGTCAGGCTTATATTCATCATTGTCCTGTTGTTTTTTATGTGCTGGACCCCGTACAACATTGTGCTCTTAATGCATTTGTCCGATGATGAAGATCTTTCCTGTCTGGACATACAGAGAAGAGGTTATGCACTTCAGGCCACTCGTAACATAGCCTACATTTACTTTTGGATCAGTCCCATCTTCTACACATTTGTTGGAAAAAAGTTCCAGAACTACTTTAGACAGCTGCTGGTGAAGCGCTTCCCCGAGTTAAAGAAGCACATTCATGTCTCTCATTACAGCCAAGCCAATATGTCCACAAGAAGTACACCAAACGAGCTTTAAGAATGGGATGGCCACCTGTCCAGCTTACCACGGTTTGACATAAGCTAGTTCTTTTAGGACTGTCTCTGTAGAGAGCAGTCAAGTCCTTGTTGAGATACAGTTTTGCCTATTGCAGCAATAATGCCGAAAGCAAAATTTGTGTGCTCAACCTCGAGAGAAAAAACATATAGAAAAATACTGATACATGTGAATATCCACACTGTTATTAGTTAAGTTTCTAACTGCTGTGAACACAATGCCACGTTCTGATTATGTTCACAGGAAACATAATGTGGTTGAAATTAAGTTTCTCGCAAAAATGTTATTATGTTTGCACTTTTGTTGTATAGGTACATGATTTTTAGTAGATGGGGTTGAATTAGGAATAGAAGTGAACCCCAGTCAATTATCCATCATCATAACTTCCGTGCTTTCATTTTACGCTTTGCAAAATAATGTAAAATGGTAAATTATTTTTTAATAGAAAAAAATACAATTTAAACACTTAAATAGAGCTTTTCTACCTACTGGTACTTAAAGCACTTAACACTTCTTCTTATTCACCCATTCACACTCACAATCACACACACACTCACACACCGATGCAGCTGCAGCTGGCCAACACCCACCAGGAGCAACTAAGTTGGGGTTCAGCGTCTGAGAGCGGAGTAGAGTGTACGTCCACTCTACCTCCTGCACCACAGTGGCCCAAAAACGGTTCCTACTATGACACTGGTCATTGATTCCATAGAGACGATGGGCTGATATAAGTTGATGGAGGAAGGCTTTCAGGCCAAGGTGGACAGATTCCATCGGCGGGAGTCGAGGTGTTTCGGCTCAGCCTGAATGTCTTTTGCAACCAGTCCGATTCTTGCCGGACAGAAGCTGCTAGTTCATTTAGTCTCTCAGTGCTGATGTGATGTGTGTCACGTTGTAGTGAATTCTTCCACCTGAACAAAGTTCGTCAGGGTGAAACAGGTATGATCTACCTGAACAGAATGTACTGCCTCTAAAAATAGCCATGTGCTTGCACTTTGAAGTTCAGGATGGAGAAAAAGTTTTATTGTATTACCAGAATAACTGCCATATAAAGAAAAGCAAATGGAGCCTTAAATGGTGTTGGAAAACACTGGAGCACTGAGAAAATGTTTAGTTGTAAGCACTGGGGGATTATGTCTGTGGACTTCAGGACACTTTTTTGATGTATTAGAGAATCTCACCTCCTCCTTATTAGCAGGTGACATTCATCAAGCTCAAAGAAGTTGTTTAAACCATTCAGAGAGAAAAAATGGTGAACTCAGATTAGGAGCTGAGGATTGTTCCCACCGTGTGCACTTATAGAACAGCACATTTACTGTCCAGTCACTTTGCACACAACTTCCAGCTTGTACAATTCTGGTTGTGGCTGTATTTCTTGTGGTTATTTTAAATCCTATATTACTTTTCATTTTGTTATGTTTATATAATGAATTGTGTTGTTTGTAAAACTGTTTAAAAATGATATAAATCCACTTGATAATAAAGTAATATACGATTCCTTTATTGTGTAAAGTTTCACATGAATCCCACCTTTTAAGGGAAAAAATGAGACGCTCCAACTACAAAGGGAGTGAAAAGCTTTATGTGAGTGTGATTTTGTAGGTTTTGCTTTTGTGTTTGCTCTTGGAATAAATGAACCCTTTTCAATCATCAGGCTTTATGTGTCCTTTCTTCACATCCTCCATAACAAAATATCCTTTTTCAACAACTTACAGTAGTAGTTGCATCATTTCAAAAGCTGGGTGCATTCATTAATACCCATGTTTGCTTCCTCAAACAAATGGCAGACTATTATCTCCAAGCTTAAAAAGTCAGTTAACCCACTACCAAAAATGTGTTTCTAAGGTGCCGACCTCCACCGCACAAAAAAGGTTGGGTGTATAGGAAAAAAGAAAAAAAAAAGAAACTCAGTTTTTGTGTTTCTGGCAAGTGACTGAATGAAGGCGTTGAATAATCACCTATATGATTATTAGTAAGGTCACAGTTGGTGCCTATGGTGAATACTTTCTACTAGCAGGCAGTAAATGCAAGCAGGGAGAAACACATTCAATTATAAGTCAGTGTGAGATCTCAATGCCAAAACCTACCACATCTATTTTCCACGCTCTTTGGCGTCCCTGAACTCACAAGATAGATGTACCCTTCTCTTAGATGTTATTCAAAGAGAGGAACATTGGTGGTCTATGAATAAATTTTACAGCGGTTCACATACAGTTCATCCAATAGTTTGACCAAACCTTTAAATGAAATATGACACACTCTATGGTGACATGGTTTTATTTCAAATGATTCAGGTTTCTTCACGTATAGCTAAATTTACACCTTTGTAACTGTGACAAGAAAACCTGAAGATTACATTGCAAAATCTAAAATAAATTATGACATTTTGAGTTTGGTGGCAGCACTACACAGTATTGTTAAGAGCAGGCAGATCATTCAGCACTACCCTCACTGCTAAACCTCAACCATGTGCACTGCACACAGTGCACAAATTGTAACCCAGGCCTAAAACTGTATCATTCTGTCAGAATGAAAAGAGGAAAAATCAAGCTGTCACAAGTGAACAGGGACCTAAACCAAAAGTGTTGCTTTTAGATACGATCTGTATCTGTATTTCGATCTGTTATGTCGTGCGAAAAGCCAGGGGCAGGGCAATGCGAGTTTTGTAATGAAGATTATTAGATTATTTGCAACGTGTTTTGCAAATAGGGGCGGACAGAAGAAGTGGAACATTGTGCAATAGGAGTTCAGTGGAAGGTGGAGGAAGTGAGGGTTAGTCTGTTAGTTACTGTTATCCAATATGCATCAGCTTTTCGGTGGGAGCTATGGATGTGACTGATCATTACCTATGATTAATAAATAGATTGTATACGCACGTACACACAGACATACGTTTGCATAAATTCATGTGACGCATTGACTCTTATTCATATTCATTCCATGGAAATGAACTTTGAACATAACCCCTTCTTGCCTAACTGCAACCCCTGACCTAATAATTTACATTAATGGGTCTTAATTGGGTCTCTAAAAGGAAGTTAAGGTCCCGTAATGTGTGTAAACAGAGTTATACCACCACAACATGAACAATACAACCACACACAGACTGTTTACAGACTTTAAATATGAGGCATTATTAATGTTAAAAGCCACTTGAAGTAAAAATAGTTGCTAGAAAAGGAATCCAAACTTCTGGCCATTAGAGTTTTGGAAAAAAATATTTAGATACTTAGATAAAATGACAAAAACATCAGTGGTAGCACCTTTAAAAATCCCATCTGCAATGTGGAATATTCACAGAGCCTGCAGGATTAGGCCCCTGTAGCTCCCTGTAGCACCAACACGTTCTCATTTCACAGTGTCAGATATTGACTCTGATATTGACTTTGATGCCCGAGGAACAACTGCATCTGATATTGACACTGCAGATGCACTTTGCCATCAGTATTGGATGCTCCAGGAGCATCAAACTATGACATCACAGGACACACAAAAATACTACATTAGGATTAAAGAAAAAACAACTTCAGGGCAACGTTAAGTTTGGAGACATTGGCGCTTAGGAGGCACAAACTTTAGCGTAAGGTTAAGTTAGAAAAAAATGACATTAAAACAAAGCAATACGAACAGTGACGTCGTGAAACAATCATCCATAAAGCGAACAACATCTCGCTCTAGAGTCGACCCTCAGTCTCCCATGGAAAGGTCCTGTGTCTTGAACCGTCCACCACCCCCAGCCTTTTTCTCTTTCTCTAATCTACTATACTAAAAGCTTGGAGCGTCAATCACCGACACGAAGGCTACCATAAACATCAGCATTTAACGCAGAAGCAGCGCTTGTTGTTGCCTCCAAATGAGAACAGGCTGCGAGCAGCATTAGTAAATCAATATGTTCTGGATCCCATAGTGCAGACAGACAGATAGAGATGGACAGAGACAGAGACTGTCTGGCCTAATTGGAGGAGGATGCATTTGGTACCTGAGTGCCATCCAATGTTAGGTTGCAAAAATCTAAACAATTCTGACAGCCAGCTGTTAGATGATGTCAACATGTCTTTAGGCTCTGAGCAATAGCAGCAGGAAAGCAGAAGACAGGAAGAAAGAATAAGACAATCGCTGTGGATGTATGTATTTAACATGACGAAGCAGGACCTGAAAGTTAGCTCAAAGATGACAGAACTGTTCACTGAGCAGCTGTCAGTTGTGCAGAAGTTGAAAGCGGGGGGTTAAACTGGACAGGAGTCGCCTGATAAAGGCGGGTGATGTGGATATCAGCTTTATCTCTAACCACATCCCCACACTCATACTTCTGCCTTGAACACTGCAATGTACAGCAGTAACTTCATTATGTAAAATGTAACTGTGTAACTGTGGGAGACTTACTGAAGACTTTTCGTACTGTAAACAGGCAGCTGCTTCACACAGATTCCAAGTTCATGCAGTGAAATCCTGCTGAGCTCAGGAGTCCAGCTCCTGCGAAGCTGTCACTGCAGTATTAGTTTCAGGAAAAGTCTAAATATTGTTTGTTGTTGTTTTTTGCTGGCATGTCAAGTTGATTATTACAAGGAGTTTGATGTACTTATTCATAAGTGCATCAATATTTGCAGTGGTGGAATGGAATTAAGTTTATTGTACAGCATTTAAATTTTTTTTTTAAGGTTTCACTGTATGTCTGAAATACTTGCAGTGTTTATTTCTGCTTGATAAGACAGGAAAGAATAAAAAATAAGCATGAAGTAAAAAAAAAGCAGACTGCAGCAAAAATAAGTTGCTGTGAGATAAGAGGTTTTTCCTTTTCCTGTTCCACTGTATGTCATGAGCAAAGTCAAAGCCGAGGCAAAGTTACAGTGGTGAAGAGTGTGACACGGAGGTGTGGTGCAACAGAATGTTGGGGGATGTGAGGGGTGTTTTCCAACTGCTCCCACTTTGGAGCGTCAGCCTATTAACGTCAATATATTGAAATATATTCACAGTTAAAAAAAGGGAGAATTTCTTTTAGTAGTTTCTCACTATCAGCTACGGTGACCGATACAGTAGTTATGATGTATGAATATATTAAAGAACAGACACACGCACACTCACACGTCCAGGGTTCTGGCTACATAAGCTGTTTACAATCATATGTAAATAAAACTGGTAACAGAAATAAGAATTCAGGAATGAGGGGTTGTGTATTATAGAACTAAATTATGACTCAAGCACCTTTAAGTGTAGCCTTGATGTAATAAGCTTCGAAGCAATGGGAGTAGGGGCGTAGCTAGCACTCAAAGGGGGGTGTCAGTCTGATCAGTGGGTATCGCAGGTGGTGCCAGCTTGGCTTGGCCTGCTGCAGTCAAATCATGGAATGAATCAGACAGGTAATCTGGTAACAGTCCTAAGAGAAGTCAGCTGCTTTCAGCTGTGGTAAGTATTTTCATTTGGTCTTGGCCAATAAAGATTTGCTGAATCAACACAAATATAAATGCAAGTAAAGTCATCTGCATACTGTGTATTTTTGTTAGAACGGTTGACTGCAGCATCAGGTCAGACCTTTGCAATGAATAAACAAATTTAACATTATCACCTGTCAATCAAATAACTTAAAGAAGCTAAAAACAAACAACCAAAAAGCAGTGTTTTCTGAGGGGGCCGGGTTTTTAACCTGTACCTCAACCATTGCTTTGGATCGTTGTCATGTCGTCCATCTTTACCACTAGAGATATTACCATTCAATTAAATGGTTATATATCATGGAAACTACCACATGTCTTTCCAGCTAATAATGTCGCTCTTGCTGTTCAGTTTCCACATTACTATACATTATTCCACATTATTAATATGTGTATTAAGCTTCCTGTATACAGTAATTGTGGGCATCTCTATTGTCCTGATGAACCTCGTTTTTTGTAAAACACGAGAGCTGCTGGAGTCTGACGTGTAAATATGTTTTGCATGCTGTACAATATATGGAATGTGTTTCTTGTGCCTGCAGACTGGAGGAGCAAAAAGCAGCTGTGTTTCATATTTTTATATTTTACTTTTTAAAAACAAGCAGCTATCAGACAACAGCTGGAAACAGCTTTGTTTGGATCTCTGATTTTCCACGGAGCACTGTGAAGCTACTTTTAATGTGTCTGTGTCCAGCTCACCTTCGCTGTTGCAACTAGAGAATGATTAATCAATATGACATTTGTGCTTAATCTGCGAATGACTGCGGATGTTTCTGTGGTTATTTCACAAGATTCCGGTGCATGTTGAACAAATTGCAACTTGCAGATCTGTAATTATTGCTCACTCAAATATCACTAACAATCACTACAGACTCCCTACGAACTGTCTTAGATTTTATTCTGTGTCAGGCAGAATAAAACTGCCATTTTGGTGTCCAGGGCAAGACTTACTCAAGTTTTTCTATAGGACGTTTTATGACAGCTAGAATAATTCTCTAGGATTTTATAACTTAAAACTCAGCTTTATACAACTTCTGTTTTGTGATGCTTTCCCAATATGTCTTTTTTATTTTTAAAAAAAGGTACATTTTGAACTTTTCTTCTGCGTTTCTGCGTTGTGCTCATGAGTTCAGCCATGACTTTAAAGTAATTCTAGTCAGCAGAAAGCACATCTGGATTTTCAGAGCAGAGTGACACAACACTTTCTGTAGAAGTAACAAACGTGGCTTTTTCAATATCCTCACAACTGAAGAGAAACACCTGTAACCATGGTAACTATACTAAACAAAGATGAAAACATCCTCAGCATCAAAATGCTTAATATAAAATGAATTATGAACTCAAATGTCACTGATTTAAACTAAGATAAAAAAAACTACAATTTTACCAAAAAAAAAAAGACTTTATTAAGATACATTACTAAAAATAAATTACTTTTTAGCAATAAAAAACACTGAACCCAAATTACATTGAGCTGCAAACTTTAAGACTGATCCAAAAGCCCTGCCCAAGATCTATTACTAGACTTCGATGTGTTAAATCGTGTTAAATACCTCCTTATCCACTGATCCCAGAGATTGTTCATCTTCACATTTAAGGTAAGAATATATATAAACAACTGGGAATATAAGACGTCACTTCTTGTGAAATTAGAAGCTGAGTGCTTCTGTCTTATTTCTCTTGTTTCCATCTTAAATCGAATTAATCCCGCGTGGGACTGGCTGCATATTTCAGCCTCTGACTGTGTTTCCCAGACATCAGTTGAGTAGTTGTTGCATTAACTAACAACATGGACGAACCGGAACTTCACTGCTCGTGTGTGTTATTCTCCTATAACCATTCGTCATTTTAATTACTCTTCCACGTGAGAAAAAGAAGAAAATGCAACTATTTGGGAAAAAACTGGTGAAGGACTTTGCTCTCCATGGAAGTGTGCAGAAGACAGACATCTCTTCTTCTTCTTCACCTTCATGCTGTGTTTCATTTTTACTTTTTAATAGAAGTGTCAAGAAGCTCTCAGGGGTCCTCCACTTGTGGGGAATGAGAATTAATTGGAGCATTAGAACTACATGCACTCTGCACCCTGTCTTGACTTATAACATGGCTTTAGGGCCTGCATTGTGCTTCTTCTGACTGCTGACTGCGAGTGTGTGTCAGTGTGTGGGTGGAGTAATGAATGTGTGCGAGTATGGGAGAAAGAGCACTCATCACTTTATTGTACGGTATATACTACAAAGATCGAGTATATTTGGCTCTCTTAATATTTTTACATTATTCATTCGGAGGTGCACCTTTAGGCAAGTATTTGGAAGTTGAGTCATCATGAAACCTATTCAGGCATGTGGGAACAAAAGATCACCCTGGAGGATATAATTGAGCCCCTCAGTCCATTTTCCTCAAGACTAAAAGAAGCTACGTGGATGAGTAGGGACACATTTCCAACAGAAAGGAAAAAAGTCGAGTTAATTTGACGCAAGGTCCAGGGACAAAAAACCTTCACCTACAACTTTAGAAGAGTCAAACCAAAAAAAAAGAAAAAAAAAAACTAGGAAAATAGGCCCACAGGGTTTAAATACTAATGTTTTGGCCCAACAGTTTGCGTCAAGCAGAAGCAGCAAACCAAATTGCATAGCAGGAAAAAGCATTTTATTTACCATGCACTTAATTACTGCCATTATGAATAAATGTTGTCAAGTGGACTACTCATAAATATTAAGGTGCTCCAAATAGTTTTTCCAATTAGTATTTTCATAGAAGAAAAGCTCCACTGTTCTTCCCCCTGGTACAAATAAAAAGTCCTCTCCAGCTTAGCTAATTTCACAAAGTCTACCTCTACAATAACCACAGGTCTCCATTTCACCGCTCAGACATAGCAGACAGGGAACGACAACATCTAAAAAATGGCCAAGGTAACTGTCTCCAATGCTAAAACTGAAGAGGACGAACACGCCTGGCCTCATATATAAAGGATGTTTCGCTTACACGCAGTGCAAAAGAACAGCTATATGATGTGGTGTCTGTACCAATGTTAGCATATATAATCAGCATTTGAGCTAGAAGCTAAAAAAATATAAGATTCTGATATTTGTTCTGGTGGAAAAGTAGTTACCGAAATGACCATAATAAAATAATCACCACAAATCTTACTTAATTTAACTTTAGCAAATGCTACTGGATGTGTGATAATGACTTCATTTAATTGCTCAATCCCCTGATATTTTTCCTCACACCATGAAGCTGTCACTCAAAGTCAACACAGGTCTTCCTGCGTCTGCCGCCTGCGATAGATGTTTTAATTGTGCAGGGCCCCTGTTCAATGCTAAAGGGTTCCAGGTTCACTGCAACAATCTTGAGAGCCAACTGCTTCTGAAGCTTAACCATCACTTCGCTGAGTGAAGAACAAGCACGTTTTAACCAAACATGCACGGACACACCCCCACAAGACTTCCTTCCTTGTTCTAATGTCTTTTTTATCTACTGAGCCTGCTGGCATTTGGGGGGTAAATTAATATACAGTAGACATTATATCTTGTCACTGGAAGCATGTTTGAACATGTTACCTACTGTAGGTTGGTTTCAAAAGCTTTATGTTGTGAAAAAGTGAAATATGGAAATTTGTGTTTCTTGTCATTTTGTAAAGATGTTATTTAGTTTTACTAATTTTTAGTTTAGAATTTCTATTTTGAAAATACCAGAATTTAAACATTATTTTATACTTTTGTACTGTTACTTGAGTAATTGTTTTTGGATGAGTACTTTTTACTTGAGTACAGTTTTTGGCTACGTTACTCACATTTGCATATATTGCACAAAATGTATTTCAACCACTGAGAGTCGGAGATGTTCCACTTCGTGGCTAATGTACCTTAGAGGCTAAAGAAGAGAAGACAAAAGGAGCAGGATGCAGAGACCCCAGAGTTTTTTCTTTTTCAAACCAGAGCCAACTGCTGGTAAATCAAGTGTCACCACACAGCTCCCACTGGAACCATAAAAGGCAAATACAGTTTTGTTGACATATTCACTAGCCCTCCCTATTACTGGGGAAATGATGATATGATATTTGACTAGTTATCCCTACTATTTGCTGTGGGTAGTTATAAAACTGGGAGTTCAAAATTTCCACCAACACAAAACTGTCAGCATCTAATACATGTATGTTGGATGTAATGACCATTTTTAGTTGAGCTTCATCTGCAGAATTAGTTTGAGACATCCTGTAGAAATTTGAAGTGTGATCATTTATTTTCAGTTTGACAGACTTTATTCAATCACAATACTGGATGAAGTGTTTGGCGAATAAACTTGGTGTAGTTACAGTTCATTTGATACCTATTTCTGTCTGCATTTAAGTCGAGGACACTGTCTTTCATAGCTCTTCTGCAGTAACATTACTCACTTTATTTTCACTTTTAAGAATTTTGATTGTGATATATGCCCATGAGTAAGACATTCAAGTAGCATAACTTGATATTACAGTATCTGCTCTGGCAATCTTAAAGACAGCTTTAACATTCTTGCCCTGAGCTGCTCCCATTACTTTACTGTCTCTCAGTTTGTGGACAACCTTCCATGACGTCTACGTCCCTCAATGAAAACAAAAGCTGCAAAGTAGTTTCAGTCCTATTAAGGCAGTGACACAATCAATGACTGTACAGCTGATTATGAATGTAAGTTGGCTGTGATGGACCTAGTTTGGCTCAGTCTGTGCTGACAGTCAGCAGAAACAATTGCTATGTGTGTGCTGTCTGAATATTCTAGTCTTTAGTCTTAAGACCCAGTTGCTGCCTGTCGTTCTCACAAAGTTTTTTAAACAGGTTTAATATTTATGACCAGTATTGACGACCTATGACAACTTAAGTGACCTACAGTAACTGCAATTTTACCTGAAAGTAACTTGTTTTATAAAGTTATTTTACCTTCATTTTCCCTCTGTTGCCTTTATTTTCCATACTGTCCACACCTTTACACAAAAGATTGTTTTTGTCTTTTTTTTGTCCTTTTTGTCTAAGTTCCAGGTTGCTGACGTTTATTTTGGCACAGGATCTTATGAGATTAGGGATTTCAGGTTTCAGACTTTTAGTCATTCTTGACCTGTTGTTAAGTGTGCTGGTCCCAGACTGTCAAAGTTGGTGGAAACAGTCTTTGTGTGTGAACTGTCCTGTCTTTGTACGTCTTCAGTTGTGTCCCTAGCATTATTTGAAACTCACAGTCTGCACTATTGTCTCAATTATTTAGGAGAGGATAGTTTAATGTCTCAGCCTCAGCAACAACTAGCTGGACAGAAATAATAAACATCACAGAAACTCAGAGTCTTACTGTAGTTTGATTCAACTTATGAATGTAATTGTTCTGTACAGGGCAGCAGGGTGGTGCTGCTAACAGCTTTCAGGTTTGAATCCACCAGCTGGCTGCAGCCTTTCTGTGTGAAGTTAGCATGTTCTCCCCATGCTTGTTGGGTTTCCTCTGATTCCTCTCACAGTCCAAAAACATGCATGTTTCATGTTTGAATCTAAAATTCCCCATGAGTGGGAATGTGAGGGTGAATGTTTGTCTGTCTGTGTGTGTCTCTCTGTGTTGACCCTGAGGTCCAGGGTGGACCCCACCTCTCATCCTATGACAGCTGGGGTAGATTCCAGCTCCCCATGACCCTGAACAGGACACAAGTAGTCTACTGTATATAGGCCCAATGCCAAGTTTCCACCATGAAGAGCAACGTGTAGCTTTAACTCTCAAACGGTGCATGATGAGGAGACCGGACAAATATTTTAACTTATATTAGCCTAAAAATACTGATAGCTGTACCAAATGATGAATTTCCACAACACTAAAAAATGTTCCATGGTGACAAATGAGAAAGAAGGAAAGCAAAACAGGAAATATGTTAAGGGCTCCTGCCTCCTCTGATAAAGTGTGAGAACACAGCTGCTCCAACTGTACTTCTACCTCACTTCTCTGTCCTCCAGACACTGACCCAGAAACCAACGCCTGCCATCATCAAAGATGTTCCAGTCACTTAAATGTGTCGCACGGGAGATGAGGGGGGAGGAGGCTGCTGGAGGAGATTAGGTTGAGAAGCCAATGTCAGATATCAGACATGCTGTGTCTGTAGGCTAATTATAGATTTTATTTAGAACATTCTTCAATCCTCGCACCATGTGTTTCTCAGTACTTGGTCTACCTCCGTTTTTTCAATCAGGACCATACTGTGATGCTATAATGTTCCATTTGCTCATCACATGTCATGTACTTTTCCGATGAATTACTGCACAAAAAGATCATTTCAGTTTAGTGGATGACGTTCAGTGGACTTCCCACTGGGGAGGTCCACTAAACGCCATCTTATCCAGAGAACTGGGATTGAACTCCAGTGAAAGTTAATCATTGGCCCATATTTATCCAAAAAAAAGGCTTTGACTCAGTTATTTTCGAACTGCAGGGTCAGTGGTTCAATAACTGCTTCCTTCTAACCCCAACAAAGCTCTTTTAAACATAACACTGAACTTCTGAGTATTAGCATCACATTACAATCCATGCAGTCCACAACTGTTCCCCCATGTGGATCAGGAAAGCACAACACAAATCCCCTTGGACTTTGTGTTTTTGGGCTCATGGAGTATGTGAACTAGCATCCTCCTCCAGCCAAGCCGACTGTGTGCATATCTGTCAGCAAACTTGCTTTGGGCTCCAAACACACACAAATGAGACAAATTTTAAAAAAATAATCTTACAGCTCTGCAGGGGGCCTGGTGGCTCAATGCGCAGAGCATCGGGTTGGGATGCAGAAGGCCACAGGATCGAATCCCACTCCACCATTTGCAGCCTAGCCCAGCCGCCAAGAGCAACCTTGATGCCGGTGCCAAGACCGGATAAAAATGGGAGGGTTGCGGAAGGAAGGTTCATCCGGCATAAGATGCCACATCAATGTGCGGAACACGTTCTGCTGTGATGGCCCCTGAAGGGAAGAGCCATCCTGCAGCTCTTCAAGACTTTCCAAATAAATCTGGACTAAACTAATTAACCTTCCTCTTGTGTTAGGGTCGGCACCGACCCTTTTTCAGTTTTAAATGCATAAAAAAACCATATACATTTGTTTGTTACATCAAGGCTTTTTGACTTTGTCAGTAACCTCTATTTCAACAAAATAAAAAACATTTAAAACTTCTAACTAAATTATGAAATGCTCTTAATGAAATTATGACATTTGTGATGTTAGGGTCGGTTTCGACCCACTTCTAAAAATAAGGTTATAAAGCAATATTTAGAGCAAAAACTGAAACAATAAGTGCACTGTCAGCATAAACACTGACAGCCAGCTCCTCTCCCAATCATGTGAGCTTTAGGTGACTCTTGTTTTCCTGTATAGCTGCACAAATACAGAACAAACAAACAAACATGGACGCGTCCAGATGTGTGAATTCAGTATTGAATTGGTGACTTGCAGAGTTCACATCTCCAATTTACAGCTTCAAAAATGAGAAAGATTTTAAATAAGCCAAGTTCTGGATAGTATTTTTGGTAAAAATGAGGAATTAAACACAGAAGAACAAAGCGACATGCATAAGCAGGTTTCTGAGGAGGAAGACAATGTAAAGTTTCATCCAGAAGAGACAGACGCATCTGATGAGTCTGATAAGGAGGCCACCATTGAAGAATTTGCTGAAAGTCCAAAGACGGTAAGATCTTTTGGAGGTCAGTACCTCATGATGCACATGGCAGGGCAGCTGCTGCAAATGTCATCAAAATGACCCCTGGATTCACAAGGTTTGCTGTGACGAGAGTCAGTGACATCAAGACATGTTTTGAGCTTTTTATGCCATTGTCACTAAAAAGAGTAATTCTTGTTTTGACAAACCTTGAAGGAAAAAAAAGTCCATGGTGACAAGTGGAAAGACATTGATGAGGAACACCTAGATGCTTACCTTGGTGTTCTTCTTCTTGGTGGAGGGTACAGATCCTGCAATGAGGCCACTGATAGTCTCTGGGACGCATCAACAGACAGAAATATTTTTCGCGCAACAATGTCACTTATGGTATAAAAATCTGGGCAGCCTGAGATTCAAAAACAAGCTATGCCTGGAATTTACAGATTTGCACAGGCAAAGTTGCTGGTGGCATCCCAGAGAAAAATCAAGGAAAACGTGTGGTCCTCGATATGACTACTGGACTGCAGAGTCACAATATCACTTGTGACAATTCTTTGTACCAGCTATGACCTTGGATAAGAGCTTCTCAGGAGGAAACTTTTAGTGAAATTTTAGTGAAATAATTTAATTTTTTGGCTTTTCCTTGAAGTAAATGTATATGGGTCAAAACTGACCCGTAACACCATAGATGTTACTATTGTTAAAAATATAAAAAAAAAAAAAAAAAACTGAACAAAATTATTAAAGTGATGTGTTCTAACAACCCTTAATAATGGTAAGGTAACAAAACAATCTTGTATTTATTTATATTTTTCTATTGAGGTTCATTTTACAATGTTCTTATACTAAGATTGAGGGGTATGCTGACAAAAAAAAGCCCCAAAAGGCCCACACCTAAAACATTAAAACTAATATTTTCATTGAAAAAGAAGCCTAACAAGGTAACCAACAAATGAGAAACAAATTACATGAGAAATAATTTTTTTTGTGTGTATTTTACAGCTGATTTAGGACACGGGTCAAAACTGACCCGTTAACACAAGGGATGGTAACAGAAAGCTAACACAAGAGGAAGGTTAAAGTCATATAAATAAAAGTGTTCTTTTCCAGGGTTTGTGATGATAAGAAATATGAACTCACTGCTTGTTTTTCAGTGACAAATGGGCTTTGCAGCCAAGTGCCCTCCTGGAGGGCCTGGTATTCGCATGCCTTTCTTCTTGCATTACTCTTGGGAAAAGCTAAGCTGTTGTAGCCATACGCAGCATATGGCTAAACATGAACAAAGTTACTTTGATGTAAATGCAGTTTGACCACAAATTGCAAAAAAACAAAACAAAACAATACATTGAAATAAACAGTGACACAAAGATTTCCACAGTAGTCACTTTGCATATGCAATGACTGGAGCTTCAGTCCAACCTAATAATTTGTTTGGAGAGTGCATCTACTCTACCTTATAATACGCCGTATTATATGCTACTGTGGCCAATGTGTCATGGAGTAAACACAAAATCACACCCTTTCTCAGATATCGCCAGTCTCTGTAAGATATTCCTATCTACTTTGGGGCTACAAAACAGAAGACACAGAAAAAGAATAGTTCCTTAACAGGAAGTAATATTTACTCAGAGAGTGAGTAAGACATGCCACTGTTGCCTTCTGTCCAGTCCAGGTTGTATAATGACAACAGCTTTAGCAAAAAGTGCCTGTTTGTGTTTGCATGCGTGTTTCTTTTTCTCCATATCAAAACCAAAAAGATTTGCAGCCTTTTGCAATGAGTTTCTGTTGACACTTCTCTCAGCGCTGCAACTGCAGGCATTGTGTTTTTTGTGTTCCCGAAAATGAAATGGAAAACACTTTATGTTCATCCTGATTTTATTCCAGACCTTGGCAGTTATACTGCTGATTCGCTGAAGTAAATAGTCCTATTTTCTCACGTCTGTCTTTTATTGAAGTTACCTTGTGATTCTGTTCTTTCTGATGAGTGATTTCATAGAAAACGGAGGTTACAGGTTTAACCCCTGAGTGGAATTCACATAGCACTGCAGGACAGAGCACTTTCCTTTATATTGTGTAGCATCCAAATCAAGACAACCAAACACTTGACTCTACTTGGGCTACAAGTGCTTTTAGGACAAAAAGCACTTGTTTACTCTAGGACCTAGAGCAAACTGATGATCTACATCTGTATCTGTGGGTCAAAGTGCATATACCACAGCAGACCAGAAGGTTTTGGAATTTAGTCAAGGCTAATATATATTCTCTCTTATCCTGCATTTACAACAGACAATTAATCCTGACTGCGACTGGGACGTGACTCTAGTGCAAGATGTTGTGAGCTTTAATATTAAATTGTTACACAACTTAACGCACATGATTGATGTATGTCACTTTTAGTTTTTATGTAATTTGTCTTGTAACTTTTTTGTGACTTGAAGTTTTTGTGACTTCCCCTAACACAGTTTTCCCGTAGCATCAATATCAGATACCGTTGTTCCCATGGCATCAAATGGTGGCACTTCTCTAGCATCCAATACATACACCAAACGGTACCTGTGGCCTAAATATGATACGTGGAAGGATATAAAAAAGTGGTGCAATTTGACGCTTTAGGAAGTGTCATTATCGGACGTTGTAGAATGAGAACATGATGGATCCCCTCCCCCATGTATCCATGACTGCTGCTGGGCCTATTTTCCGCTGTCTGTGTGAGCAACTGAATCTTGAAACTTGAATCTCTGTCTCTCTCTGGACAGGAGCGTGGATCACATACTGAACATCAGCGGGTGGCAGGTTTTTGCAATAGTCTCAGTGTCCATGTAAAACACAGCGACAAGGGACAGAGGCAGGTGAAGCAAAGCTTCATTCTGTAGCTTATGAACATAACTTTCATTTGCATTTTTGGACAAATGAGCTGCTGTTAAACTAGTCAGTTATGTGTATTATTTTTTTAGACCTTTGTAGGGCTGCCCACAGTCCCGTCCATTTCATTTGGGCAGGTTTAAAAACAGCACTAATTCTCATTTGCAGGCCTAAACAGCCACATCAATAACCTTGGAAAACATGATCTGACATCGATCCTGCGTAAATAAAACTAGCTTCAGATAAATGGCTGCAGTATATTTTAGTACGATTTTACCAGCGTGCATTCAGCATCACATTTTGTTCCATTCATCGCTCAGATAATCATCATGGTTATAAGCAAATTTAAATGTTCACTGTTATACAGCATTTTTTCACTCTTCCGAAATGGACTCATAGGGTTCCGCACACTCATGCACACACACACACACACACAAAAAAAAAAACAACAAAAAAAAAACAGGATGTATCTATGTTTAGTTCCATGTTCTAACCCCACATCTGTTTAACCAATTTCTGGACAAGACAATTCTTAGAAACTCCAGTGAAGTGTTGGTTCACTTGAAATTTTGTAAGTGTAAAAACAAAATAGGCACAAGGGCAAAAATAGACCAAGTTTTCAAACGGGTCCACTGTTTCAGACCAGACCAAACAAGCTACAGGCTTGAAAACACTCTTAGAATATCTTTTTGGAATAATCAATATTTGTCTTCTTCCATTTTCTTTGCTTCACCGTATGACATACCAAAGGCATGAAGGTACAAGAAAAAGCTGCTTTTATTTTCATCGCTTTCATGATGAATGAAAATTGTTTTAACATTTGGATTACTACCTCATAAATGTGAAGCAGTCATCTAAACGCACTGGTTATGCTATTTTACAAACATGCTACATGGCTGAAAGGGATTTGCATGATTTAAAGAGATAAACCATTGTATTTCTTTCTGAGTTTATAATCTAAACAAATATGTCGATTAATTAGATGTGGATTCCCAAATGTACAGTACATTACATTCCATAATTAATCCTCCTCCTGTGTACACATGGCCAATTAGTTATCTGGGATGTTAATTTGATCTGATGTTCCTAGTACACTAGAACCCATCCGCTAATTGAATACCCCCCACTTGTCTTGTTGCCATTTAGGGACAGAGATACACACACACACACACACACACACACACACACACACACACAGATTCAAAGCTGATGAATTTGGGTTAACTTTTGCAGCAGCAAGTTTACAGTCACTCTGAGAATTATTTTTCTTTGTGTATTCGAAAGTATTTCCATCCACTGTTGGATCTTACTAACAGACCGGTTACTGTTTCCATAGTAACAACTTAAGAAAGCTGTATTCATTAATTAGCAGCACTAAACAGAAAAAAATAGCAGATAGTAGCTTCAACATCTGAGGTTCTGACTGAGTCACAACAAACAAACACATTTTTTGTTTCATGGAGGCAGAAATCTGCAGCTGAGAGCTGTTTAAACAGTGTGTGCAAATCTGTGAGAGGCGGCGTATAAAAGGACAGTAGAAGTAAAACTCAGTAGACAAAATTGAAGAATTATTTTATTGATACCCGAGTGTAGTTTCTTTGTGTTTGTCTGTAACTGTTTTTACTGCATCCAGGAAAAAGTAGTATTCTTGCAATCTAAAGCTGCTTTTTTCTATTTGTATTAATACAGTTTTTGTACCTAACTGATTGAAAGAGACACGACTCATAGTCTCATAGATAAATATTTAGGCCCAGACCTGATTATACTGAGGCAACATAACACTCATACTTCATAGAAGTATTTACATAGATCAAATTAGCATTTAGCTTTTCAGCAAACAGAACAGTTTCATTTTCAGTCTTTGAAAATAAAACGGTTCTGTTTGCTTAAAAGCTTATTTTACAACTGGGGTGCACCAACACAAAAATTGTCATAATTAGCAGAAGACATTTTACCACCAGGCAGAGCCTTAACGAAAAGACGATCAATGATGTCATTCACAAAGTGATTACTTGTAAATGTTAACGCGTTAATTATTCCCTGGTGCCTGTACAAAGGCTGGTCCACTCGGCTTCAGTAAACTGTTTCACTATGGAAATTAAAGCATGTTTATGTCTGTGCCTTCTTCAAATTTCAACAGAAGCAACTCGTTTCCTCTGATTTGCAAAGTTGTGCAACGTAACCGATGAGGAACATCCCCTTAAGTAATGTCGTGTGATTGTGAAACACTTTCTTGAATTTTGGTTGATAGCAGAAAAGGTCTTTTCTACACAAACAACCAGGAGTGATGAAACTCTTCTCACTCTCTTCTCAACTCTTTTTTTTTTTTTTACTAATATTGACAGTCTGTCATACACGTATATGTTCTCTTTAGCTGATTGATATCAAAGTCTATTAGAGCAGTGACACATTGGTTATTGCTGTTATTTTGGTCCATGTCTACTGCAAATAAAACAATAACGGTGAAGTACAAACAGAATTATCTTGAGGGTCAGAGTATAAATAATCTGTGACATTTTGTGTAATCTGTTATTTGCTGTCTTTTGGGTTATTTTTCTTTTACTTTTATCAGCTACTAAAGTGTGTGTTTTATTGACTCCACTCTGTTTAATGGAGATAAAATAGCATTTAATTCTTCTAATCAGTGGTTTTCTAAAAATAATGAATACAGTAAACCATACAGTTTAATTCTAGATATGACAAGATATATGATGATAGCTAGCAACAATAAATAACCCCCCAACCCCAGCCAACACTTTGAGCACTGTAACTACTGAGATTAATAAAATTACTACATTTTTAATGTACATTACAATATGTACATGAAGGACTTCACTGATTCAGTTTTAGATCTCAATATATGTTTAATGCAGGTTTTTCTGTATTATCATGTGCAGTGATGGCTTTAGCAGATACCGTAAGAAGCAAAACATAAATTCATATTATAAAAAGACATATTCCTGCTTTTATTGTAGATTTAAACATGTTTACCTACATATTTATTGGATCATTAGAATAATTCATCCATGTGTTTTTCCATGCAGCATTGTGGGCACCAAGCGCTACTGTAGTCCACTGAGTCAGTCTAGTGTATAATGCTGCTTCATTCTGCACATCGGCAAAGGGAGGGTACTGCATTTCTCTCTCAGCTGAAAGATGTTAGTGCAATGAATGTCTACTGCCAGGTTTGTTATGAAGTGACCAACAAATACAAGGAACTGTATTCATCAAAGTACAGTCCTGTCCTGCCTGATAGTGTCCTGTTGGTCATGTTTACTGCAGCGGAAACCATATGTGTTTACGCCTAATTTTAGAAATGTGTAAATATAGAAACTGTTTCTTTATTCATTGTTTCTTGCTATAAATAAAATGCAGAGGCTCAGACAAACAGAAGAGGTGAAGCAGAAAATGAAAAAGTTCCAATGGAGTTCATGATAAGATTGGAAAAGTAATAAACGCCACAGCCACCCTATTCATGTTATTTAATCATATTCCCAAAATAGGTTGATGCAAGTTGTCTCATCTGTATGCACATCTGTATTTTGTTGCTGTAGGTAGCAGTAGCAATAGTGGAACTTGCGTGCAACCCTATATTTGCCAGGTCTTTGAGCTTTAGTAAAACTGCACATTTTCAGAATTTAGAAAATGAAATCTACAATGTCAGACAACACAAATAAATATTAAATCTTGTTTAAATACAGAAAACAATGTCACAATGTACACAAATGCAAAAACTGCAGGTGGTCTCTGGTCCCTTGGCCACATGCATAAATTCCTTGTAGATACATGACAACACTGTGTATGAACAACTCATTTTTCCAAATGTATAAAGATGCACATATACCTGGTTCTGCTTTATAAAACTCAATGATTGTGGAAAATGGCTCACAAGCACAGCAACACACTCCCACAATTAAATGCAAGTAGAAGTCCCTTAAAATCAGTTTGAATATCTATACTTCATGAAAAAGAAGGAAATTGAGGTAGAAGATTTTCCGATTGTAATCTGTTGCTGAGGTTTTATCACAAATGACCATTAAGCATAGCTGTGGCCGTGGTACCGCACTGGTACCGATCCCACGTACCACTAACCCAGCATCGCTTTGATAAACAGTAATCTTCTGCATTAAATGTCTGAAAGAGACTTTACAAAGTGGCCACTTCACTGTTAAGAAGGAAAAAAAAAAAAACTAATGGGGAAACAAGGGCTGAAAATAAGAGGAAACAGTCCATCACTTATATAGTTATTTAGAATTAGCCATTTAAATACACATTCAAGCAAAATGCACTTTTTTGTCTTTGCACATCGTTTATTCATCTGGCCACTGGTCAGAAACCAAACTGAGAACCAGATCAGAACCAGCATCTACATTCATCACTTTTCCCTGCAGAGCTATCTATCAGCTATCTATCATTTAAATATATGTATGTAAATACATCTGTATATTCATATTAATCTGGTCTTTGTATTTTGGGCTTTGTGTTTTATTGTAGGCGCAGCAAGATGGAGGCTTCTCTGCTACTGCTGTCTGCACTTTGGTGGCTGGTGTTCTCACTTACACAGAGTGGGAGTGGGTTAATAAAATCCAAATGTCACATTGCATGCAGTGACATATGTAGCAGATTATTGATGTTGAAAAAGGCTCCTGTGGTACATCTGCTGAAAATCCTCAGAGACAGAGCACAGGTGTCTTTAATAAAAGCACACAGGGGTTTGCCCCAGCATGTGGTACTATTGATAGGTTCACACATACCAATTACTCTCCTACATTAGTATGCAGCAGCCTACTGGTAGCCATATGGGGAAAGCCATTCCATTGTACTTCAAGTTTCTATGGTGCAGCTCTGCAGGCAAGTAAACCTGTTTACATGGATCAGAACATGAGGATAAAAAAACATTTGCTGGATCAACAGTGGCTGCCTGTGGTTTAGTAGTAAAACATGGCGTGTAGCTTTTTAACACGCTGGGAGGGACAGAGATTCACATTACAGGCCTTAATGCTCCGTTCTGAGGTTTGGTCATGAATTAAGTTCGTTTCGTTGACAGTGCACTTTGAATATTTGTCTTGCTGCATGATGAAGCTCCTCTGAGTTCCTTTTTTTTTATGCATTTCTCTGTAATTTTGCTGACAAAATGGTTCTGTTCACCTCTGAATTTATTCTGCTGCTGCTGTAATGACATAAATCAATACAAATCAGTAAATCTGATTCGAAGCAGGAGGAGGAGTTTGTGTTTTGTTGTATTGCCTCTGTATATTCACTTATTAAGTTTTCTTCATGAGCATTTCGAAACGTGGATTGTGATCTGTAATGGATGCTGTTGATGCCACTGTCTATTTTTTCTTTTTAACAGCTCCCACAATGCTTCTCTCCTTAGCCATTGTTGCCTTTTCTGACCAGGTCTGTACTATATATTGCTCAGAACAGCATTGGTTTTTATCTTTTTCAGGACATTTCAAATTATTGCACTGCCTATGTCCAATTTTTGTGCAGTTTTGGATTTTCCCCTTTTTTTCCGGCTAGGCTTTTTCATGGAATGGCTGCTTTTGTCTTCTAGACAGCTTCCTAGTCTATATGCTGATTTATCTGTTTTTTAACAACCAGTGCTGTCTACAGGTAAAATTCAAGGATACACATTTAGAATTATTTTATGTTTTGAAAATCAGTCTCTAGGACAAACACAACACCTTAAAATTAGGGTCATCTGATACAGAAAGTGCATTGTACAATGTTTTTAAAGTATGACTTTGAAAATACATCAAATAAAATTCAGAACATTTGTCTCATATCCATCTTTTCAAATTAAACTCAAATGTCTTCATTGTGCAGAAGAAATAAATGCATTAGCCTTGCTGTGTTATTCTCATTCGTTTCCTTTTTCCTTCACCATTTCAGGTGAAATTATTCTGCTCTTTTATGCGGAAAAGTTGTATCTCAACATAATCTGGATGCTGATAGTGTTAGATAGGATCAACAATAACAATGCTTTGGATTTGGCAGATTTACGATGGTGACACTGTAAAGAAAGGCTGCAGAGAATTATGAGGCTTCGGATTTTCATGCAGCCTCCACCTCAGCAAGACTTTAGAAGACTTTCTAATGTCTACATTTAATTCTCTTTCAAGTGTCAGTGGTGACGTACAGGCTACAGTTGTGTTAATAGTTTGAACACGAGCCAGCGTTGCATCATGCCTCCTATCACAGCTCTGCTGGGGCTTCGATCGGTTCATGGAGGACATTTCCATGAGTAGTTATTTCTTTTACTTTCATCTCCCTAATATTGGGATGTGCACATCTAATGAGACCTGCACTAAAAAGCTCCACTGAAGGAATCATTGCCGTTGACTTGACACACAAGAAACAGTAAAAAAAATATATGTAGTTATATTTATTTTAAATTGTTTTCTCTAAAATACATTGTTTGTAGCATTGTCTTGATAAAATATGTATTTTCAACATGCAAGATTAGATTTTTGTGCACAAACAAGTCTGCACATCATCAGCATGGTAACACCTCCGTGCACGTCTCAGGCACTGGTAACTGCTCTCAGGCTTTACGTTTCTTTTCAGCCTAATGCTGATTAAGTTGAGAACCTCGGCTAAATTTGCAAAGCCCCCAGCTGTCACCTAGTCAGGTGAAGACAGTACATCCAGGACAACGGCCATATTAAACATGCTGAACACAGAAGTTCTGCTGCCCTTTGGAAAGATCTCTGACAGATGTGGGGGCACTTAGAAGATGCCAGGGAAGACAAATATAGCTGCCACACGCACACACACACACACTATAACAGGTTTGACAGCCAGAAAAATTTTTTCCAGACAAATTTATTTTCAGAATAATTCTGTTGCCCACATTGATGTGATGAGTTTCATTAATGGTCCACAGAGAACCACAAAGCCAGAGGACTGCTCTCAGCATGATGATGAGTTTCGCTGCTCATTTTGTAACTAGTTGAATGTCACACCAGAGATTATTTAAACTAAATTCATGCAATTATAACTTTTCCCACCGATAAAAAGTGAACGTATCAGGACCACGAGTAACAACTAAATACACTTCATTACGTAATTTTTTGGTTTCTTCTGTGAGGACTGGGCAGTAAAATGATCTTTCGGGTAGGGGTACAGTACATTCTCTCTTTAATCTGCACTACAGGTATAACTATATTTCTTTCCTGAATGAAAGGTCACCCTCTCTCTGAAAGTGGAAAGATATGGGCGAGATGTGTGCAATTTTACAGCCATTAAACATTCGCAGTGTTGGCGGAAAAGGTAAGTGAACGCTTGGATTTAATAACTGGTCAAACCCTTTTTGGCAGCAATAACCTCGAACAAGCTCTTCAACTTGTAGCTGTGGATTAGACCTTCACAACATTGTATGTTAAAAAAACGTGCACCACGTTTCACTGTTTCAATACACTTTTCCTACTTTCAATACATTTTGCTCGAAATTAAAAACATTTTTCATTCTGCCCCCCCTCCCCCCCCCTCCCCCCCCCCTCCTCTTCTCCCTGCTCTGCTAGACTCTGCTACACTCGGCTGTTCTCTGCTATGCTCTGATATGTTCTGTGGGACACAAGCCTCATACAGAAACATTTAGAAGTGAATATCTTTGCATTGCATCCAGTGATGTTCAGTGAGACTGAATCACAGGAGGGTTTGACAGGACCTGTCCACCTCAAGATATGTTTTGGAGAATATTTCCTAAAAAAACAACTATTTGAAAGTTACATATAGTAAGTTTCTGAATGGTTGGACCTTTTCACTTTTGCTCCAACTTCCAATCTTCCAACTTTGTTGTTTCCTTTACAGCTTTCAGTAACTTACTCTCACTGTACCACAGGCCTGTATGCAGTCACAACAGTGTGGAACATGAGCACCACTGGGGGCTGCAGACATCACCTCCTCAGGCACAGTAATTATTTGGCTCTTTTATTGTTGAATGTGCTGCTGACGGTCGGCCTGAGGGGAGTCAAATATCTTTTTTTGCCACAAGTTTCTTGGAAGAGACTCAACGGGTGCTAGATGCTCTAAACACTGCTTTCCAAAATTACCTGAGGTGCTGCAAAAAAAAAAAAAAAAACAGGGCACAGGCTTTCAGAGCTTGTCAAACTCAAAAGTTAGCTGCAAGTTTAAATGGCTTTTAGTGTTTGCAACATGCACAAAAGAGAATTTGCAACCATAACATAACAGTTTGGTTGCTTTGTGCAGGTTACTTTATCGAGAGCAGTTTCATTTTATGTGGTAAGGCTGTGATAAAACTAATACCTGTGTGCTCATACTAGCTATGAGTTAACTGCTGTATGTAAATTAGAAATAAAACACTATTAGAAATGTATTTCATTAGCATTTATTTTAAAATTCACAAATCTGGACTAGTTATTGTTCAGTGTGGTTATCGTAATGTAACTTGTAACGCATGTGTCAAACCACACAGTCTCTCTCTCTCTGGTGGTTATTAACACTCAGGGACATAAAAAATTATTAGACCTGTTCCAGTTGTTTTGTTAAAGGGTTCACCACACTCGGCCTTTTCACAATTTCAACAGAGTGACACATCTGCAGGCTGGTGTGATTTTCAGCAGTCACTTCCTCCTATTAGTGTATAAAAGTGTATAAAACCATGACGAGTACTTGACTCAACTAGCTTGTGAGAAAAAAAAGTTGGATGCACAAAAATAAAAGTGCTGGCTTCAAGACATCAACAAAAGAATAACAACTACTAGAATGAATCAAGACATAACAGGCTTAAGCCACTGTGATAAAATTACTCATATAATTAATAGAATTAGGGGAAGATTTACTGTATTACATCAGTGGTGTTTGAGAGGTTACTAATATAAGGACACAGCCTGAGCCAAGTGGATCTTAGGGAGATTGTCCCTGTGTGACTGGGCCTTAACCAGAACATCTCAATCACCTTTGGCCTATAATTTCACCTCTATGGTGCTTGAGAAGCAACTGCTCAATGATGTCAGATTGCGTCAAGGGCTCTATTGACTTAACACTGCAGTGGTGTAGCAAGGATTCTGGCCAGTAGTAGCCAGTGTAAAGATGCTAAAACAGATGCTAAACAGGTATAATGTGAAGCCATCTTTTAGTGCTTTTTCTTACGTGATCTGTGTAAGAAACACTGGATGTTTGCAGTCATCACCATTACTAAATGATATTTATGGTCAATTAGAAGAGAGTAGCTAAGTTTTCCATGACACCTCTATTGCTGTGAGGTCTGTATAACTGATCCCATACAACATAATTCACTCTTCTTATTTATAAATGCACTGGAGTTGACAACCCCCAACTCTCTTAGACGGTCTCTGTTGTTAAAACCAATCTAAATTTAATTAAGAAATGTGCAACGAGACACTCAAACATATAAAAACAAATGGTAAACAATAAAAAAAAATATGGCTTAACATGGGAATGCATTTTCTCCAACACAGCTAAATCAATATGTCATCAAGCATGCCTCTGGGGGGGGAGAGAACACACTCGGTTCCTTCAACTTGGCAGCTCATATGGATTTTTTTTTCCTTGACATGTTTATTCAATTATTGCAAGTTAAACTGAGCAACGAGAAGGCGCTGGGAAATACAGAGGCACAGAAGACAAACCTATAAGATTAAGATCTCTGTAGGTAACATGGATATACAGGAGAACTTGGTACTGAACTACAAGAGAGTACATTTATTTCTATGATAGTTGCTCATATGCCGAATGTAAACTTGGCAAGAACATGCAAATTCCACACACTAAAGCCACATGTAGACAGGGATGCAAACCTGTATCCCTCTATAGAAGGAGGATGTGCACAACACTATTAGGCGTCAACTTGTTGAAGTTAATGGCAGCTTAGAGCAGCTGTAGCAAACAACATAGCTTCTTCCTTTGGTCTGACTCCCTGATCACAGCTGTAGACAACATCCAGAAAATTACACGATTGCCTTTGAAAGAGAAACAGTGAGCTGAAAGAAGCTAAAATGCTTCTGGGAGCTTAGGGCACCTGCAGAACTACACTATGGATTCATCCAGCCACACAAAACATACACACAAGCATTTTATTCATGCTTATCATTATTAATTAATTTAAGCAATTTTAAACTACATCCTCAAACCTCATTTGCTCTTTCTTTTCAATACTGTGAAGACTGTAGCAAAGGTCAATGTATGACATGAGTGAAACCACTGCACAGAGCTAGTCCTGCTGTTAATGTTACATACTGTTAACATAAGTTTGACATGTTTGCTCATTCTCTTTTTAGAACAACACTGACAGGCTGAAGTGTCGACTTTAGGTGTAGTAGTGTTGTTACAGGTCACAGCTTAATTCTTATGAGACAAAGACCAGAGTTTATTGCATTCAATATTCGATTTATGTGAAGACAAGTGACCGAATGGAGCAGTGTGATATCGACAGGATGGTGATATAATGAAGACATTGCAGTGGAGAAGGCCGTTTCTCATTCTCTTCTTGTTTTCAAAAGACATTTCTCTCATATTCATATTACTTGTTGGAGACAAGTTTCAAGGTTAGTCCATATCCACATTGATTCACAATTAAATGTTTTCCTTAGACTCATCTTTGCATTGGTTAAGTGCCACTAGTTGGCTCAGACAAAAGAGGATGTGAGCCCTTTATGTATGTATCGGTGTTTCTTACACATGCAATATAATTTGGTGGACAACCCAAGTATATTTGACTTTTTTTTTTAATCTGTCTGAGGGAAAGTCAAAATCCACAATCTGTTAAATGGAGGACTATTTTCCGTTGCTGTGCGACACCTCTAGACTACTTCTTTGGTGTTCAAAATGTCAAAAAGCAGCTTAGATCAGTTGTGGGTGTAAGAATTCAAAACACACAGGGATTCAATAGCAAGAGCCAAAACGGGACAGGAAGTGCAGAAGACAAATTTATTTACAATAGTGCAAAAATGCCACAAGTCACACAAGATAACAAAACTTACTAAGCAAAACTCTGTGACCAGACTAACACACCCTGATGACTAACTAAGTAAAATTCGCTGCTCAACTAACTCACTTGGGTAACAAAGAAGCTGGTGATTGGGAAACAATTGAAAATAGGGAAAAAAAACGGATACGTAGGGAGACACACTAGAAACAAACAAAAGAAATCAAAGTCCTTATAAACAAGACTGGATAAATGATGTGAATCAGGTGTGTTGACTGGTGCCAGCTGAGGAGTAGAAAACCAAGAGGGGCTGGAGACAGACTGAGGGGGAACAGAGTGGTGGGAAGCCTCAGCTGGTGGGGAGGGGAACTGTGGGGACACATACAAACACAAGATGAAAGAACAAAAAGACACAGGAACAAATGAAATCTGACCAAAGGAACAAAAAATCTAACTTCTGAAAGTAGGTAATGTTAACCTATAGTTGAAATTGTTAAAAGCACAGACAAAAACCAGTTCTCGGTGTGTTAATGCTCTTTGCACATAGGTGGAGACACAGGCTACAACACAGCTGCATGTGCCAAAGATTGTATTTAGTGAGATGTACTGCATCATTCTGTGACACCTCCGAACAACCAGAGTCAACTCAGTGAACTAAGTGTCTCTTTGGTCCCTAAACCTTTAAAACAGAGTGAAACCTGTTGATTCTGTTGAGTCTGACCTCACTGTTTAAATGTTTACATCAGGCTAATAAATCAAAAAAAATCTAATTGTAGTTCTAAATCAGGACATTTAGTAGCCGATCTTTTTAAAAAGTAGCTGTTGGACGATGTTTTCATAAGTCAGTGGACTGTTCATGTATAAATACAAACACATAGCACACAGTCAATATTTGTACAATTTACAGTGGACATGTTTGGCACAAATACATCATAGACTCCCACTAAATGAGCAAATTCATTGCACTGATTATTTACTACTCCAACTTACTTCAATGGAAATGTTGCAGCAAACATTTGTGTAAATCCTTGTTTTGGATCAGGCAAGGGCACTTATTATTACTTCAAATATAATAGTAAAATGCTTCACAAAGGCATCAAAGAAAAAAAAAAAGCAATAACTACCTTGTAGTCACATTGCAGTAATGAGCTATTAGTCCTAACAGAGGAAACATCAATTATTAGTTGTGATTTCTTGCTGGTACAACATTTGTGAGCTGCCAGAGGTCTCTGGCTGCAGGGGCCCACATCCGCGGCCACATATTTATTGACAAAAAGCTGAACAACTTTCAATTTTTCCTGAATGGAAAAACAGGGATTTTTATACTACCCTTATTCCACTGATCACCATGGCTCCACATAGAAATGATGCATGTCCTTTCAGTTTGGAATGCAAATGTGACTTTAAACACATCTAGTAGGATAAAAACCTGCAGCATGTTTGTATAAGCACTTCTCCAGAGTCTCATGCTTCTCTTAGCTTGATAAATAAAAGAATGAAGGAGGAAAGGAGAGTTTTCTCCACTGAATTACATATAGTTTATTGCAATTGAGTTTTACAAGTGACTGCATTTCACTGGCCTCATCAGGCCACTGAAAACCAATAGCGATCAACTGAATAAATCACACAAGGAAAGGTTTAAGGAGGCTGTGGTTGGTTCATAAAACATTTCAAATGAAAAGCACAAACACACAGATGCACGCCTCTGAGGAGGTACAAATGAGTTTGCACGCACACAGTGCAGAACAGAAACACACACAGACACATGCACTAACACACTCAATTCTTATGAGTCTAGGCAGTGGAACCGAAGCATCTTGGCATGGTGATTTATTCATTTGCTTCTAGCAATAACTGAGGATATTGTTAGCACCCCACCCATAAATCTATGTTATTTTCCCCAACATAAAGCTTTGGAGAGCAGAGGCAGCCAGGAGAATTTGAGATGATCAAGCAGATTCTTTGACTTTTCCATGAGGAACATGCACTGCAGGGCCCAAAAGATGGTACTAATGTGTGAATGTAATTTTAGTCCATTTGTTCATGGCTGACATTGGAAGCAATCCAAGTCCCACAGACAGCACAACAGTCACACACAGCGAGTGCAGTCAGTGCACTGTAATGTACAGTAAAAGACCACAGGCTACAGATTCTAAATGCCATTTCTCCACAAACGTATAGCTTAAGCTGTTCTGCTGAGGCTCCATACCTTTCACTCTAACCTGTTTTCACCATCACAGTCAATATGCAATAACGGTGGCACTGAGATGACACTGTTGCTTAGTAACTGATCACAAAAATGCACAGAGACTCTTCATAAAGAAGTGAATGGTTGTGTGGTTTTCCTTATTTCAATGACATGCAGTACAGAGGAGTGCAGTCATCATGTTTGAATTTCATGGTAAGGACGGTTTGGTAAAGCAAATACCTTGCCCTCGACCTGCTGCATACAAAAGCATATTTCAGCGTATTTCACTTGAATCATGCTTTAATACAAATTCTAAAACCACCTGATTTGTGCTGACACAACTGTCTAGAATCATAAAGTTAAATAATGGCTGGCTCTACTGTGGAGGCAGCAAACTACACACTTTCATTTATGTGTGAATATGTTTCAACTGGATTCTCAATTATTACATATTATTAGCAGGCAGGCATTTCATTTTTAGTTACTTTATACAAAATTCTATTACTTTCAAACTTAATATATGGCACTTTAACAAGCACTTATTAAACAATTATAGTTACCTAGTTAATTTCAATGAATTTACAAAATGCATTATCACATATTACATACACACTGTAAACAGACCAGAGATTGTCAATAAGAAGATCATATCCAGAGTGCAGTTCAGCTGCATCTCTCTCATCTCATCACATTCATTCATGGTGATTTTGAGAGGCTAGTTATGAAGAGTTTTTTTTTTTTTTTTGTCCTTTCGGTTTATCCTGTGAGTTCAGGGTCGCCACAGCGGATCATTGTCCGCATGTTGATTTGGCATAGTTTTTACGCCGGATGCCCTTCCTGATGCAACCCTCCCCAATTTCTACCGGGCTTGGACCAGCACTGCACAGCTGGGGAGGGAAATGGGCTGTTATCTGTTCAGTGTCTTGCCCAGGGACACTTCGACTAGTTATGAAGAGTAACAGTATCCTATTGAAATAGTCAGGAAAACAAGCACACCAGGAAAATAAACAGAGAGGAGGCAAAGGGCATAAATGACCAGGAATTCAAAAGAGTTGAAAAAGGGATTTTAAAATAAGAAAGATGGTGAAATGGAACCCAGATGTGTAGGTAGCTGGGGATAGAGACAGGTGATCATGGCCATTCACTCCTATCTATAAAAGTTGCCTAGCGAAGTTTGCACAAAAAACAAAACAAAACAAAAAGTATTGTACTCTTTAAAATGACCCAGATGATCTTTATAATTCTGTATTTTGCATTGGTAAATTGCTAACACAATTTTCACCTTCACCAGATGCGACATTCTGTGTCAGTACATTACTAATAATTGCATAACATCCTGTAAGGGGCTATTATGTTTTACGATATGTTTAGTTTTGATACTTCAGCTGATTTGCTGATTGCAACATGGGGTCATGTGGCCAGGGTGTCTTGGCTGTTCCTAGTCTGAAGTTGCCAATGGCACTAGAGTGTCAAGACCCTTCTCTAAAGACATGAGTACACACTGACGTTTTAATTTTTAAAGTCCACAGCTCTTAGCCTCCTCCTCCCATACCCCATGGAGAGGGATGTGGTTTTCTTTTCTCGCTAGTCATGTTGAATGTCCATGTTTATTACAGAACACAGCCTGTCATTGCCCTGTGGTTAAAATTATGTCCAAAACAATAGTATAGATTACAACACGGCACTAAAATTACATACACTGAAGTCTCTATAGAATCTGGTGCCTTCACATACAGCAGCTTTTAGAGGCAAAGAAGAATACAGTGGAGCCTTCTAACAAAGAGCTGATAATAATACTCCTACTGGAATTTAAAATATGCAGTACATCTACTACAAGCATGATGAGTCTACAGGGGTTGTTATTTATTCCAGCGACAGAAGCTCGACATGCTCTGCCCAGCTCTGTAATCAGTGTGTAGCTTCAATGGTACAGTTGACCAGATGTGTAGCATTAGAAAGCAGTAGATGTCTTTGGAAATGACCCACATCCAGTTCTCTCTCAGCGCATTTCAACCTTTCACTACCTGAGAATGATCGAGCTCTTAGATGTGAGTAATTCATTCCCAGTGTTAAAACAGTAATCGATCATCATGTCAAAAGTTTCTGTTGTACATAACATATCACACATCACTTACTACCAGACTAAAGCGTTATGCTTTATTCTCAAGAATAATGTTAGTTGTCAAGTTCTTGTGAAACCATGTGCCAGTGGGTTATACCTTGTCTCAATATGTACGTAAACAAACATGTCGACCATCCCCAAGAAAAAACGGAATCAATTTTCCAAAGGTCAAGCAGGGGTGAACAGTATTCAGGTATGTGAAGGTTTATCTTCCACTACCTTTTTAAAGTTTTCATAGCTGTCCCACAACTCCGTAGAGGGATGACATGTTTAAGACCTCATCCCACATGACCCATATTTGAAAGGCCAAGAAACTTGTTTGTCAGCGATGTGTCCAGGTATAAAACTATTATTTATATTATTGTCTTTTTGCATTGGTGTAGTAGTGTCGTGGCAGCTGCTCACAATGTGGCTGCAAACTAACCCAAACAAACTCCCCACTGACTCCTAATGGTCTCACAGCAGCCACCCTCATCCAGGCTACATGACTTTTGAGTTTAGGGTTAATATTTTATTTAGAGGCTCTGTTTAAATAAAGCTGTATCATATTCAATTTTAAAAAGTGCTTATTTATGTTTTAATGGCTCTTTATGCAAAGTGAGTGGAATGCTTTGTTTCAGTTCCTGTGTCTAAGTGTTGTATCCATCATATTTACGTCATGCTCACTGATAAATGTTATAAATTCATGTTTTCTACCAAAGGCATCCTTTCCCATGCCGTTACCTCTTTCCTGTGATGTGTTTGCAAATTCTCTTTTGGAAAGTTTGAAAGCATTTGGAAGCAGAAACAAACCCACTAAATCAGGTGACCTCCCAAACAGATCTACTCACCTAAGACTCTAAGCAACCCTGTCCTCTCTGGCAGGATTCCCTCTTTCCCTCGTCTCCCACCGTGCCCACACCATGAGGTACGATCTCAATGCATAACTGCATCAGGTCTGCTCCAGATAAGAGACATTAGTCCATCTAGACAAAAGAAATGAAAAGAGGAGTTGAGCTAGAGCCAGTGAGGACAGCGTTGTATCAACACCTGGCAGGAGAGTCACACACATGAATATAGAGCCCAGCCAGGCCTAATGAAAATTAAATAGTAAATAATAATAATAATAATAATAATAAAAAAAAAGGCAGGACCATAGTAATGACTAATCTAATGACTAGTAATTTTTTTGTCATTTTTAAAAATCTATTTTCAGTTGACAATGACAAGGAAAAACCGTTGGTTCTTAATCCATTTTAGGAATTTAATTTTACCACTTTACCATTTACCACTATAATATGATCTATAACTTCAAAGTTCAAGATTCAATATTCAAATAACTTTAATTATCCCATAGGAAAACTGTGGGTATATAGATTAGTTGGAAACAATATACTCTGGGTTTTAGAACCAAACTCAGCAAAATTTATTTTGAAAGCTCCAAGCACTGCAATTTGAGAAAACACGAGCAAATATAGAAAAACAAGTTCACAGGCGCAGCATTAAGAAAAGTGCTGTTGTGGCTTTTTGCAGCGTGTTTCTTAACGCTGCACGTGTGCTGTTAAATGAGTGAAGCTGTCTTTTCCCTTGGTCTTACAGTTACTGTACGTGGTTTGAAAGAGTGGCCCTGGAAAATCTGTCAGCATGGCAAACACCTACAGGAGAGACCGGAATAACTCCATCAAAGATTCTTCTTATGGCTCTACATGAATTTTCAAACTGACAATGTCTTGAGTAGTTGGTGGTGACTTCCTCCCTGGTGAAAGGCCTCTATTGACTGATAAGTAAAAGCGTAACAGATGGCACGTGGATAGATGACAGCAGATCACTAATGAGGAAATTCTCTTATCTGATATTACCTCATCTTCCCCTACAAGCAGTGACAAGACACGAGACCTGAATTGAACCTTTATACACAATATTCGCAAATCTCTCCAGAGGGGCCAATAAAGCTGAAGTTAATCATGTTGTACATCAAGTTTATGCAATTAAGTTATTGCTCAATAAACATTACTTAGGACACACTATGCTTGCTCCCTTGGATCCTATTGTAGTTACACTGCAGGTATTTCACTTCTATTATTCACCTGAAATTCTGTGTAGAAAGTCAAAAGCTTAACATCATTCTGCAATCATTGCAGACAGAAGCCAGCTTCCTATTTTTTGTCCTCCTGAGTAAGCTGGTTAATCTGCAGTTGTGCTTCTGACAGCTGCTCTTCGAAATGCAGAGGGACTAATCACTAATCATGGTCAGGATGGACTGCAGAGATAACATGTTGCTCTGGACTATAGGAGACATGTGCGGATTCCGAAAACATAATCAACAAATGTAGACAAGTGTGTGAACTCTACCATCTCTGGTGAAAGGCAGAGCACTAAGCAGGCTTCTCGTTCCAAGTTTCTTACTCAGACTCATCTATGAGATCTTCATCCTGAGCTGTCTCTACTCCAAACAAGTATTGTTAAAGTGCTTTGTGCCCACTTTTGTGTGTCGTAAACTGTATGACCATCAGGAGATTTCTGAATTAGAAAGGACAGAAAGACAGCTAATGTTAAATTACAGGCAACTACAAGCTGTGTGTTTTATTTCAAGGCTTAAATAAATTTGTTCAAGAGGTTCACTGATATTTCAGATTTATTTATTTCTAAATAAACCGAATTGTATCATTAACTTATGTGTTTCCAAATGTGTGGTTTTGTCCATATATGTGGCACAGTGTCCCTAATTTCTTTGTGATCTTTCTATTTGACTACATGTAATACTGACACCCAACAGAAATTGTGACATGAGACAAAGACATTGGTCTAATTATTAAACTTATTACAGTTTAAGTTTGTTTATGAAACATACACCCACTAAATAGGAAACTAGATGATTCAATAGGTCTTGAATAACATTAAGCGAATGTTATTCCTTTTTCTTTATTTAAGTTATTAACCTCTTAACTGTTAAGTGAAGCTCAGTAGTGATTCCTGACAGTATTGACAAATGTTGAACATCTGTAAACAGGCTTCCTAGAAGATGTGATCAGTAGAAACAGTAACAATACTCTTCGATGTGAGGCAGAAACCACATCAAAGAGCGTGGTGCCACTTGTTCACAGTAAATGTACCAAGATAGCACTAGAATCTGACAGAGATATAGTGATGTCTAAAAATGATACACCACACACACCTTTAAAACACTAAGGCCTTCATGATACACACGTATACACATGTTAGTCTTTCTATAGCTGGGAGGACACTCATTGACATCATGCATTTTATAGCTCCTCTATCCCCACTCAATCATTGGAACTAAAAGGTGTGACCGCAATCTTTACCTAGAATAAAGCAAATTCTAACCTCAACCCTATAGCCATGTTTTAACACTCAAAACAGACCTTGGAAATTGTGAGGACCTTCCTATGTGTCCTCACAATGCTGAAATATAAAACTATGGTATCAAGCTAAAATGTGTCCACAGAATAATAAAAACACTTACATGCCAGAGGATATCATGTTTCTTTGTACAAACATTCACTTCCCACATTGGATGAATCCATCTCAAGCTGCCAGGACAGATTGCATAGATTAGGAAACAGTTTGACCTAGTGGCAAAATCAAGTTATTACAACATAAACTTACTTCACTTGATGCATGATGGTCGAACAAGCTAAAATGGTGAACAATTTTTCTGAGGGTTCATTAGGTACATTGTTTGGAGACTAGAAGGGACATAGGTTTAATTTATTGTATCCTCATGAATGTCTGCAGACATACAAGAATCCTGACTAGAAAGGGACAGTAGTGGATGTTATCTATGGGCCCCAAACCCAACAAGTGTGAGGAACATCCGGGCAAGTTTCATGACAGTAATCCAGAGGAATGTAAACCTTTTAAAAGGACAAATGAGCAAAGTTCTAATCCAGTATCCTGTTCTCCTATAAGTTTTCATTTATTTTGTGAAACACCTTAGCACTTGCCAGATATACTGGCATGAACATCAGACATTCTTGGGTTTTTTGTCTTTTGGATAATCAGATACCTGCAAATAATGTTAAAGAAGCTTGCAGTCTTCCTTATTCCAACAGAAGAGAATGACAATGGGTTAAAACCAGTGGTGGACTTTCTGAAGGGCCGGGCTGAAAAAGGGCCACATCAATTTTTATCTACTGTGGGGGTCATTTAGAAGTCACCTACTTTTGCGTTTTGTGTCCCTTGGTGGGGACCCTGGTTAAAAACCAACAATTCTTTGTGATTAATAGCTCATCAACCAATAGCAAAACTTGACCATCTGAAGTAAGTTGACATGTCGACATTTGAATGATCTAAAACGCAAAGATTTTACATTCACACAAAAAAATATTCTCACATTTGAAAATGTGAAAGATGCTATATTGGTAAATAAGTCCAGTTCTACATTGTATTTCCTCTTTCTATCTGTCCTGGCATTCACGTATGGTACACAGAGTCTCTGAAGCCTCTACATGGATTTCATCCAAAAGCTCTGAGAGACATCTTTTTTAAGTGTCAAGTCAGTGATTTGGATAAAAATGTGATTTTAGTGTTCAAGGTGCACTGGAAGTTTAAACTGATTGTAATTTCAGATGAGGAAGCTAAAGTGGAAAACAGCGGGAAATTGAACAGTAATAGTGATTGAAGCAAGAAGCTTTCATGTACAGACCAGATGCACTCTGGGTCCTTTTTCTTTTGGAGACCTTGTTGTTTTTGTTCCAAACGTCTGATAACCATGCAATGATGAGCATCAGAGCACCTTTTACAGGCACAAAGCACAATCCATCTATAAACCAGAGCCTATAAAAATCGATTTTTCTTCTGGTACACAGCAGGCCTTCAAAGCTGTTTGTGTATCTCAGTTTTTCATTCACTCGCTGACTACAAATCTACAATTACCACCTGAAACGAACAGTTTTGATGGGTGTCATCATCTTATTTATGCACTTGTGACTGAGTCAGCACTGCTGCTGCAATCTGTCTAAATTTTGGCCCAACATTCACTATGGTAGAATATCATGTTGCTGTTAATACCCAGAATGTGTCCTTATGAGGATTCATGTTCAGGTAGTAGCACACTGACTGTGGTAATAATATAAATTTACTGGCATTTGTTTCATGCTTTTAGCCCATAAACACATGAAAGTAAGGTGAAGATGTTAATGTTGTCTGTCACTTTTATTGAGCAAGCTTTGGCCAGTTTTCAGTTAGAGAGCTTTCAGCATGAAAGCCACATTTCATGTTGATTAACTGTATGAGGGCCAATAAAAAAAGTAAGTAACGTTGTAGAGAACCGACAGTAAAACACAGATCAGTTTGTAAACTTACTTCCCTAGGAGCATTTTTATGGTGTTGGATTTACTGTCCGACATGTTAACAAAACAGGAGGCACATGGACTTTGGGTTTATAGAATATCTGTATCCAGTGGAGTTCCACAGCTAAAGTAAAATGTAAGAATAATATAGGGCAGTTCAAAGGGGTCAGCAGTCTAATAATCATCTCAAAAACCCCAAAGAGCACTGATTCAATGATTTTCATAAGACTTTTCTCAGTGAAGATGACACGGTCGCAAAATCTATGGTCAAAGAATAAGCTATCTGTCCTTTCAGTCAAGCTTCCTTTTAGAACGGGAAAACCCCAGTAAATCACAGTCCTAGTAAACCCAGTAGTGGAATAGCTACATGCTAACTCAAAGTTTAAGGTACTTGATTTGAGTTTTTGCATTTTTTTGCAACTTGGCATTTATGATCTACCACGTTCAGATTGAAATCTTACACTTTTTGTTCAAGGCTATTTACTTAACAGCGTTAATTACTGATTACTTTTCAGAGCACAGCTTTACATGGTATATGACATGACATATGAGAGAAGATCAAACCAGTGGTTCACAACATTTTCCATTTGTGATCCCTCGCAGTAAATGAGTCCTCGTCACTCCCTTTCATTTCAAACAGGTTGAGTTATGAAATGTTCCCCAAAAAGGCCGTCTGAAAAATGAAAACACATTTATATCTCAGAGTTTTGTTTTTCTTCTGTCCTCTCTCCTAGTGATTATCTCACGACTCCCATGGCCTCGATGTGGATTTAAATAGCTTACTAAATAAAATGCTGCCTCACCTCAAGCAGCTATAACACTAGAATAACTACTCAAACAATGATACATTTGTGCAAATAATTTAACCTTTTTTAAAACTTTTTTTTGTCAGTTATAAGGGATTAAAATTTAAGAACAGGAAGACTTTTAATAATGATAGTTTTGCAAAAGTACATTTGTAAGTTAGGTGTGAGTAATTTAATGCTCTATCCTTACATCTGAAAGACTTTGCCTCTCTGGAAGCTCTTTTTACAACCAATCATGATGACTGACCTGCTGCCAATTAATCTCATTAGTTTTACCAGGGCTTTTATTTTCTTTCTTTCTTTCTTTTTTTTTTTTTAATGTTTTGCTGGTGTCAAAATCAAATGGAATATGTTTTTTTTCAACAAAGAAATTTCTCAGTTTAAACATGTGAGTATTGTCTTGTCTTTACAATAAAATATATTTCAAATTATCGAATTTTATTTTACATTCTACACAGTGTCAGCTTTTTTGGAAATTGAATTTGTACATCACTGGAGAAAAGCTACAAAAACTATTTTATGCTTCTTTGACAACAATGTAACGTGGGAGGAGTTATGAAATTGTGTTCAGGGTCAGGTCTTGCATCTAGTGGTGTTCCAGCCTTGTTCACTGCCACAATACTTCCTGTGGATTTATTACAACTATATATAACCTTTTTAACTATATCTTTATTTGTGTAAACAAGTTTGAATATAGTGCTTATAGTCTGAATTTAGTGCTTATAGTCTAAACTGACAAAGTTTTGTCAGTTTAGACTATATTCAGTCACTGGCATTGTAGTAGAGATGAAACAATCTGGGCCTCCCTGTAATTACAGCTCCATCACAAGCAAAAAAAGCTCTTTATTTAAAAAGCCTGTGAGGATAGACTCCAACTGGCCTGATAGGGTGAAAAAAGAGAATAATATATTCCCTGGGTCTGTAGAGTTACTGCGGGGAGGGCTGTTGCAGGACTGTGTACTTACCTGCATGCTCACCAGAGGGAGGGACTCATTATCATGGATACAAATAGGTAATTTACCCCTGATGTCCTATTGTAGAGACATTTTGGAGAGGAAGAGGGTCTCTAATGATGTCAGTACATCACAGTCTGGACAAAGAGTTTGGGTTTATAGACACAGAAGGAAATTGAAGGCAGGCACAGGTAAAAAATAAAAAAAATCATGGATTGAAAGAAGGATAATGTCCAGTAAAAACTTTATAATTCTAAACTTTTACGGTACCTGTTCATGGCAAGTACACTTTTATTAGTGTTAGGGTAAACTGGGGTTTTTAGTTTCAAACCAAGTTTCTTGCACAACTTGACCCACACATTGCCCAGCTTATCAAAGTGAAGTAGAGATCAAAATCAGGGAGGAAACTATGAAACCAGCATACAGGTGTCTGATCATGTGCTGTTTTTTACATATTGTAAATGAATTGCAATTTTACATTTGTAGTCAACCCACAGTGTACTGTAAAGATTCATTACTGGCCTTGGTCCAATGGAGTTTTATAGTAAGGGAGATGTGCCGGCATTCAGAATGAGTGGTTACAGAGGTATGAACAGCAGAAAACTGGCTTAAAGTGACAATGCAATGCATGCACTTAAAAAAAAAAAGCTTTTATTTTGAAGTTCACAAAGTATAGAGATCTTTTTTATTAGAAAACTAAAAGGAAAATATCACTGTTTTTCCCCTTTTTTCTTCCTGGGTGGCTGTGGCTCAGGACGTGGAGGGGTAGCTCAACAATCTTTGTGTTGGTGCATTGATTTCTGCCCCCTCCTGTCCATTTGTAAAGACAAGTGTTTGTGGTACCAGTAAGGAAGAAAAGCACTACAGTACTGCAAACAGCAGAATAAACAGACCAATTAACCTTTTCCTGCCTAATGTGGTCATGGTCCTAATTGATGGAAAATATTAATATTCTTTGTATGCTCATTAATTGAGCGTGACATATATGTTTGCCTGCATAGTTGGGATGAAGCCCATTACTCATGCTTGTAAAAAAAAAAAAAAAGGTGTAGTTTGTTAGTGTGTGTGTGCAGTACTCGAGTGTTTTTTTAATGTTTTCTCTTTAGATTGAGCAGAGAGCTTCCTCAGGGCATTTTGGATCTTCATAATGGAGCTATTGCAGTTTACCTAGAGTTTACGTCGGGACAGGCAAGTTTTAATAAAAGAGAATAACACACAAGCTATGAAAGTCATGTAGGTTGTATAGTACTTGGGTGAAAGAGGTGCAGTTGAAGCCTTCTGTGACCCGGACGCACTGAACTGCACTGCCAGCTGTGTAGTTTGTGCTGTTCCATTCTAAAATGTAGTTTTTTGGTGAATGAGTCCAAATGTTTGCTCTCTAAACCCTGAGCCTTCTGATGTGTGTAGCCTATATACGATCAAAGCGCTCATGGATGAGATGGAATTATGTTTCACCTTGTTTTGTAAATTTTAATATAATGCAGTCATAAGGTATCATATTTAAAAAAGAATCATATGACTTGGCAATATTCATCTTGCCTCTCTTGTTTTTAAACACACGCCAGCGTTTGACATGTCATGCCAGTTTCATAAAATTACTTATTTATATAGATTCTGAACAGCTGTGCAGAGGGAGCTTGCAGAAGTTAAACTTGGCATCTGTACAGTAGCAGTGAGGGATGTGATGCCATCACTCCTCCAGATGATGCTGGAATTGCTTCATGACTTGGGAAACATTGATTCTGCATGTAGGCTCTTAATGGCTGTAATGTGTGCACAGGATGACTGTAATATCGGAAGTGGAAGGCTTATTCAGAGCGCTTTAGGATGTAATCCTTCCCCTGAATTCTTGCAGGGACTCTCACATAAGGTACAGGTGCAGATGTACAGATTTTCAGCCTAAACTGAAGCATTTTTGGAACAAGTGATTTAAAAATTGTTAACTGGGCTGCACTTCTGAATAAACCAAAGTAATAATGGTGCTACTACTAATAACTGATAATTATAGGTTTGATCACATATTTTGCATCACTCCTGTTAATAAACTAGAATTAGGTTAACCTAAAAAAATTTTAACATTTTCTGATATCATGTTGTAGAATATTATTTAAATATAGCTTTTAAATATATTTTTACTACAAAGTTCAAATAACATAAGTTTCTTCTCGTGGTTAACTTAAATATCTCTTATATTGCAGTAATGCATTTTATTACAGTAGTATTTCTTAATAGAGCCAAATAATTAATAATACATTTTTAGAACCTGTTGACAAAATAAAATTATGTTTTAATTTTTTTGAGAGTTGCCAGGTAAATGTGTTGGGCTACCTCACATTTTCTAAAGACAAGGTAACAAGTTAATCCAAAATCTGCCCAGATAATTGCTGTGACATAAAATGTAAGCAAACTCTATTTACACATTCAGCAGACACAAACAAATATTACCAGCCACGTGTAAAGTAGATTTTGTAGTATTTAATTGTATTTTAAATCTGAATCTCTCAATGAAAAAAATGTCACTTTATGCTAAATGGTCCACTATGTTTACAATGTTCACTGCTAAAAGCTGTCAGCTGTTTTAAGCTGGACTCAGTGGTTATATCCAAATATTTTCAATGAAAACCACTGTCTGCTTTTGCAGAAAGATAAGGTCAATGAAATACTGAATCAATATGTTAAAACTACAGGTAGTAGAATCAAAACAATGAGCTGAACGGTGATGTTTCTGCAGAGATGGAAACTACAGAGATGTGTGACGATTCTCTATGAACAAAACATTTCATACATTTGGTGCAGCTACCAAGAGGTGGGGGAGCTTTATACAATGTGAAGTCCTTAAAGATAATAATACAACACCACAAATATACAAATGTGGCCTATAACCAACTGTGACTGACAAGCTTTGTAGATTTTTTTTTTTTAAATAAACTGAAATTCTTACATATAAAGCTCTGAATGGTCAGGCTCCATCATATATAGAAGATCTCATAGCACCATATCATCCCAGTAGACCACTTTGATCTCAGAATGCAGGCCTACTTGTGGTTCCCAGAATTTCCAAAGGTAGAATGGGAGGCAGAGCCTTTAGCTATCAAGCTCCGCTCCTGTGGAACAAGCTCCCAGTTCAGATTCAGGAAGTAGACACCCTCTGTACTTTTAAGTCTAAGCTCAAAACCTTCCTCTTTGATAAACCATATAGTTAGATATAATTATGCTTCTATAGGCTTAGACTGCTGGGGGACCCACCCCCCAATGCACTGAGCTCCGTTCCTCCTCTTGACCATCTCTCCTCTCCTCTCACCCCGCAATTGTCACCACTGTATGACATTACCTCATTGCATTTTCTCCCGTTGTCTTTGTCCTTCTCTGTCCCTTTCTGCAGGTGTCCCCGGGTTTGAAGCTGTGTGTCTTCCAGTGTGCAGCTACTGGTCCTACCAACCTGCCTGATGTTTTGTTGTTGCTCTGTTCTTTTCTCTCTTCACTTTCCACTCCCCCCGCTGGCCAAAGCAGGGCCATCCACCCTGAGCCTGGTTCTGCTGGAGGTTTTTTCCGTTAAAGGGAGTTTTTCCTCTCCACTGTTGCCTATGGTTTGCTCCAGGGGGAACTGTTGGGTTATCTCTATACATCTTTATAATCTTAACTTTATTCTGTTATTCTGACTTTGTTGTGAATTGGTACTATATGAATAAAGTTGAATTGAATCGAAATTCATATCTTTTTGCAAAAATACAATTATCCTAGGGACAACTACAGCAAAAAAAAAAAAAAAACACCACATTTTCCTTATCAGACCTACTATGTATTGCTTGTTTTTATTTACTTCAAGGGTTGAGATGAGATCATGCTTGCAGTGATGCCGTCAGTGCAAAAATTAATTCATCGGGCCAAACTAAAAACACCAGAGAGGCCCGAAAAACATAATTTTTACCTGCTGAGGAAAAAATTTGCCTGGTTAGACAGCCTTAACGGCGCAAATTCTGGAGCTCACCATAATTTCTCCATAATTAATAACTGGGTTATGCAGAATGTCTCAGTCTACCTGACCCGTATTGATCCTGCTGTTGTGTGAAGCCCACAGATACTTGATAAGCAAAAAGCAGTTACTTTCTACAATGTTTGTTACGTGTGACTGAAACCATGTCCGAAAGTTGCAAACTTCAAAAGTTGCCAGCAATGTGATAATGAAAGAGACAGAACTGACATTCCCACAGCACCCTGATGGAGCTCAGCTTCGGTCAGATCTGGTCCAATTTAACCCCCGCTCCTGCCTCCTACACATCTCAGAGCTTGCTGGCAGTCCGACAGGTACTCAGGGGACAGCACTGTCAAATCTGGGTTAATTGTAAAAGACTGTTTTACTGGAATTCGATACTGTGGCGAAATTTTAAATACATATCATGAATTTAACGTGTCGTGTTAAATACATATTTACTTTAAAAGCACTTGTTTTTTTTTCTTTGTTTAAAAACTTGAAGATATTGAGGCATCATCTAACTGTTGGCTATCAGTTTTTTTTTTTTAAATGTATCTCTACAACAAGTAGGAAAACCTTTCTGCTCACAGGCAGCATCTGCCACACTATTAGGTTACAGTAAATACGTATGACCTAGTTGAGGCCCGTTAGTGAGCCATGGGGCCTTACTTCCTAATTTGCCTATGCCAGGGGCCTGCATTGTTCAGGAGACAGAAAGAAATAAACTGGGTTGCTTTTCAACTGCTGTTGAGAGACTCAGCTGCCGTTTGCTGATTTGCCATTTGAATATTCCTCACATGCAAAATAAGCAAGCTGCTGCCTTAAGAACTAGTTAGTTGGACTGTTGCATAAAATGTACAGTTAACAGAAAGGGTTGTCACACTGTCAAAATAGGAGTATTGATTTTCTATTTCTACTTTTGATGTGTAAAACCATCTGCTGCTTCATAAAAGCCACAGTTCTCAAAACCAAACGGAAGCTTAACGGTTAATTCAGCACCGTGAGCTCACAGATAGAGACTGTCCACAAGTCTTTTTGTTTTTCATGCTCCAACACAGTACAAGCTACAATAAATAAAGAATGGGATCACGACATCAGCATAAGTGAGCAATGGGAGGCAGTTTAATCAAAGCTGCACTTTGATGATGCCGCTACTACAGGGGTTTAAGTGTCTTATCCGAGACACTTAAACATGTTGGCAGGATGAACAGGGAATCAAACCATCAAGCCTGGAGTTAATAGAAGACGGAGCATTGTGTCCTAAATTAACAACTACCCAGAATGTAACTAGTTCCATGACTCCATTGTCTCTTTTCTTTTATAGATGATGTACAGTATATTTGTATTTATTTATCAATATACACCTCTTGTAGCTGAATTAAATATGACTTGAGCAAAGAAGAATCCCACACAGTATATACGAGTAGATCAGGAAAGTCCAAGTAGGGAGGAAGTCTGGGCTGATGGCTGATCGCAAGATCTTATACTAAACCTAAGTTGTTTTTTTTGGCTGTGATATAACCAAACCGTGATAGTTTTATTGTAATGTTCCCATGATGAGGAAAGTTCATTCTGGCAACGGAATTTTTGCTGCTATTTAAAGAACACAAACACCATTTTACCACAGACCCGTGCCAAGATGCCATCCCCACAGGAGCTTGCTGCCAAAGACGTGCTATTTCCATGAGAGGCTAGGAGCAAACTACATTTATGGATGTTTAGAAAAGGGCACTTGTTGAACAGATTTGCAATTAAAATAAAAAAATGGATGAGATGCAACTGAGGCAACATTCTTGTGCCTCAGCTACATCGCTAACAGTGGTTCAAAAACATTTTTATTTTCTATAAAACATAATAATTTAACATTGATGTAACTGGTATATGTTACTGCTCATCATAAAAATCTTCTGATGTTACTGTGAATGTCACACGAAGGTTTGTAGCAGTTTAAACTGACAGGACAAAATAACCCAGTGTGGTCTGTTTTATGATATGATACTGTACAATTTTACTCAAATTATTACAATTTGAAGATTCTGTTGATACACCTTGTCATTTGTAGGAAGGATTAATGTACCATAGTCATTAGATAATTTTTATTGATCTATCTTTCACAGGATCCCCAATGTTTAGTAATTAATTATTTAACATGACTGATGTCTGTGTTTGTCATTTCCAGCATTATCTCACACTGTGATCGGATTTGAGATCTTGCCAATGCAGAGGCTTATGCTCTACATTATGTTGACAAGGATGAACACGTCACATCTGGATTTTAGCAGTATGACATATGAGAAACCATGTACACAGATCACAGGGCATTAACCCTGTGAACCCTGTGTACCACATCAAAACATGCGAGTGGCTTTAATATTGTGGCTGACCAGTTTAGATTTGGTCTGGTTTATTTGCACATGGCCCAAGATAAAAAATACATATATTAAGCAGCAGCTACTACATATCTGGGTCTAATATAGCAAATATTACACTTCCTTTGAGAACTTACTGCCCATGTGTTTCCTTGGGTACAACAGCTACAATAAACCTACATCAAAAGCCAGTTTACTCGTGCTACTGCACTTCAGCAGGACTGTGGTTTGCAGAAATGAACAGCGCTGCCTCAGCAGCAGCATGGGGTGGTCCTCTGTACGGCAGATAACACTGAGTAATAAAGCCTTCTGCAGGAGGTCATGAACGCTGCTGCTCCATGATTGTTTCCTACGCTGCAGGGCAACAATCAATCCACTCTCTCCTCCTCTCACACGTAGCTTTTACCTTATTTATATCCCTCTCTCCTCCCTACCTGTACCTGCTGCCTTTTTATTTATCTCTCTTGCCATTTTTCAGTTTGATTTCTTTGTTGTTTTGCTCTTCGGACAAGCATCTCACTGGAAAAGGAGGATTGTCTCCCCTTTTGTGTTCGTCCCATCTGTTCTTATGTGTATTCAGGTGATAGCAGCATTTCATTTCAGTTCAAATGGGACTTGTGATGGCTGTGTTAAGAGCAGTAGAGGCATGAGCCCTAGTTGCATCGTCCTAATTGAGAAGTCCTGTAGAGGTTATCTGCCACTGTGATAATTTGAGTGGAGCCTGCTGGTGTTCATAAATCTGAATATAAGAATCAAGTTGCTGCTAAAGCTGTTGTGTTAATAAAGTGCTCTCTCTTTCAAATTCTTCACCTCTCCTCTCTTTCTCCTCTCAAACATTTTTGCTTTTTCTTCGGTTTTTTTGTTTTGGTGTACTTTCCTTTCACAGCTTTCATCCTCGCTACAGCTTTTTCCTCAGAGACATTTTTCAAAACTCAATTAGAGCAACACATATTTCCCACACAGTCAAAGGCAGCCACTGTGTGAACGTTTCTGTCATTATTAAGTTTCAAAACCACTAGCTGCTCTAAAGGGCCAGTTAGTGGTAAAAGGTTAATAAGAGTGTAAAGCTCAATATGCACAATCCTGTTTGACAAAGACCATGTTAAAAACTTTAGTGTTGTGTTGCTGATTTCACGTGTGTCGGTGTCCAAAAAAACATTCTGTTCTACAGCCACCAACACCAACACAGAATGATCTTAGGGTCTTAAATATAGATATTGTCTGTCATATTTCTGCTCCACACCTAAATCAGGTGATAAGATGATAACAAATATGGCTTGAGGTGCCAATATTACATGAACCATTCAGCCTGGCATTGACTTATGGAGTCTGATATTAAATATGTAAAATCATTAATAACATGAAACAGCTCACAGCTACGTACTCTAGGACCAGCACAAAATGTGAGACATAACTCACTTCCCACCACAAACACAACTGCTTCCTCTCTCTATAAATGTACATATATCTAAACATTTGATCAGTAAGACACCAATATACACACCACACATTTCAGGGTTACTGTTATCAGACTGCGTATGATTCATGTGCTGTGAAACCATTTGGAGGAAACAAAGTGCACCACACTGTGAACGACTGGGAGAGAATTTACAGCCGTGCTTGAAAGTTGGTCAACGCTTTAGAATTTTCTCTTTTCTGCACAAATATATGATCTAAAACCTGATTAGATTTTTTGTGCTAAACGCAGCTACAGGAAACCTATTACACAAATGACGAAAAAAAAAACATTCCATGTATTTATTTATTATATTAATAGAGACAAAATCATTTTTCCAACTGTTGTATTAATCATACAAATAAAATTAAAACCAGGCTTTCTGTCAGGGGTGGGGTTAACTACATGGAGGCAGAACCGGATACTAGATCGAAACGTGGAGCCAAATTTATTTTTTAAAAGTCTCTTATCTGTAGAACATGCGCCCTAATGATCTCTTTCACCTGTGACTCCTGGCTACATGAACACATGATGGGTATAAAATAAAATTCCAAAAAATATTGGAGCAAATAGATCAAATTTTGGTCATGAAAAAATATTTTGTTTTGTGGTGTTTGTTAAAGTCAGATAATTTCTTCACTCCACTGTTAGAGCTTTTTCCCCAGTGATTCTCTTTGAGAAAAATCCCTTTTGGGGCAGAGTGTGTCACATGATCAGAGTCACTTCACCAATATTGCTTTACTGCCCAGCACATATGTTGTTTAAACAATAACTGAATATTGACTTGACTCCAGGATTCTTCCAGCCTTTCACGTGGATTAGTAAATGGGAAGAAGAAGAATCTTTATTGTTGTCATTGAGCACATACATGTTAAAATGAAATTCTTTCTCTGTATTTAACCGATCCCCCGGTGGGGAGCAATGGGCAACTCCAGCACGGCGCTGTCTCCCTCAGGGACACACCCCGACCTCTATATCCCATCCTGCTGCTCTACCCAATGAGCTACCAGACCACTGCAGACTTCATATTTTGTTTTGATTAGTTACCTCAGTGTAGAAGGATCTGCAGCTTTTAAAATGTCATTGTAAGTAATTATTGTTGTAAAGTGAGTGGAACTGACAGACCATCTGTCTTTATCACTTATTTACGTAGGTTTGGAGTAAGGGGCAAGTAATGTAATATTTCTTTCTTCTTCCTGCCAGTTTTTGGTGATGCAATTTGTACATGCAACATACTGTCATGAGTGGAAGAAATAAATAAAATAGTTTTGAGTTGATGGGGTTTAAAGCTGATGTGAGTCAAAGTCATCTTCAGCTTGTTGCTATGACAGCATCATCAGTATGCTTGTCTCTTGCTTTACACACTGGTGTTAAATGTTGTTAAATGCATCATACTGTGTTTCAGTGTCTCAGTCATAACATATGGCCCCTACTGTGCAGTACTGACTCAGAGAGTGTCTCAATATGTTACATATACGTCTGCCCACCGTGAATAAACACAGGGAAGTGAAACATATTCCCTTCACTGGTTTCATTTCATTTGTCTCACGCTATTCTCCGGTGCACCATTATCAAACAGGCTTCTCGCTCTTTGAATACATCTCAAATACCTGCAAAGCTTTAGATGCCGTACACAGGAATGGGAATCCTCAGTGTGCATGTGTGTTAAGACATGTGTTGATATTGATCTTTGGAAATTGGAATCAGTTTGGCTGGAGTTATGGGGAAAAACACTAAACTAAGGCAGTGAAACCAGAAGAAAAAAATGTTTTGCAACCTGATCTAAAGGTCTAAAGGTGTTAAATTCTTTCTGATTTATATTAATACCGTGGATGTAAATACAGAAAAATAAATGCTGAATTTCTGAAATTTGGTCTTATATCCACTTTTGATCTTGAACTCAAATCTCTTCAGTGTGCAGCAACATTGGCCTCGCAATTCCAGTATGTTTTGAACTGTATTTGAAAGTTAAAAATGTTAAAATGTGAGGAATAAATAAACTAAAACAGGTACATGCTTTTAAAGTTAGTAAACTCTTTAATAGGAAATATGATTCGCAGCTTCATACAGTACATTCCACCACTAAGCAGATACTGAAACCAGATACTAAACCAATGCAATGACATGTTCCAACATAGTAGGAGCAAGCTGCTTCAGGCTTGTGTTGGATTTCTGAATTGGATTTCAGCAAGTTCACTTTGTTCAACGCTCAAACCTACAGCGAACAGTCCTGGGAGTCCAGTTTGAGAAACGGGCCAGTGGATTTGAAAGCTTCTCAGACACCAGAACACTACACAGCTGCTGATATTGCTCAGAAAGAATATGTGATTTGGCCAGTGTGACACGGTGCTGAATGATATTGCATATTTTGTTTCCCCAGATCACGCTGTGTTTTGACCCTGAACAGTGTTTTTTATGCAAGTAAATTTACGATCTTTCTAAACTTGGCTTTTATTGGGAAACAAACTCTGTTTTAAGACAGCCCTGCACTGTTCGGTGGGTATGTGAAACAGATATGATCCTAGAATTCATAAATTGTGTTTAAAGGCTCACTAAAAAATGCAGAACATTTAGCAGCACACTGTCACAATGTTTTACTGCAAGGGAAACAGTGGGAATAGTTCACTTGAGTTGCAAAATACTCTGACAAGAAATTATGCCTCCATGTACTAGATTGGCCATCACAGCCCCGTGCTGAAACACTACATGTTGTCCCTGGCTAACACACCAAACCCATGTGTGTGTGTGTGTTTTAAGCCATTTCTGTTTTTCCCATCTAGCCTAAACTGGTAAAGACATGTAGACAAGTATATTGATGCAGCAAGTACAAATTGAGCCAGCAGGCCCCTCTGAAGGAGATTTCATGTACATTTACACCATAAACTAAAGCCATAGAAAGTAAATTGAAAATTGGTGAAGTTGCCCTTTAAGTATTTAAAAATCCCCAGTGTTTCACAGAAAACCTCTAGTTGGTACAAAGTTTTACATTGTGAGAATTTTATCATTATATTCTTTTCATTTCAAGTGTATTTGCAGACTAATGTGGCTTGAAAGTGTAGAACGAGAGTACGTTATCTCCAAAAATGACCTCACTAATTGGATTACAACATCAGCATGACGGAAGCCATTGAGATGCTTCATGATTCGACATATTTTTTAATTTAGCCCATAAGAAGCGAGCAGGGCCAGGACTGGGGGAGATACTGTCAGATCAAACAAGCTCTGTTTTGGAGGGCAAAAAGTTCTGCATCAATAAACCTTCATTTATATCAAAGAGACATTAAAATAGACTTGGAATATGTTACCTTTGTTCTGCCACAAAATAACAGTTCAAGCTATCTCTGCCTTCTTTCAGGGAATCTGGGCAAGCTCTTCATTCTCAAATTAGGCTGTTTTTATTCCTGGAGAAGTGCTTTAAATCACAAATGAGTGTTGATGAGTAGGAGATGCATTAAATTTTGATCTTCATAGATGTATTATTTAGTGCGTGGAGCGTGCTCACCTTCAGTGCATCACACTTCTTTGATGTCTTGCTGTTCAATATCCCCAAGGAAGAAAGCTGTTTATTTTAAGGTATTTTTCATGAGAATATGAGGCGGTAAAAATTAATTGCATCAGAACACTGACAGATTTGCTCACTTTAGAAAGAGCTGGTGACTGAAAATGTAACCATGAGGCATTAGACTCAGATATCAGCCGCGTCTGTATGTACAACAGGAAATCCACCTCTGGCGGAGCACACGTCATTACCAGCGGCTATCGTTAGGAACTTGTGATCAAGATCACGGTTACATTTCCTCCACATCTTTGTTTTCAGTTCTGGGACTTTTGTAGAGCAAAAAACAAACTTTATCGAAATGCACTAATATGAAGACCACATAATAAAATAATCAGACAAACAAATGAGAAACAAATTTCTGTATTTCAAAATAAAAGTTCCTGTCAGAGTACCATTCTACTGATGTCATCATATATGAACCCCTCCACTTAGAGCTGTAACGAACCTGCAGTGGCTTTGCATACACTGACAAGCTCTGTCTCAAAAGTAAGAAAGTAAGAAAATAATATGACGGACAGTAGACAAAAGCCTTCGTTGGCCCTGCAGGTTAGCGATCGAGTCGTGACATCAGCTGAAATCTATATACTCACAGTAACATGCCAGTGTTAAAGGCTGATTTAATCTATTTTGTTTGCTGTTGGTTTAATTTGGGGAGTGTATGTAAAAATTACTTAACCTATAAATATTTCTTCCTCTAAATTAATAAATGACTTAAAATTTAACACATTTGGATATTGCTTGCTTGAATTAAACTTGAGTTAAACTTTTATTCATCTCTAGCAAATTTAAAGTTTGTTGCTTGCAACGTTTTTGAAATAGACATCATTCATACACAGTACAAACCCCTCTCTGCCTTCCCGATATTAAAATATTAATTTGCTTTTAACAAAACAAAGAAATGATAAAAAAATCATGACATGACATCGTGACATCGTATCAATAAAAATACTCCTCCAGGTGATGTTAGCTGGATGTTTGTCAGGTGGAAGGAGAAAGATATTTAGTTTTTAGTTTATTAACAGGAGACGGTTAAATTTTTATTTTATATTTAAAAATAATTTTAAAAAATCCAAATTGTAAATATTTACATTCATTTTTAATACTTATCCTTTAGTGAATGTTGTCATCAAAAGAAGAAGAAACTGGAAAAAGCTGAAGGCCTTGACGTTAGCTGTCTAAATAAAACATTGTTTTCTATGGCAAAGCAAAGTTCATTGTAATAAATCACTTTGACGACAAACTGAGCTTGGATATTTTAATAATTAAGGCCTGCTGCTACAGTAGGTACATCTACTACCAACTGTTTATGACCTAATTTAAACCACACGCTAAGAAAATACCAAGCACGTATAAGAGCAGTTTATCCAAAAAAGCATGTTTGTCTGTTTTGTCTTTACTGTTAATATTTAGATGTGAGGTTTGCTTCAAGATGTCTCTAACACCCATTGAGACCCCCAACACCTGGTTAGATTGAAACCTTACTTTGATTTGGGACCTCGACAGTCAAGTTAAAGCTCGTGTATTTAGCTTTTTTAAATTTTTACTACAAATGTTCTCCTGAACTTTTCATGAACAGGTGTTGTTAAAGCTTCATGAGACCCAGACTCACAGAGCAGCATTGCCAAAGGTTTTTGAGTAAACCCCAGTCGGAGAATGTCTGCGTGGTTAGAAATGTTTTGGAGCTCTCTTCTTTATCGTTCTTTAATGTGAAAAGCAAATAAACAATAAACTGAACAAAATCTCAGTATAGACACTGACCCGGCACAAAACAAAGAGACTCGTATTCATTACGGTTCGAATCAGGTTGTGAAATAACAGCAACGTTCATTTCTGTGAAATACTCAAATGGGGCGACTGTGGTGCAGGAGGTAGTGCAGTCAACCACCAATCCTGCACCTGGTGAGTCGACTTGTGGTCATTACCATGTGTGGATCCGGCTGAGCACTGACTTTTAATTGTTCTTCTCTGGCATCATCTTCATTTGTTTTCTTTCAGCTTAACCCGTGAGGTCATCATCTTAAATAATTTGTTTCATTCATTTTGACACATCCCTGGGGTCACTTGGTGACTTGTCATATAAATGTGTGAGTGTTGTACCTTTAAAGCTGCAATATGGGGCTTTTATGGATCCAGCTAGCAGTGGTATAAAGGAGGGCAGTCTGCCCAAGCATTGCTGTCCCCCCCACTTCCAACCAGCCTCACTCCAGTTGTTCAGGTTCTAATTTAAACTATTTAGGAGCTTTTAAAATCATGTAAAGTAATTTCATCTATTCATTGTAATATTTTATGTCACTTAACCACCTATTGCTTTTGATGCACTTATGTTATAAACTTCTCTTAAGAATTTAGAAACTCAATCACAAGAGTGGAAAAGAATGAAGTGCCTCGAGTCAAAGGTCAGACCAGAGCAGGCTTTACTTTCTGTTTGAAGAAACTCCATTTTTCATAGAGTTTTCTGCTTCAGTGGCGACATTTCATTTCCCAGAATCAGCATTGGATGTTTGAGCATGCAGAGAGAAAGAATACATTCAAGCTTGAGTTTCCATTATGAACCCAGACTGTGAGCTGGAAGTAGAACAGGACAAGAGGGAAAACTCTAGGACCAACATTGCCAGGTTCAAACCAGCTGATTTATCCCCTCTCCTGAAGGGAGAATGCAAATGGGATTCTGTGTGCTTGTGGCAGCAGGAGAGAAGATGCAGACAATGTGTGTGCATGTGAAAGCCACCAAGACATAGCAGCTGATGATGTTCCCAGTATCAGAAGCTCCCAGAGTGGCATCCATGATTTTCAGTAGTTTTTAGAGTTCGGAATTTGTGAAGTTGTTTTTATGTGTGTGTGTGTCCTGTATTTTAAATTAGATTCAGCAGCCAGTTATTATCTCAGAGTCAAAACTATTTGGATTTAAAATGCACGGACTGATGCAAACCGCACCTTTGGTAGGTTACTGTCAATTTAATTTCACAAAATTAGACAACGAATTGTTTTCCCACATATTTAACAGTCATAATTTTCTTTCCCTGGGTGTTTCTAGAGCTTCTTTCACCACCATCTGCGGTTACTTGTTTTCCTCCAACTCATTTGTTTGTCGATTGTTTTGCTGGAAATTGCTGTTCATCACCAGAACAGGCAAAAATCAAGGTGTCACTTTTCTCCTGGAAACCCACTTTTAAAACGACGTATGAATTTGGACAACATTTAGTGTTCTTTCATCATCCAGCTGCTTAACACAATGCAGATTAAATGATAATAGAGATTTTGGATATAAGACAAATCAAAGTTATGAAAAACAAGCACAAGCAACTTATACTGCTCATTAGATTAAAATAGGAAGCTGCTATTCGTCACATCGTCGCTGCATAAGAACCCGTAGAAGAACTTTACTCAAGTACAGTGAGACTATGATTTAAGTGTCTACTAATATTGACAGTATTGTAGTCATCAGTTCTTTGACTGTGACAAATATTTCTATTGCTATTCCTGACTGATGAACAGATGGTAAACTCACTTGCCAGAAAAACAATATTGTGTTACTATGACAACTCACACATGTCAGCTGTCATCATCAGCCTTAGCTGAGTCATAACTGCATGTTTTATAGCATTTTTAATGTGATTAAAAACATGATGCTTATTTTTGTTTTTCTCCAGTATAAAAACTTTTTACAAACATCTAGTTCATGTAATGCTTTACGGTCTTCTTTACTTTTATGTGGTGAAACATTATTTCCAATTAGATTTGACGTGACAAAACCATTTGTAAGAAAATCCCCTTCCCAGAAAACCTGCAACTTTGAGCCTGCGCCCTAGAGGCCCCATGATAATCCATTCGTGTCTTTAAATTGTTCCTACTGTCCCAGTGAAACCAGGGTTCAGAGGAAGGCTGCGGAAGCTGCTGGGAAGCTGACAAAGTACACAGAGACACAGAATTGTGATTTTGTGTCATTTTCTCCCACATATGTTCAGCTCGAGTTTTGGAACTTTGGGGGTTAAGACACCGATCATCAAAACAGTCTCAGTAAAATAAAAAATAAAACGGCCTCTTTAAAGCCAGTTAATGTTCTGTCTCTGAAGTGGGGTCAGGGGTTATAAGAAAGAGTCGAGGGAAGGAGGGTTCACAATAGGAGGAAAATATGAAGAAACTCATAAATAAAATAACTTCACTGCATCCTGTATGAGACACGTTAAAAGTACCTGTATTTTAGTTTTGATGAATCTCAGAAAGCTTGATTCAGATTCTAAGTACAAAGTTGATTTGTGCCTGTGTGTGCATTTTATTTAACCATTCAGTTTAGTTTTTTCCACTGAATAACAATGTGAAACAGAAGCCAGCTGGTGTCGACAGTCACTGACAAAACAAAGAAGAGAAAGTGAACAGCGTGGACTTTGACTGTACCCAGCTCTCCAGTTAAAAGAGCTGTGACACTTCAGATAAATGCCAAAAGCTGCTACCGAATCATTTTTTAAAATATTGTTAGAAAAAAGAAATTCCAGCTGATGGTGGTCATTTCATTTCACACTAGTCATAAGTTCAAAAGGATGCATTTGCATTTTCGAACTGAGCAACTGAGACACATTTCTAATGTTCTCTTTGGATTATTTCAACTTAAAAACACATTGTTACATAACTAACTGCTACATTTATGAAACAGAGCTGGTGCTTTGCTGTGCTCTTACTCTATCCCCAGCAGTGGAGGACACCATCTCTGCAGTAGCACTTTTACTACTAAGGACTCACAGGTGCTGTTTAGATAACTTGGCCAGGAGCTGAGAGCAGGAAAATATCTGCTGGCAGTCTGAGTCCATCTGTGCAGGCAATGCTCTTCTCTTAGAGACAGAGCTCTCATCTTCATCTAAGTCTTGGTGATATGGTTTCTCACCTGTGTCCCTGCTCTGCCAAGGAAATTAACAACAACAACTTTGCATCACTTGTTGTCCAATGAGCAGTATTTCCACATTTTACTGATCAACATGTGTAATTAATTATCTGAGTGGGAGCAGCCTCAATGGTTACCTTGATCTGGATAAGTGAAGGTGCTTGTCTTAAACCTCGGGTCAAGGAAAAAGGCTTCTCCTGCACACTGGCTCACCCCATATTCTGTCATGAATGTTTATTTCATTTCCCTGATGATCATTGTGCCACTGCCAAAGCCTGTTTCTACAGTATGTCATGAAGCAGCTATGCTTGCGGTGACACACACTGATAAAACACTGTGTGTGGCCTGGTCCTCAGCCATGACACTGGTTGCCGTTTTTATTAGCTTAAGAGCCTTCTCCACATCTCTTGCACTGGAGACAGATGTTTTAGTAAAGGTGCAAACATCATTTACACCTTTTTTCAGGTGAGGAGAGAAAAGAGCAGCACAAATGGCCGTCGAGGTCAAAGGTTCTCATTCCATCTAGGAGCCACATCATTTTTATTTCTGTAAGGCAGCAAGTGGAGTGGAGCTGCAGCTGCGGTAGAAAAATCCTGTATTTTTTCTTTCCAAAGGTTGAGTCACTGCTGCTGCTTCCTTGCTGGAGTCCGACACTCTGCTTTGTTGCCTTAGCCTCTTGATGGTTTCGGACAATGTGAGCCCTCAGTGTAAGTACCATTCCTAAATAAATATGTCTTCTCAAACTTCTTCCACGGGAGAAAAACCAGAAATGGAGCTGAAATTGAGCCACGTGGGTGAAAAATGTTCCTCTTCATAGCAACATGCTGTGTGAATTACCGGTCTGAGCATGCATATCAATTCTGCACTTTCTCTTGCAGAATCAAAGATGATTTGAATCCTATTTTTAACTGGCCAAACGCTTGCGATGAACATGATGTTATCTGTGGCTTAGTGGACTTCTCGCAAAGTTCAAAACCTGAATACTCTGCTGGTGTTGCTGTCGTATATTCAAGGTGTGCATTTCATTAAGACATTGAAGATCATGACTGTGTCTTAGCTTGTATAATGTGTTTTTGATATTTTCACAATGGTGAAGATCAGATCGCATTTATGACCAACTTACGCATAAAGTGAGGACAGCACCATTACTTTTCTTGCGACTATACTGTATATGTAGTCTACAGTTTATTATTAGCTCTTTCTTATGGAAATCCATTTCAAACAACTGTAGGAAAGTGATGGATATTCAGCCACTTCATTCTTCTTAATACTATAACTTACATTTCTTGTGAGGAAGAAACACATCACTTAGTGCAGCAGTGTGACTCACTGATGTGATTGCAATAGATTTCGAACAACACTGTGTCTGTGGCACAGGTGAATAAGCTAAATCAGGTTCTCTCTAAGATTAAGCAGATTCAAGAAATTATTGGTTTTAGTCTTTTTGTGGAATTTGTTGACAATAATGTGAGAAATAAGAATAATATAAATAAGAACATCACTGGCTTTTTCTTCCTCAAAAGATACAGTTAGTGGGCAATGCCCTCCCACAGCAAGGCGTCTTACTTTATCTGAAACATTTCAAACAGTGATTCAGACTTATGCAACAATGCACTAGAACAACATTCAAAAACAATAAGCAATAAAACCCACAATAAAAAAGACATATAATCAAAATAAAAGACAACTAAAATACAGATGGACCCAGTGCAGTTACAGTGTAGCTGTAGAGCAGCAAGAAGTTGCTTCCCAAGAACTGAAGCAGAGAAATCGACAAGTTGCTGGTATTATGTGCTCGACGGAGACCAAGTGACGGTCATGGCGACAATGAACCCAACTTTTAAGACACTGTATATATCACAAATTTACAGCAAATAGGGAAACAGATTAAATAATCCAAAATATCCGAAGGATTTTCAGCTGTGTCAGCAACTTCAGCTTACAAACTCAGACGCCTGTGCCCTCTTCAGGGCCAAAGTAGTGTCAGTTGCTAACCATGGCATGAGGATGGAGGTAGTGCTTGGCAGGATCATTTGTGGCTACATCTATATAGCAGGAGGCCAGTGACAGGCACTGATCAATAATGCATTAATAGTATAGCATTGTGTGGCACGTGTGCAAACCATCCATCACTGTGAGGTCTCTTGTTTCTTCTGAAACTGGAAACCTTCAAGGAAAATGTGTGACTGCATAAGCGTGTGTGTGGTGCATCCAGAGGAACAGGAGGAGACAAGCAGGTAGATAGAGTTAATTCCTTAGAGAGTTTGAATTGATGCCGACTGCAGGAAATGAAATGTGTGTGAAACTCATACTCTGGGGTGAGGAGCTGGCTCTGGGCCGTCAAAAAGACTGGTGCATGTGAACACACAGACACACACACACCTCACACATAAAGATATCTTCAGACTTGTACTCTTGTTCTTCCTATCTCTCTGAAGGCACAGCCAGATGAAAGTCTCCCCAAAAAGCTTTCATCATGCTGTGTGTGTGTGTGTGTGTGTGTGTGTGTGTGTGTAAAGTGAAGGGGGTCTCTTTATTAAAAACCCAGAAAGGTCCTCTCTGACACCTTGTTAGTGGAGTTGGATGGCTGACCCTCCCAGCAGCTTGAGAGTGAATTTGTGATCTCTGGAGAATCCTTCCCTTCCTCTCTGTGCCGCCTTAATGATATGGGTCAACTCTTGGTAGAGGGTGTGTTAGCACTTTGGTCCGGAGGACTCTACTGAGCAGCACACAGCTCCTGCTGTGAATGCCAACAACATTCTTGTTGCTGTTTTGTTTTGTTTGTTTTCAATAAATCAAGACGGTGATGTTAGTCATGTTTCTTTCGCAACAGAATTATTTGCAGTGTTTTTGAAGGGACAGTTCTCATCCAAAGATTTGTTTTTACATCTTCATAAAAAGGCCTCACTGCTTAGTGTGAAAACTAAAGCAACGGCTTTAATTAGGCTGACTTTTGACTCAGGTGTAGTATATATTCTTAGCTTAAATGTTGAAGGGCTGGCTGAACGCTGTCTGTTGATGCAGAACAAATGCTCTCCCAGTTATCACCTCAAACTGCAACAAAACCAGGCCATTATGGAGGCATAATTAGGCAAAGCAGTAGAGAGCTACCTGAGATTCTGCTCTTAAATTTGTAATTTATCATTTAAAAGCAAGGAAGTACTTTGTCATCGCTTATTAGCCTCAAAGCATTTTAACTGATGACTCTGGGTGTCTAAGACAGGGATGTCTACAATATAACATATTCATAGAACATCACTACACAGTAGCGTGATAGATAAATAGATTCTCACTTAAAATGTGGGTCATCTGATTTCTAAGGTATTTGAACGTGTTTGCTAAACTGCATGTAGCCCAGAGTAACTTTATCTGTGTTGCAACACTCTGCTCTTAGGAAAAAAACATCTTCACCCACAAAAATTACCTTCAACAGAAAAACACTGCGCAACAGCAGATGATGGATCCCTCTTCAGTGATGGAGAGACATGAAATAGATGTGTGAATGGCAAAAAGCTCACTCCATCTTGTCTTATCTGTCTACATCTATAAGATCAGCAGATTGCTGCAAAAAGGCTTTCATTGTTTGATTTTTTTCCCTTCCACACAGCAAGACTGTGTACTGATCCCAGAACTTACAGAGCACAGCGCTAAACAGCAACCTGTGAAATGACCCATGGATTCATAACCAGCCCCTGGAGATCGAACCATTGCAGGTGTTAGGTGTGTAAACAGTGTTTATGTAATGATTGGAAGCCACTGAATCGCAGGTTGGTAGTGTAGGACAACAATGCAGCAAAGCAGTATTTGTGTATAGAAAAAATGAAGTTTTAGCTGAACTTAAAAGCGATTACTGTTTAACATTAAAGTAGTAAAGGAGACTACAGCTGCTGTAATAGTTGTGAGAAGACAACATCCTTTACTTGTAGTCGCCGCGTGTCACAGTGATTGCAAAGTGAGCAAAACCAGAGGCCAGGACCAGTATCCAGGAAATTGTCCAATTTCAACAGTCACTAATAGCACATTGATAGTGGGCTTAGAGAAAAGTGAAGCTCCTTCTTCAAGCTGGATGAGTGTCTGACTTCTATCATGGGCATCTGCGTGTCAGTTCTGTTTTCCTGTACAGGGGAAAAAACACAGAGCAGTTTGTGGATTTGTCCACAGGTAAAGTAGACTGTCACTCAAACTGGCAACAGGCTGAAGAAACTGGGAAGGTTTTATAAATATGGAAAGATAAGACTGATCATTTTCTGTGTGTTTTTCCATAATTCTCTGAGACTGGAAACCATCAATGTACAGCCTCTGCTCACAGTCAACAGCTGTTAATCTCTAATCTGGTTTGTGCAGGACTTGAAATGATTTGACCATTTGAGAATCTAAGTGCAAACAAAAAGCAACACGTTGTGACTAACACTAAGATCTGAAAGATCACAACTGTGTTTGCAGTTTTTTCTGCTTAGGCACCAAATGTAACTGTATATACCAATATATTAATGTCCTTTTCAACTCACTTAAATTATTTGTTAAATTGTTGACAGGGAGGGAAGCACCATCAGGACGTATCCCGTCCTGACATACTCCCATGTGAATATTACCACAGGCCTGGACAAGGTGGGTGAGCTTGCAGATCATACACGTTTCAAAGGGATTGAGGAATGGTGAGTATGGTGGCAGGTGTAGTGCCATAAATCGTGGGTGGTCAATGAACCAACTGGGTACTGCAGCAGCTTGATGGAAACTTATGTTGCCCCAGATGACAATAAACCCGGATTGCTCTCGTCAACTTTGTTTTGTAGGGTGTTGAGGAAGGTGATGATGTGGGCAGTGTTCTAGGAACCAAGGTAATTAAGGGAAAAGGGAAAAGTCAAACATTACAGTATAACACTGTATGACAGCATGTGTAACTGTCTGAATGACATGTTTATTGAAATGTTTATTATTATGGTTCTGTTATAAGTACAGAATTATTTTAGTACATACAAATGTTAAAATGTATTTGTAAATAGGTTTGTATGTGAAATACAGAATGTTTGGTTCAAGTTGAATGGGCTTGTAAAGGCTTTTATTTTGATGGACGAGCCATGTGACTAGAGTTGGTGAGGGGCATCACGGTGGCATTATGGGTCAAGCCCACGTTCATACTGAGGAAAGACACGCGGCCCCAAAAGAATTATTCTGCACTTGGACAAAGAAGCGCACACGGTAACGGTGCTGTATTCATGTTTATGTGGTTTTGTACGAACACTAGCCTGAAAGATTTTGACTGGAAAACATGTATTCATTTCAAAAGTTGTATGTCTTTTTATTTCTTGTAGTTTTCACGGTGTCTAATGAAGAGAGAGAGAGAGAGAGCGGAAAATAAATACTTAAAAGACATCTGTATGAAGCGTGGGCCATATTTCTTTGGACCAGTGTAGCTACAGTATGAATAACATTAAGCAGTGAATGTTGTGTTTCACACTAGTCCACTGGATTATGGTACCAGTAAGAAAAAACATACATAACTTGTACATATTCATAGCAGAGTTGTTTTCAAATAGGACTCTATGAAGCTGGTTCTCATCTTCCTCTCTCTGCACAGCCTTTTCTCATTCCTAAGGCAATAAGAAGCGTTTCTTTGTACAGTCCCCTCTGCATTACATGATGACGCTTAACGTACCCGTGTGCGTTGGTGATTGATGCTTGCAGCTTTCAGTGAAGTTAATTAGAAACCCTTGATGCCTAAAATCGATGACGACGATGAGAAAAACTCTCATCTGTAACTGGATGGGGTGGTGAAGGGTACAACAAGACACAGGAGACCAGGGTTCGACTCTACGGTGAAACATTGTGAGATTCATTGATGATTGTTTCACAATGTGGCACACATGGTTACTACATTAGGGAAGGACGTGTATGCTGTTGTCCCCATTCTTTTTATGTAATTTGTCTTCAAACGTAACCTTACCCTGAAGTTGTTGTCCTAACCCTAATGGTGGTTTTTGGTGTGTATAAGTTAGATCCTGTGGAGTCAAACGGTGACTCTCCTGGAGCGTCCAACACTGATGCCAAAGTGCACCTGCAGTGTCAAAACCCGACGCAGTTGTTTCCCAGGGCGTAAAATTGTGGCACTGCTGGAGCCTTCAATAGCAACACCAAAGGGTATCTGTGAAGTTAATATGATATGCCAAAGCATGTACAAAGCCAAACAATTCCATGCCTTGTGCAGGCGGACGGAGATTGGAAGAGTGTGTTAAGAGGTGCGTTAAAGGCGGGGACAGGCGGGGACAGGCGGGGACGGGTGGTGTTTATGGTGAGAGCAACCCAGCACACGTCTCCATTTGGTTCCAACCTCACTCCCCCTGCCACCCCCCCTTCACACAGCACCAGCCCAGTCGACACCACCATAAGCCCCCGATCTCTTTCACCTTCACTTTCCTCCACCCCCCATCTCCACATCCTATTAGTGAAAAGGGTCATGTTAAAATGTTGTACACAGTGGTAATAAAAATGCAGTAATTTGCACACAGAAATGAGCCATTGTGCATAAGGGCATAGGATGCTGCTACTTTCCTTAGGTAAAAGTATTTCCCCAAAATAATGGGTTTTAAGTTACTTCCTACACTCTTTTGAGTAAATAAACTGTAGATAAGTAAAGCATTAACCATGACAACTGCTCAGTGGGGGAGGATTTTACATTCAGACTGAATGAGTCATCCCAGCACAACTAAGACTGCCTGTTTTTTTTTCCTAATCACCCGCCATGATTGGTAAATAAAAATCAGTAATTAGAAGCCAATAGAGCTGGAAGCTGAGAATAGGGTTGATCCAATCCACTCAAACAATGGCAGTCTTTCCCATTTGCACATCTGGATACACTAAATCCCTGCGACAAAAGGCTGTGATAAAAGTAATTGCAATTCCAAACACAATTATAGCCTCATTTATCGCATTTTCCTCTGAGTTGTTTGTGCTCATTATGTTCTTGTGGTGGGAGAGTTAAAGCGAGCAGATGTAAATTGAATGCAGGCGTGCAGCTATATGCTTGCTGTTGTTGCCACAGATTCATGTTGATGGCTTCCCACCTGTGCGAGGCTCCCCGAGGGTCAGACTCTAACAAGACTCCACATCACAGTTACCCATCTGAGCCACGAACCCCTAATGGGGGATAGAAATATTTTAGTTGCCTTTAAATAGGCAGTGTTGGAGGCCTCCGGTAATAGATTGACAGAAAGAGGTAATGGGCAGAGCAGTGAAGGAGAAAAGGACAACATGGCTCAAAACAAAGTGCAGAGTGGCTCAGGCAATATTCAGTATAATTTTTAAAATAGAACTTAGGATGAATCCAGTTAAAGCAGCTCTCTCAGTGTGATAATGAATATAGAGGCTGCAGTGCATGTGAGGACATTGAAATATTATTCGCCTGAAAGTTTTCATCCTTAGCACCTTCCCAAAACTGATATGGTGACTGTCTCCAAACAAAATTTGTTTTTATATGAATGAAGACCTACATTTCTGAAATGCATCGGTGTCTCAGTCTGAGGTCTCTTTGACGTGGTCGGAATGGGCGGCTGTGTGTCACAACTGAGCCGTGGGTTCTTATCCTGAAACCTATCTGCCTCTGGTGCATTAACCTTAGCTCAATTTAACTTTGAACAAAAACCACAATCGCTCTATAACCGTAACCATACATGTCCTGATCTGATCAAGACTAAAGTCCCTATGTTTTCAGCATTATGTGTTTTAATTTCATCAGGACGGCTAGCTGAGGGGTTGAATTTTAGAAGCTTTGGCACAGGGACAGCGGGGGCTGGGCAGAGCAGAGAGGACAGATTCCGAGTCTCAAGCATCTGCTTACACTGCACATTGCAGCTTTAATGTCTCTAAAGTGCCAACCTGAGACTTGTAGCCATGCAAACTAAATACAGACAATAAAGAGAAGAGAGCAGGGGGGGGGATCTAGAAATGATTTACTGGGGTGCACACACTTAAAATAGTGCAGCACATTCAGAATATGAAATTAAGAATTAAGAAAACTTAATTCAAAAAACCCAATTCCACCATTGTTATTTACAAATAAACAGTCAAGTAAATAATTGCTAAACTTGCAACTGCTGCAAAAATCTATTATGAACAAATCTATGAAAGCACCTTACAAATGTAAATAATAATAAAAAATAGCATCCATTTATAATGCATATTTATAAGTTAGTCATGATTTGCGTCTCAGATTTGGTCACGTTTACAGCAGGTACCTACCACATTCTCACTCTTGGAGGGGCTGGCCAATCAGATTGTCGGGGGGGGGCAATGCCCCCCCTCTATCGTTGCACCTGGAAGGAAGACGTGTTCCAGATGTTGCTTTTAAAACACACAATGTGAAATGCAGCAGTTAATCTTTGCAAGTTATTACTGATGGAGGTTTCTCAAAAAAATGCCCACAAAAAGCTTTGAGGGAACAGAAACTAGACAACATATAGGCATTTTTCAGGAAAGGTGCATTTACATTACCACAATTACTGCAAACGCACTGGACGTTAATTATGCATTAGTCAGATGAAAGATTTTCTGGTCCTCCATTTGTACTCTGCTCAAGTACAAATATGCAAACACTGTTACCACCCACACACACGTACAGTACATATTCTCTTTTTGCTCCCTCTATGAAACAGCATACTGTGAATCAGAAATGAAACCCTGGCTTGCATAAAGAAACGACTGCAGGGCAATATTTGATCAAGTCAGACAGTTAGCAAGACTCCATGACTTGCTAATATTCAAAGGATTCTCTTGCTGCAGAAATGTGAATATGTAATGTATTCCCAAGTAACAAAACAAATACAACAGGGGATACACAAAAGCTGCTGAGAGGCAGTGGTGGTGCAAGCCGCTACCACATGCAAGCAAAATATAAGATATACCTTTGATGTCAGCATCATGGTTTGTTTGCAGTTCTATGAATATGAATGATTGTGTCAGGTGTTATCATTGTAGTCAGTACAGAGAAAGAGGACAATGAAGCAGCAGCCCAAATGCCTCCTCAGCTCTCTCACTTATTTTTAGCTGTGGTTAACTCACACTGATATCACCCTAACTTCTACGAGCTGGATTTCAGATTCTGGCTAAGGTCCATTTTCGTGGTAGTAAATCTAAATTTGGGCTTCTCTGTCAAATCATTTTGTCAACGGTACAAAAACACTCAAAGATCAAATTTGATAAACCCTGCAGTGAGAAAGACCCATGTATCTACATCCATGCTAGAAGCTGCATCAGGCCATACTGGATACGTCAGTAGTTTTGCTGCTATTTGATCACAAATACAGTTTCAGCCCAGACGGTGGGACACTGGTGTTGTGTCCAAGGATGACCACTGTTACCGTGTTGTAATTTAATACTGCAGTGCTATTACTGTATTTCATATAATTTATCAGTCGTTGGGACATTTACAGTTAAAGTCAATGACTGTCCACTTCAGGTTGGTGCTAGAGGGAAAGTCAGCAGATTACAGGAATCTGTTTGCTTCGACCACAGATTGGATGTGGCTTTTGGCAGGCCCTGCTGAACAACATGTAAAACCTGGAGTCGTTTTTTGCTTTGCTCGACCTCAATAGGTTCTGATCCCACAGCATCAGATAATGAAGTTAGAAGATAAAATTTAATAAAAATAAAATGCTACAAACAGTGATAAGTGGCACTTTGATACCTCAGAAATGAAAATGGGCTGATCCCGAAAGGAACAATGTTTTCAAATAAAAAAACAAAAACTTCTGTGTCATCCAATGAGCAACCCACATATCTGCATGAAGTGAAACGATAAAATCAGGAATAATCGTAATAGGTAGATGTAAAAAAAAAAAAAAAAAAAAAAAAAAACATGGTGGCAAAAGTTCATTTGCAAAATTCATATCAAAAATCATTTGAAAACTGTACACAATGCCAAGGTTTTGGATTTTGCCCTGAGATTAGATTTTTTTGTATATATGTAGCAGAAAAGTAAGATGATTTCCCTCGTCTTTCTGACTTTTCTTATTTGTGTGTGATGAGCAAAGTGACAGCGCAGGGAAGAGAAAGGAAAATAAAGCTGAACACAGCTGAACCACAACAGGAACTGTTTGATTTTGAAAAAAAAACTTTGGGGAAAATTACTTTGGCTTCTATGAGGCACTTTGTGTCAAATTTTCTGCAGGACTTAAGGCAGACTGTTCTAAATCTGAGGCAACTTTTCCCTTTTATTCAGCCATTTACTCAGCTGCATGTTTAAAACCGTCAGGTGAAATTAATGATGTGGCTTAAAGCTGTTTGTTACTTTTAACGGTAAGTTTTTAACATAAGTGTGTTTCATGAGCAATTTCATCAAAGTCCAATTAGAAATGTAGTTTTTCATTAGCATTGTAAATACAGCGTTCAAATCAAAGGGCAGATTGTGGAAACTCATTAACTGAAATTGAGCTTATTATTCAATTATTAATTGGCGAAACCCAGCATCAACATTGGGGTGCGCTTCAGTAATGGCCAATCACATCAGCTCCTCTAATCCCTTTTACAAGAGCCACCAGAGTGCACATAGTAATGGTTGAGGATTAACAGCTTTGTCAGAGACAGTTTTACATGAGGAGAATCTTACCTTGTGAGGGGCAATTTTATAAACTGGAGGACTTTTATATAAAGTAGTTTATAACTGTGCATATAAATGTAGAACATTTATGAGGCAGCAAGTAGGGCTAAGGCTCGATTGTACAAAAATAGCTTGGGAAGGATGTCAGAAGACTAAATGTATTCTTTCCTTTTTGTTTCGACTCTATGACAAGTGCCATCTAGTGTATAAAAAGGCTGTTGTCAGACAGAGGGTCCCACAAAAACTCCCCCTAAACAAATGGCAGATATTAGCCATAAGAGTAAGACCTCCATACATGCCATCAGTCCACTACAGGTTTTTGTGATCTCTACAGTCCCTGCAGATTTCATAGTTTTATGGTTGAATCATACACAATAAAATCACTGAACACACCTTTGTGCTTAAAAGCTAAATCAAAAACTCTGTGTTCTCCAACAAGGATAAGTCCGCAGCTCTTTTCTTCAAACGCCTTCCCCTTGTCTGTCTGATCCTGTGGGGTCTTTCACTGCCCAGGCTGGAGGCTCAGTGTCTACTCCATGTTTCTGGCCTATAGGGCATGTGTTCAATGCGGTGCTAATGTCGTTTGTTGCTCACGGGTCTACTGACAGGAACTTGTACACCAAAGGCACTTCTTGCCAGGCAGCCTGCCCTAATCTGTCAGAAGAAGTTATAATCCCAACACATCAGCCTTTCCTCCAACTTTTACTTTGTCAGAGAGCTGTCAAAACAACAGGGACATGCATTTTTATTCAGACAGTGAGTGCAAGCATTAATGCTACACTGGGATGCAGGAGGGTTGGTTACACTGGCTGCTTAAAAAGTTCGAGCAGTGGGACCAAGCTTCAGGACAACACAGTAAAAAACGACTTTAACAAAGTAATTAAAATAAAAATGTCAAAATGTTGGGAGGCATTGTTACAAAAAACGTGTGTCTTGTGATTTTAATTGCATGATGTTAAAAAGCAAACAAAAAATAATAAATATTGGAGCAACATTCATGTCATCAGACACAAATGTGGACAAACCTAGACCCTTCCCCCCATTGTTCAGCAGTCAGGGCTAAGATGTTCTCATTTTCTAAGATGTTCTCACATTTTATTTACAAAAATACAAATGCAGAATTTATCCTTTAATAAAAGATGTTGAGCGAGTCAGGCTTCTATGTGAATGCGTGAGGACACCTAATCACAATGTGCAGGTGTACATAGAAGACATGTCCAGAATACTTTTTATATTGTAGGAAACATTAGAATTTTGAAATTTAAAACCCTGCTGCATGCTGCTGTACTAGTCTTCTTAATAAAGTGTTTGTTCACTGTAAGAAGTAAAAAATGTATTTCATGTTTTTAGACATGACATATTAACAATAGTACTGTTTGTAACTCTCGAGCTAAATCGTAGACACCAAAGGACATCTGCCCCCCACCCCACCCCATCCTACCCCCCTCGCCCTCCTGATGGAGAGGTTCTGACATAAACCAAGTGAAAGCAGATAAGTATGAATGCAGCTCATTAGACATTGATGACAAAGTGGCCAAATCCTCTTATCCTGCAAGTACGTTTCATATGTTTCATCTGTTCTCTTGTTTGTTTTGTCTGATTCTAGTATCAGGTTTCAACTGAGATGTTTGAACAATGTACTTTACCACCACCAGGACACAAGTTGCCAAATAACACATCTTATTCTACTTGTTTTATGCTGCATCAGTAAGCATTTGTATCTGTGTGTCACATGCAGGTGATGTAGATTGAATAAATAAGGAAGACTGGTAATTAGTGAGCCTGTTCTGACTGTGATTGATTAGGTCCATGTTTTGGAGAGCAGCCACCGCATCTCCAAAGTCACCGCCAAGGTCAGCAGCGAACAGCTTTCCTTGTCCTGAATGCTCATTGTGTGTTATGAGTCAGCTCAACTGGAACTATGTGAAATGCCTGACAGCCAAAGTTTGAAATTTTTATTGAAATGTGCTAATGAACCAATGAAGCATGACACTAATCTGACATGTGATCAAATGAAATGCTAACGAGCATTGCAGTGTCATTTTACCTACGACCTTACTGCCACAGCCAAATTAGACCTAATGAAAATACACCGTCCATGTGCCATTAGCATTGTTACAGATTATAGGAAACAGAAAAAGATAGATGGCTATAAGTGTAATTGAGTGTGTTTGCTAAGGGAAGACTAGATAAGAAGAGGGAGGGGGGGGGTCCTCTTGGACTTCCAGTAGTTTTACAACATCTTTTAATGAGGGCCCTCGTAATCTTCAGTGGCTGCAGCACAAGAAGGGACTGAGCATTCAAAGGAAATACTGTTAACCCTTCCAGTGCCTGCAGGGGGAACACTGGGCAAACTAGACAGGTTAAGAGATGAATGGATGCAAAGGTGCATAGATAGAAAGTGGAGGATGAAGGAAACAAACAACTGGTTAGTTGAAACACTGGCCAGAAAGTGGAAGGAGTTAAACATTACATATGGAGGGACCATAGGGACATACTCAAAGCATTGGAACAGCAAGGCTTCTTCATTTGATTTTGCTGCACAGTACTTATGGAGGGACTGTAAGTATAACTATGCACATGAACAGCATCTCTGTATTAATGAGTCTAACCCTTGAAGTCTGGCACAACAGGTGGAGACGATGTACTGAAAGTGTTCATTAGCTAGTCTGCAGCAGTACGAGTTCTTTATTGTACTCATCATTGAAAATGCTGATTCGCAGCACTATGCTGAGGGAAACACTGTCAGGATGTGAAGGGCCATCAGCTGCAGGTAAGAAGCATCTTTAGCTAGGAGCTTTTTTAGCCCAGAAAGTGACAGGATCACAGTGAGCTTCCTGAAGAGACCGATTTTCTCAGAGCTCAATCAACTTCCATCACAGAGAAGCTGTACTGACCTGGGGGTAGACTCTCTGTGCTTTCAGTAAAAATTTTGTGACATTTCTGACAAGTAATGAGACTTCAATACATTGAAGATCTTGTTTTCCCAAGTTAAATTCTTCAAAGTGGATTTTGGGGAGTTTCAGTCACATTCTCCAGGCACTCAGCATTATTCCGACGCTCATTTCTTCCCCTAGTGAAGTCCAAAAGTTTTGGAAAGTGCAGCACAAGAAGGGACAGTTTCCTGCAGTTTCCTTTTAAAAATGCACACACACACACACACACACACACACACACACTCACTGTGTGGCTTCTACCCTGAAGTTGGACATTAAGGTCACTAAGGTGAAACATCTGTTAGAAATGTAACAGCTTCTGTTTTCTCTTTGAAGCCAATCCAAAACCAAATTATTATCCAGTTTCTGCTGTTAATATGTCTTTATTTTTGGTAAAGTCAGTTTGTTAATGTTATGGTGAAACCAACTGGACCAACATGATCAAAGGTTTCAGCCTGTAAGAGTTTAGACAAGGGATAATCTAAAGAATGACTTCTAGATGGACCCAGCAAATCAATCACCCCAATTCATTTGACATTAATGTTTTTAAATTCCCAACTTAAAGCTGGAAAAAAAATCAAATACATTGACATTTGACTTCTGTCCATCGCAACATGGACAAAAGCAATGTTGTTTAATAATTTTCATACAATCAGTAAATCATATTGTGTTTACAGGTCACCCCAGCTCACTAGGGACTAAATAACTCATTGATCTAACAGCCAAGGAATATGAGAGGTTCTGAAATTTTGACCTTAGTTTACTCCCCCTCATCTCTACAGCTTGGCAGTAGACAGTTGTATCAGGAATTGCTCCTTTGCCAGCTGGACCTGCTTTATGGTACCAGCCACAAAGCTACTATTGCAACATGCTGAGGGACAAAGGGCATCACCATATGCTAGCTGATGGACAGAAGCAGTGACAAACTCCCAGTGACTGGGAGGAGCCATTCCTTAAAACCTGTAGTCAATCAGCTTTTGGAAAAGCTACACAGCCATCAATCAGTGACAACAATGCACCTGTAGCTTGCAGCGTGTTTCACCAAACATGTACTACTGCATGTGGAATGAAAAAAGGATTATTACTGTTATTACCATTACTGATTTTAAAGCTCTCAACATATAAACACACCATATTATTTTATACTATTTTAGCACGGGACAATAATCTACTTTACAAATTGATTTTTTCCATGTTGCTCTTGACAAAAGCACAGTCATATTAAATGGAATTTAATGAGGAGACTTGTGCTTTCATGTGCACCTTTAATTTTATTGACCCTTTTTCATATATGGCTTCATAGGTGGCTTTTCACATAGTACCAGCCACAGGAGACAATTTCCAGTTTTTCAGTACTAAGTACTTAGTGCTAGTACCTGATAGTACTATCACAATCAACATTTGGTTCAGTCTAACTAACACTGTGGCATTGACGGGTGCAATGATATTCGCAGCCTCTAGGGGCTGCTATCAGGGCTTCAACAAGACACTGTTTATTATCTGTGAAGATCAAACAGCAGCCCCCAGGATATTTTTTGGCCCATCTCCGTCCAGGTCAATCTGTAGTGTAGTTAACAATGATGAGAAGTACAGGCTCTTGCTTACTATTCACATCATAACCTGGTTGGACGATCACTGTGATTGCAGTGCTGTCCAAGAAAGATTAATCTCAGCTGTGAACTGAAGATGGAAAGTTTTCTTCATCTCACAAACTAAGTAACTGAGCCATCCCACCAAGACAGCAGCTGGAATACACACCATGTAAAGAGTCCATTGGACCAGGGGGAAGAGGAAAATGAGCATGATGTTTCTTAAAAGTTTGAACTGTTTATGAAAATGTTATATTTTTAACTCGTTTTATCCTTGATGAATCCTGATTAATCTTTTTTCCCTCTCATTCTGTTGTGTACACCTCACACATACCGAACACAGAGTAGTCACGATGCAGCAATCAGAGCTAAGCACGAAGGGCAGTGTCAAAATGTTTCAATGTGCAGTTTGTCAAATTGCCTTTAGATGCTGGCATCGAGAAGAGTGTCCTGTGGGGCCAGTATAGTCGTGGGTCCAATACCTGAGCAAGGCCCTTAATCCCAACAGTGGAGCTACTTTGTAGTTTTCAGGTAAACTATTTTTCACTGAAAGGCTCTGATCAAATTCACACAGTTAGACCCAGTTAGAATTTCCACAGAAGTTGAATTAAACATAAAGAGAAAGCAATGATTCACAAATGATTAAAACCATATTTCTGATAATGCTTTAATAGTACAAACACAACATATCAAATGTGCAAACTAATAATTTTGGGATTGTTTTTTCATATATTTATAAGGTTCCCAAACTGTTTGGTGACTGTAGAGATCAATTGCTTTTATTTTCAAAGCAACATTCCCATTGTTGCTTTATACAGAATTTCAGATGCTCAACACATCAGTTATTTTTTCTTTTTTTATTGATAAGTTCCAAAGGTTTTTAGTAGGTCACAGGTCAGGGCTGCAGACTGGGCAGGTAGCACTTTGTCTTCCCCCTGTAAAAAATATTTTGCTGCTTTTTACCTAATTTAAAAGCCACTTTGAAAATGCTTCTTTTCTCAAAACACCAAACACAACATCCCACATTTTAAGCTGCATTCACAAAACATGTCAGGCGAAACTAACGAAATCAACTAAACCATTTTATCTTTGTTTAAAATGAAAGAATGCAGACAAATGACACAAAGAGTCATCACATACTTGACAAAAAAGTAAAACGTTGTGCTCTTAGCATAGCACAACAAGAAAGCTTTGTTCAGTTATTATGCATGTTTTTGTTTGAAAACCTACAGGTTTACTATGTACACTAACAAACTAGGAAAGAAAAGATACAAATACATATATAAATATACTGATGATGTGCATATTTTTGCATTCATGAAGACCTATGTTTTTATGTATATTTGAATACCAACAAAAGCAATAATAACATTTTATTCACTGAAATTTATTCATATTTATACTTACAGTAAACAATATTAAACATTGATTCTACGTAAGCATCATCGTCTCTGCCCTTGAGATGGGCTACAGCACTTTACATGTCCTCTTTACATTTTACAAATACAGGCCATTTTAAGGATTAAAGGTCTTCATACTTTATTGCTACATTACAGTTCTTCCGATTTGCTATAAGACCCAATTCTTGAGAAACCTATCAACTGCCAACACTCTTATCTAAAGAACTCTTTTCACAAACCAACACAGTTTTCAGATTTGATTAAGCCTTTTTGCAAAACTTAAAACAACTTCTCACTGACAAAACATATTCTGCAGAGTAGTAGAGAATTCAAAATTGTCCACACGGGCCACAAAGCTTAAAGACAACCAGCAAACTGTTGTGTCATTGTTAACACACTACAAGTAAAAACTGAGCACACATAAGTCCAATCGGTGATAGGGTTGAACCCAGAAAGTCAACAGGATAAAAGCCAGGTCAAATGGCATGTGTGAGTTGATCTGTGGCTTCAACAATGGATGCCAACAGTTAGAGAGCAAAAGGCCTGTTTGTCACAGGTGGTGGACCAGAAGGAAGAGGAGGAGGAGGAAGATCAAGATCATATGCGATGAAATAAGATCAGCGATTACAAATCACAGTTTGGTCCATAGCATGACTATGAAAAAAGCAGGACAACATGTGTATGATAAACACGTGATAAAAGCATTCAGAGAAGAAAACCTTAAAATATGTTGTAACCTGAAAGATGCAGTAAAGTAAAAGAATGCAGAAAGACGTCTCAGCGCAATGATCAACCAATACTTTAGGTAAAAGGACAGGATAAAAAATATTACAGAAAACTTGTGTGCGTCTATTATGTACATCTCTTAAATTGTAAAATTACCTTTATTTGTGGACCAATTAAAAGACGGCCACATGAGAGTAGTGGAGACTCACTGTTGATATTGTTGTCAGAACAGTGCAATTTAACAGCAGATTAAAAAGATCAACACAAGATTAACACAATTGACCATGTCCTGCAACACAACCAGATGGAAATGAAGCCCACCAAGCACCATGGAAGTGGAAAAAGAGAGAAAAGAGTGAAAACTAATGCTGTCAGTATGTGCAAACACAATTACAGTACAGCTGCACTATACATTACCATACATACAGTATAATATGAGACATGAAGTCTGTCGTGCTGTGTCAAAAGAATTTTTTTTTCACTGCTATTGATGGTGAGGCCCCGTGAATTTACCTTGTTGGGTGAAGCTGGGTTGAGTGTCACAGAGAGGAGGAGGAGAGGTAGCAACATCATTGGTCAACATGCCTTAATAGAAGTCGCTGGACAGTGATGTGACCGTACGTGCAGCCAACAGCAGCTATGTCAGATTAGGGCCATACAACAGAGAACATTTCTGGATGGTCTATGTGATCATTGCTTAGACAAGAGCAGCAGGATCCTGAGCAGACAGATCCTGTGTATGTTGTCATTTGGGACAATGCGAGCTTCCACACTAATCCAAGACAATATCATATGAATAGCACTTGTTTCATAAATGTTTGCCTTCCTCCATATTATCCCTTCCTAAACCCGATTGAATGCGTTTTCTTAGCGGGCGCTGGAAGATTTATGGCCAAAACCTCTAAAACCAGAAAAATCTACTCCAGTCAATGGAAATGGCATGTGAGGACGTCAGAGTGAAACATTTGCCAAAGGATTTCTTCCCCGAAGAGAGAAAACATTGCCTGTGATGCAGCTGAAGTCCTGTGGCCTGACCCAGGCAGAAGCTTTATGCCGATGCAGAATAAAAAGTTGACACTCCACACGGTAAATACAAATAAATATGTAAATATGCTGCCTGAAGGCCCGAAGACCACGGGCGTATCCCTTTCACTTATATATTTCTTTGGATTCTCTGAATGTTTTATTGTTATAAACTGTAGATGATGAAAAACTTCCATCCATCCATTGTCTTTAACCACATTTCCTGTGTAGGGTCACAAGGGGCAACATTCACGCTCACATTTACACCATGGGCAACTTAGTCACCAACTAACCTAACATGAATGTCTTTGCAAGCTCTTCCTCCAGGTGCTCGGGTTTCCCCGCACAGTCAAAGGCCACAGCTGGCTGGAGATTTCAACCAGGGACCTCCTCCAATTAAAGTAGGTGTGCAGTAGGTGTTTAATTGAAGCAATACACAACTCTTCCAGCTGTTTGTTGCCCCTTGTTCCAAATAGTTTGCTGGTGCCATTTCAAATTTAGCTAATATTAAAAAATAAAAAATAAAAATAGAATTCTCAGTTTGGACATTTGATATTTTTTAAAGTATGTGTCAAACTGGAAATGGGCTTTATAATCTTTGAGGGTTGAAAGCGTTATTACTTGTACATGATGACATTTCTTACAAAGACAGCTAGTTTCAGCTTTTTTAAAATTCAAAAGCAATACAAAGTGTAGTCCTACTTGATAAAAGTACATAATGTGAAGTGCCTTGTAATTACATCCTGTCAACTACTTTATAATGTCACGGCATAGAGAAAAGAGTAAGCTGGGATCAGATTTAATGAGTGACAAAGCCAGAGTGTTGCACTCACTGACTGTGAACAACCACAGGTCAAGCGGGACTTGAAAGCTTCATGAAGTCAGTAATGAGTGAATTGGCCAGATGTTCCCTGAAGCTCAGCTGAGCAAGTCCGTTTCAATCAACAGCTCACACACAACACACATCCCGCAGGCTGAACTTCTACTTGTGGATACAAAGGAGGTTGAGCCTTACATATTTTTCTCCAAATCCTCCTCTGTCCTCTTTCTCTGTGGGTCAGTCATTCCCACAGACTGCCCCCATATTCACTGAATAAAATATGGCGATTGATATGAGACCTTCCATTAATAAAAGAGGGGAAGAATAAAAGGACCTTGGTTTTGTCAGCATTCTATCTTTGCTAAGATTTGCCATAGGAATGTTGTATATGAGAGCTGGCATTTTTGCTTTATTACATCTTGTATTGATCCTGTAAAACATCTTGCGCTCCTTGACCTCATTTCACAAACAGACGCTGTGACATTGTGCTAGCAAATTAAAATTCACACCAATCCCCCCTGTGTAAAAAGAAAAAGAGCAGCGAGGGGGAGGGAGCAACACGGGAAAAGAGAGAGAGAGCGAGGGGGAAGGAGAGAATGGGAGACCTTAAATAAAAGGTGTCATCTTCCCTGGTGGAATTTTAATGAAGTGAATTCATAGTCCCTTCCCACAGAGAGAGGAGCAAATAGCAGCTACAATTTATCAAGCAAACCCGAGTCAAATGTTCCCTGTCAGAGGAGGAGGAGGCCTCTCATCAGAGCCTTTAAAGACTACAGCACTAGTTATGATAGGGGCTTTCCACATGCTGAAAAATGAAAATGACAACGGTGTGGAAGTAACACTGATCCATGTGGAGGAGTTTTTTGCAGCCAAATTTAAATTATTGAGAGTTTTCAATAAATTACTGAGATATTTACACCTGCTTATTTAGTATATATATTCAGGTTTTTCAATAATCAGTTTAGACAGAAAATGGTAAGTGGTCTGCAACTTTATCTAGCACTTTACACCACTTTGCATTCACCTATTCACAATCACACAATCACACAGTTAGCAGGAGCAACATGTTGAACATTTGTTGAACATGTTCAACATGTGGAATGTAACTACCCTGGTGTAGGTGGACCACTGCTTTAGCTCACATGGTGTGGCTACCTTGCACATCTGTGAAAGCATCATTCATGTTGAAACATGCTGAACTAGTTTTGTGTTTTAAAATATCAAAATGATTTACAACGATTTCCCATTTTTTAAAAATTAATGAGGTGTCCAAAACATTAGAACCACCTCTTCTTATAATGCAGTAAAGTACAACTCCAACGACTTTGAGCTCAATAATAAACAGATATTACAATTAGAATTCTGACAGTTTCAACTTAAAAAATTTGAAATTATACCATTGTAAAAGTAAAATTCATGGCAGAGTTGTTGTATTAGATTTAAATAGATTGTACAGATGTACCTAATAAAGTGGCCAGCAAGTGTATGTTCCCACACATCTAAACACGATTATGTTTTTGTAGCGAACATAACGTTTCAATGCAATGTATTTTGTGAATGTCACAAATGTGACTTTTATCTTCACCCACTTTTCAATTTCCTCCCCATGGCTTCAGTTTACAGTGTAAATATACAATAATGCTAAACTTCTCTCTGACTTCGCTATTTTTAAATATTTCTCTTCTTCTGGCTGAAAAATGCATCCAGACAACATCACCCGGAGGATTTTGACATCATTAGGAGCTCCAGTAATATCTGGAGCTCGGATATTTTGGCAAACCGATATGCGTTATTTGATGTGTTAAGTATCAACGTATTTACAACTCGCCATTTACGTAACATGTCAACATATTGTCATTATGTTAACAGAAATGTGATTGAAATTATGTTTCTCAGGCAAATGTAGTCGCTAAAAATCTAATTTTCAGGAGACAAGGTTGTTTCAGGAAATACGCTCACTAATCAGTAACCAAGTATTCAATGATTTCAGCCAATTAACTAATCGAAAGTTAATCATAGAAAAATAATTCATTAATAATTCAGTCCAAATCTCTTAACAAGGAACATTTGAGGAAGTGTTTCGATCAATCAGTTGAAGAATTTGATTTGAATCACTGAATCATCCAAATATATAATCAATAATCAGCGGACTAACTAGAGAAGGAACTAAAAACCAAAGCAATTAATGATACGATACTAAGATTATAAAAGGCTAAATCAAACATTATACTTGTAAAACAGTTTACAACACAGTACAGGAATAAATACTCTAATCAAAAAAATATATAATTAAATAAACAATGAGCCACACAAAGCTTTGACAATTTACGATGCAATTTCAAATCAAACCAAATGTAATAAGAAATGACTGACCCTAATTTTAGGCTCCAAAACACAAACACTGTCAACTGAGAGACATCAACATAAGCCACTGATTGTAAAATAGCTCATTTCCAAATACTTGCTGTGTAGCACAATCCTGATAAACTTTATACTATACATTCCTTAGTAAAGCCTGTGAGGTGCCTTCTCTTTCCTATACATCATTTCTTTTTGTTTACTCAGACATCGCCTCTCTGTAAATTTCAACTTTGCGTCGAAATGGATGAAAAGCAACCAGTTCATTTAAATTCTCTTCTCATTATGGTCTGGGAGACACAGATAGAGAGGTCCAATTTACATTTAGATTGTTTTAGCAGAAGTAAATTAATCAACGCTGCAACTTGGGAAACTCACTTGTACAGAATACCTATAAAAATGGAACACACATGTATATATACTGTAAATATACTATGGGTATTTTAGGAATAGTATAAAATTCACACTTACATGACACAAAACAAAGTTATTTTCTCTATTTTCTACAGATCGAGTGATGCGTGGGCAGAACAACCAATCTACAGAATCATCATTGCTTCACACAACAGACCACAGTGTGTCAGGAACTACTTGTGTTAATAGTAAGAGAAGAATTCTGACCATAGGAAGACACTTAATGCAAAAACATTATCATGGCTTCTGCTTAGTTTGACCCTTGGTTCATTTGCTCAAACCTGTGTGTAAAAATCACGTTAGACCAACCACGTTAGGTGTATGTTGTATTAAAATAACCTAATATCACCCACTATCCAGATTATCTTTATGTATGCATCTACTAAACTAAAATATATCTGATGCAGGTCACAATAATATGACACAAGCATCAGTGAACTTAACAGTAACAGTAGAGAAAACATAAGAGACAGTGATGTTGACAAGTAAAAGACAAAATGTTACATCTTAGTATCTAAGATTTTGGGGGATTAGTAATAGTTAGGAGGTGATATCAGTATCTGGCTCTGTAGTCATGTTAATCCTAAATTGTACTGTTATGTTGTGTGTTCTTAACACTTGTTGATCGCGGCCAGCTTTAAAGTTTTAGACAGAAAGGACAGGCTGTCCTTTGTTCTCAGTGTGCATCAATAAGCCTTACAGGTTGTCCTCCTGTGGACCCCCTTTCCTAAGTACTGACAAATGCAAACATGGAACCCGTAAAAAAACTTTTTCCACACCAAGACCCCATAAAAAAGTATGAGCTTCTGAAACAACCCTTTTAGCTGGAGGTATTAGAAACACACCTAGAAAAATGTAGACAATTAAATTATTGTCCTGGGGAAAGTTAAGATTTCAATATGTAAAGAAAGACCAGCATTTGTGTGGAGATCTTGTGCCGATGTGTTTGACGCTCTCGTACTTGAGACCTCTATAAAAAGTGATGGTGATTGTCAGCCTTTACTACAAACTATTTATAAATTATACGTTTCCTTACATACTTACATGTACTCCTGACCGTAGAATATGCCACAAAACTCTATAAAGTCCAACATGCATGTTCTCAAATCAGAGAATCTAAAGTGCCGTAGGTGTGAAGGTAATGTAAATGGTTGTCTGTCTGTGTGTGTCTCTCTGAGATTAAAAACCTTGGAGATTGGAAGATAAGCAGCTGTAGATACTGGATTGTTGGGGGGAGAATATAAAGGTAAGAGATGCATAAAACAACTAAATACTGTAATATTTCATGAAACCTTTAGAATTTTGTAAAACAGAGTGATACCAAATATTGGCCATACTACCCAGCACCAGTGCAAATAAATGCTCTGTTACACTATGTTGGATGGACGGACTGACTGACCAGCATCATCACAACAGAAGATGCTCTGCAGAAAGTGGAGCAAAAAAAAAAGAAGAACCCAGAAGATTAAGATTCACTAAGGAAATGAGACGTTGCATGTCTGTCTTCCTCACATGGCTCCTTATGTATTGCATGAAGTGCTACAGTATTATTTTCAGCTGGCATTTTGTAGGACAGAAAGAAAATAGGGGGCTTTGTCTGGAGTCGATAAATCAGGCTACTGAGGCTCAGCACTGATATCACTTTTTCAATTGCTGCTCCATTTGGGAAACACACACAGACAACTAACCAGGGATCCCAGAAGACAAGTTGTATTTTGTGGCTTTATTCATTTAAACTCCCAACACTTGCTGCTCTACAATTTTTAAAATGTATAGATTCTACTGTACTTAATATCAAGTCCTCTTCAACCGTAATGGACAAGGGTCCCTTATGTTACTAGTGAGTGTGTGTTATACATGAAAATGAATACACTTACTAGGTGAATACAAAATAGGCTTTAACTGAACAACTGGACTAGTTTAAGCTGTAAAGCCCTGTAATAACTGAACACATGTTGTACAATAACATTAGTGTTAACCAGGGCTAACTGACAGTAGCCTCACAGCTACATCACGGATAGTGTGGGCAACTGGGGGTGACAGCATGTATGTGCAGACATAATTCCTCCAGACACGTCTATCTCCTGCATTGAGTTTACTTAAGATTAGGTATTTAGAATTTTCCTCTCAAAAGAATCTGACATCTGAATATCAACAGATAACGCAGAAACACACCTCACTGACATCAAAGAACCGACAGTGAAGAAGCCAAACAGTTATTGTATCTCACATCACCTTCGTCTGGGCTATAAAGTGGCACATTGGAAAGACCAGAGCCACCAGCCAAACCCTTTAATTATCATTTTTCACACCACTGCCCCTCACCAAAGTTCATGTTTATGGCTACTTTTAAGTAAGAATATGTGTAATAAAAAGTTTTAAGTGGCACTGCAAGCACTGTCAGTCCTCGCTGGACACCCAATCAGTGGTCCCTCTCACCAATGTGAGACAGGTGGAGTTAAAAGTGTAGCTTCTGTTCCAGTGGTATCATTAAACAATGCAGACACGTCCAGGTAAAAGTTTGCGTTTAGTTCCGCTCTATGTAACGTCATTGAACTTTTGCATATATCTACTTTTGAGGAGTTGGTTCCACTTTGGTCTGTGAGCCAGATCCCATTTCGATAAAGTGGAGAATAAACATCAAACCAATTACTTCAACTTTTAAAGTGGTGTACAGATGAAGGTGGGGATGCAGTTTTGTTTACTTGTGCATGCAGACGAGAATGTGGGAATTCGTCTGTTCCATGCAAAATGCAAGTTACATAAAAAAAAAGAAAAAATTTGTTATAAGCAAAGGAAAACCATTCATCACATTTATAAAAGCCCAAGGATGCAATATAGATACAAGTTCTGCATGTTGAAGACATTATTCTAGAGGGAACGTTTAAGGTAATGAATGTCAACTTTGAAATGGCCAGTCCATCAAAATCCTAACGTGTAAACAGAGCAAACATGGAGCTGATGCAGGGGTTAATACGTGTTTAGCTAAAGTGGTCGGAGACAACAGAAGTGACCCAGAGGACCTTGGTACCTGTAAAATGAGAATTAATGTCTTTTGAGTCTTTGAATTGTGTGTGTGTATTTGTGTGTGTTTGTGTGTCTGTGTGTTTCCTTCACTTTTAGTTCAGTTTTCAAATAATATTTAAAATATTTAATATTTAAATATTATTTAAATAATATTTAACATAAATATTTACTCTTTAGTCTCAAGTCCAACATATTTTTAATAAAGGCTCACAAACTAACAAAATGAAATATTAAGATTCATATAATATCAATATAAGTTAGTTTACTAATTCATAATTGCAGACTTAAAAGATGTAGTCGATAATTTATATTTTCACCAGAAAATATAAATAACGTTAATATGAACATCTTTTCTGAAAGATGTTTTTTTTACCATTGTTGTTGACTTTTTTTATGGTTTTATGACCCTGTCAGTCTTTCATACTAACATTTCTATGCAGGAGTCAAAAGACACAAATCATGCTTTTGTCACAATTTCATTTTAAATGTTTGGACCTATAGAAGCAAAGGACAAAAAGAGAGTGAAGACAGAATTTAATGAGCTAGTTAACAGAAACTAAAGTAACTAAAAATCGCTCCACAAGGGAGGACAGAATTAACATAAATAATAATACATAACCTAAACGGAAATCAGGCTGAACAAACTAGGGGGCTAATATACAGACTGAACAAAAGACTAAACATGAAAGTAGGCAATGAAGTGAGTAATTAAAGTAATTAAACAATCTACACGTGAACCGGGCAGAATAAACTAAGACTTAACATACCTGAGTGAAATGAACTAAGAGGATACTATAAAACAATGGAGTAAGCAAAGAGTCAACATAAAGGCAGAAACGACACATAAAGATAGATTACGGTGACCTAGTAAACTAAGAGGAGTGAGCATAAACAGGCTACAGGAACAAAACAGGAAGGGAGTTGTGGAAATTAATAAGCAAAAAAATAAAGTAAAACTCAGTCTGAAACCAACTCAAAACAAAATGAATCCAATACACAAAGGGTCCACGAAAAGGGGATGTGGGGTCACTGGGCGCAGTAGAGGAGATTGTAATGACGGTCTGACAGGGAGCGACTTTAACAGGAGACAGGGGCACAGGTGCGAACAATCCGGGTCGATGAGGTGAGTACAGCGAGTGATGTAACTACAGACAGGAAGCAGGGCTGAGGAAAACAGGGACAGAGAGGAAATGAGAGTGTGGGCCAGAGAGGGAGGTAGAATGAAGGGCAGAGACTGATGGGAAGAGCGAAAGAGACAGGGGGGGAGGGGGAGAGTGCAGGTCTAGGAAGGACAGCAGGAAGGGAAGAGTGTGAGTGGGCAGACTGTGCGTCTACTTTCTTTGGCTCCTTGGGAGAGAGTCCAGGATCAGGTCTATGACAGCTTTCTTTAGCTAATACTCAAACTATGACTGAGTGCTATTTATTCTTTGTGTTCTTTAATATTGATTATTGATTGAAAAATGAGATTCCTTAAAAAAGAATTCAACAATGCAACAAAAATATTAGCCAGAGGCTTTGACAATGTGTGTAGAGGTTGATTTTTATTTCACATACTAATTGACACTTTGAAATGTTTATGACCTGTTATTTTAATTATTGTATTTGTTTTCCCCAAACAGAATTGAATTGGGTTAACAAGTAAAATCAAATAATGACATATGATTCTTTGCCCTTGTTGCCATAATCCATGAACAGGTAAGAAAAAAACAAGACAAGATTCATTCTCAGTGTAGGTGCACTGGGTTCACACTTGTGTAAACTGCATACTGGGCCACAACTTGCTCTATACTAGTTACTGTGTCATAAATCATTCCCATTCCTGTCTTTAAGCACAGAGAAACTTGCCTCCTTCAGCAGATTAATGTGAAAACACCCTTGTAGGGTCAAAATCAGCACATATATCATTCTGCACAGTGAAGCTCGAACATCCAGCAGAAACAACAGGAGAAAAAAAAAACACATTTGTGACTGCAGGTCAACTTTAATGTGTTTCATTTTTGTGTTTGCCCCCCTTCCCATAAACAATCAGGGGGAGACAGACACTCAGGATGTGGACAGCGTCACTATAAGGCCAAAAGAACAAAGTAATGATGTTTAAATGTAGTTTATAACCAATGACAGCACTTTACACAGACATTACACAGACACACAGTATATACTGACCCAACGCAGTTAACGCAAAGACATTAAAGGGGAAGAATATCAACATAATAATCAAACAAAAAAAGAAATTGTTCAAAAATCTACTACTTACAATGTACATTGTAGTATAGAACTGCAGCCCTCCACACACACAGACACACAGCGTTCCGTCATAGAGCAGCCATCAGCTGTTTACACCAGTACAATTAGTAACTTCCTATCAGACATATTGGTAGTTACAGCTCTAAATCCTTTGTGGTTTGGCTAATGCTGCTTTGGTGACAGTTTGTACATATGTTGACATATGTCTTCCACCTTTGCAGTGTCACTTGTTGGTCACACGCGGAGTCAAAGCGGCAGTTGTCACTCATGACATGACTTGATGCGTCACAGTCTAACATGCCTCTACTAACGTTTAGTATATGATAAACTACAATCATGATCTGCAGGTTGACATGTGCAGATTGTCTAGACATTTTAGTTTTCAGTTTACTTTAAGGTTTTTGCATTAGTGCTGTAAAACCAGCTTATTCATCTAACCATATGTTAATATTTCTCAAACCTTTTGTTGATCAGGCCAAGACTCTGTCATTTAAAGGTGTGAAAAGCACCTGCCATGCAAAACATCACATAATTAATGGATACCAAGCCAAGAAATGATGTCAGACATAGAGCGAGTCGCAGCAGAAGTGTCAGAGGAGTGAAAGGTCCATCACCTTTCATAATCAGGCTTCCTTTTGATTTACAGTGTGGGGCTTTGTCCCAGGCTGGATGCAAGCTGTCTTACTTGGTGTCATTACACAGCTCACAGAGCTTCTGATCAGTAGTAGTCATCAAAACTGCCACACTGGGAGTCTCAGCACAGCAAAAGCGCTAGAAAACAGTCTCAGGGATATAAAGCCACCACACCTGATAACACGGCTTCTCAGACCCCTCGCCGAGTTCAATTACTGTAAAGTCTGAGTAGTGAGAAGGCCTTCTGTTTTACAGCTTTCCAGTCCTAAATGGGCTGCTTCAACCACAGTGACAAGCGTGTAGGTCTTCTGGTATCACAATTACTTCTTCTGTTGAATGAGAACATCACCCTCTAAGACTTTGCTGTTTGAGCTTTGCTCTATAGGAAAACATTCATGATATTATTTGTGTATCTGCCTGTTTATCTTACAAAGTCAGTGACATTGTGGGGGCTGCTCTGAGTGTTGTGTTTGAAAATACACACGATAATGAGTCGAACCACGCTTTACCTTAACATTTGGAATTGGTGAGCAAGTTCTGTTAGGAACTGAACATTCATGAGAAACTGCAGTATAAATACAGGACTTTCATAAGATAACCTCACATAGTATAAGCAGGCATCAATAGCAATAGAATATATATACAAAAAACAACTAAATACATTTAAATAGCTAGGACTCAATTTATACTACTTATATTTACGCAAAGTTATACAATGATACAATATAAAACACAATAGGACGTGAGCCACAATACAAAATGCTTTTAAAAATTATTCAGTTCAAATCAATTCCATTACACTTTGTTGTGAATTGGTGCTATATAAATAAAGTCATCTCAAGGCACTTTACAGAATAAAGTCAAGACTCTAGAGATGTATAGAGAGAACCCAACAATTCCCCCTTGAGCAAGCCATAGGCAACAGTGGAGAGGAAAAACTCCCTTTAACGGAAGACACCTCCAGCAGAACCAGGCTCAGGGTGGACGACCATCTGCCTTGACCGGTTGGGGTGAGTGAAAAGTGAAGACAGAAAAGAAAAGGGCAACAAAAAGCAAAAACAAAACATCGGGCAGGTTGGTAGGACCAGTATCTGTACACTGGAAGACACACAGCTTCAAAGCTGGGGACACCTGCAGAAAGGGACAGAGAGAGGGGGACAGAGAGAGGGACAGAGAGAGGGGGACAGACAGAGGGGGACAGTCTACTCAATGATGACAATAAAACTGCTTCTTATTCAATGTATCTGGGGCTACTAGTATGTCCCTCCTGCTTGAAATGCAGTGCTATGGGATTATGTTCACTGCTGGTTCTGATGCTACTGTGGTGTTCGCTCACCCAACACACAATGTCCTAGATGATTTTCTAATATAAGCTGGACTAAACGGTCAGTGACAATCCAAATGACATGAGTGGTGCTTCCTTCTTCTTCTTTTCCTTTGGGCTGTTCTCTTTCAGGAGTCGCCACAGCCAATCATGTGCCTCCATCTAACTCTGTCCTCTGCATCCTCTTCTCTCACACCAACTAACTTCATGTCCTCTATCACTACATCCATATGAGTGGTACTTCCAGTTGATAGATATATCAACTCTCACAGACACCCCCACATAAACAGATGCTTCAGAGGTCAGACGAACACAGAGGTCAGCGATACACTCATATCAATAGACTGTAAGCTGTCAGCACTAGATATAAGGCTCTGTCTCTTATAGGTACTAACACAGCCTAGAGCAGGAATCCAGGAAGCAGTTAAAAAAACAAGCAGTTAAAAAACTCACTAAAAACTAATTTTTACTTAAAGGAACAGAAAAGGAAATTAGTTTCTAAATAATAAGTGGAGTTCATACCAGAACCTTTAATATACTTGTCTATTGACAATAAGATCATGTTTATATGTCATGGTATCTGTTCCCACCTCTCTCTCTACCACATATGAACACACACACACACACACACACACACACACACACACACACACTGGCTCTTACTACCAGTACATATGTATCAACACAACTGCTCTCACTGATAAGACTGGAAGATAAAAAAGGGAAAAAAAACAATAATTTCCTTAATTATCGAATGTGTGAGGAATCTCAATCATCCAGCATTATTTGAGGACATGTTCAATCAAAGAAAAAAAAAATACTTCACCTCAATCTTTTCACTAGTTTATAAATGGGAACTAAACATCATCAGTACTACTGATGCCTACTTCTGGATGGAAATATAATAGTATCCTCACAGTCAATAACATCACAAACGTACACATCATGCAGTATAAAGTCTTACACAGAACATGTTACACTGGTGAGAAGCTGCACAAAGCAGGTTTTAATAAACCAGACTAATGTGCAAAATGCTCCCTAAACAAATCTCATAAGTTTGGACTGCTTGTATGCTCAGTTTATATACTTTCAACTGTAATTATGTTGTTTTTTTTAACCAAAATTATTATTATCATTATTATCATAACTTATTATTGTACTGATTGCTACAGGGTCCCATGTCTGACTATTCTTCTATGCTCAGTTTATTTTGGCAATTTATACTGTCCTCAATATGCATTTTTATTGTTTTTATTAATTTTTCTCCTACCTTTTGTTAAAGTTCAAAGCCGCAGGTACACACATAGCACAAATATCTTATCTGCTTACCAACCCCCCACCACCACCATGTTCTTTTTTTCTCATTTCCAACTCTTCCTGTCTCTCTCTCTCTCTTTCTTCTGAGGCCTCCTCTGTTGATGTCTGATGCTGGCAGAGCAATTGAGGGAGTGTTTTTAAAACATTTGTACTTTCATTCTAATGCATGTTAATGCACAATAATGATAATTGTTGCTGTTGTTGTTGTTAATGTATTATTATTGTTATTATTATTATTATTATTATTATTATACACTACATGCAATAATGTGCACAAAGTACTGAGCTAAAATGCTAATCCAGCCTAATCAGCAACTTGAACCAGACCTTTCTGATCCACCTGCATCATTAATGAGACCTTGGCCGACTCCCTTCATCAACACAGCTGTGCAAACCTGCTGCTTCACTGTCCAGCTCCTGCTTGCAGGCTATATTTAATTATGGATCAGGTCTTGTCGGGTCCAGAATTGATTTAAAGATAATTGTTAGGAATGGATCAGCCCATAACTTTGATGATCGAGCTCGGGTAGAGATTGTGCTCCATCACTATTTTGTAACATATTGTTTTATTTGCTCACACCGTTGCAATCAGCCGCATTAGCTAACTGGAGACTTAACGATGCAGTAGACAGGGGTCGGCATGAAAAATATTTTATAATGGCCAGGACTGGCAGGTGTCAACACACTGCGTATCAGAGGTTGCTATGTGTGGGGCCAGACTAGTCAGATTAACCATGTTGACTGTCCACATTAATATTACTGGGTGGTTTTAATATTGTGGCTGATCAGTGTATAGGATGATTCTGTGGTATGTAATTTCAAGTTGTTGTGAGCAGCACGATTATTACATGGTGCTAATGACATTTCAGCAGAACCCAAGGACCATGGATTATAATCATATGGATATTAATATTTTCTAATTATAATAGAAGAAGTGTTTTTATGCTTAATTCTCAGCTGCTAAAAAAAGGACACAAAATCACGAAAACACTTGACATTGCTGAAAGCTCTTAAATTTTGGAGAGGTCAGTGTGCATCAGGGTCATTATTAAACAGGAAAATGAGACCTAACACCTAAACTATTGGCTTTTTAACATTGTATCACACAGAAACAAATGATTTTTGAGAGAAACATGTAAAAACAAAATAAAACTTAACTAAAATGAGGTTAGAAAGTAAAATTTAAAAAAAGATAATTGTCATCTTTCTGTATATTGTTCTAATAAAGATGGTGGTATGTGCCCAAATACTCTATAGATATTAATTGCAAGGTCAAAAAAGTGAGTTCCAGGACTTATACTGTAATCAAGGCTTTAATCAAGCAAAGAAATTAGGTCAAGATGTCACATAGTAAATTACTTGTATGACATCAAAAACTAATTACATTTCTTTTGCAATTGCATTTATTAACACATGTTCCATGAGTTAGAAATTAGCATTTGGAGATTGGATTAGATACATGCATCAGAAGACACTGGACTTTCCAACAGGAGACTGTTTGAGTCCTGTGTCAACTGACTGACTGTTCAATGTTAACTTTTATAAACCGAACCAAGCGGATTTTATGCCTCAACGTAACAAAACCCTGAGAGATCCATCATTATAGCCACATGTTTATGATAGTTTCCATGACAACAGTTGTCAGTCTCAGTATGCCATCCGTGTTGGGGTGCTATTTTAAGAGATGCTGCTATGAATCATATGACAGAGTAGAGAGAAATAAACTATACAGTGTTGGAGGTTTTTCTGCTGGGAGGAAAAGCAGACTATTTAAAGAATAAGAAATTTGGCGCAGATCCAAACATGCCAGTCTCATTTTGTATTAAGCAGAATTTCAGCCTGACCAGTTGTCAGTGGTTGTGAAATGTGAGCAGGGACACGACTCCTGATGACGCCAACATGAGACCCAGCTGGGTCCACATTCCTAGGGAGACCTGAAGAACCGAGAATCCTAGTCCCACGTGATTGGTTGAAATTTTGGCATTACAGAAATGTTGGTCAGCTGTCCCACAGTGTGAGCGGCTCCATGGTCTGATTTCACTATTGGGGCAACTGATCACAGAGTGTGAAGTCAGTGGTCGAAGAGAACAGGCTTTGAAGAAGAATTGAGGAACTGATGTGGCATAAATTCATTCTAAAGATAAAGATGCAGATTCATTTTCTAAATTTAAGCAGGTTTTGTGTTGTTTGAACTCACTGCATGAGTATTCAAAACTTATTTTATACACATCAAGACAGCAAGTGTCAGTGTGTGTGTTTTACATTTCCAAGCTTTCATCTTATTTCTTTCAATGCCATTCAACAGGGATAAGGCACATCTACACATCTAACTACTTCACAGAAATATGGGTTAAATCAGGACTTTTGAGTTCTGTCGGCACACCCCAAACCTAAATTATGCATCAGTACCAATGAATTTTTTAGTTACACACTCATCATATTTCACCCTGTCTTTTATGATCCGAGGACCCCTTTGGCACACAGTTGGTAGACGGAAGTCCACTGTCTGCTAGACAAATTAAAGTGCAAATGTGACTTTTGAAATTCACTGTCTGTCACTGAATGTCACAGGTTGCCACAGCTGGGGTCACTATATACAGTGTGTATCTTATGCCATATTCAGTTTCTATTGAGTGACAGTGGGGCCCCCATTCTTTGAGATAGATCATATGTTGAAGATCAATTCTGTTACTCATATATTTTTCAAGACCTTCTGTGTGTGAGTCCAAAAAGTGCACTGCCTTTACACAGTGTCATACATCCAGAACAGCTGCCTCATACACTGTGTAAGGCCAATACACATGTGCGCTCAAATGAATATACCATTACAACCATTTGAATTAATCTGACTTTGGTGTCCTTGTTAATGTGTTTAGTTTTTAAAAAAATCATTTTTAGGACATGAACAGCCAACATAAAGTAGTACAAATTTGTATTTCAAGAAGCATCCACTACTATAAGATTTAGAGTCACCTAGCGAACATGTCTTTAGACTGTGGAAGGAAACCCATGCAAGCACGAGGAGATAATGCAAACTCCATATCGGAAGGCTGCAGATGACCAAACCTGCAAACCTGTGACCTACTAGTCTAAAGAGCTACAGTAAAAAATTAAATTGGCATGGGCCTACTAGTAGTATGTGAGAATTACATGATTAAAGAAAGGTTATTAGAACACTAGATGTTGGACTGTCATAGCACAGAATATTTGCTATCTCATATTCAGAGGTCAGAAGTGCCAAATGTCCATTCACCCATCCAACTTTATGCATTGCTTTTAAAGGCCACACTGCTTTTTACACTCCTATTAAACGTGGCCTTCATCATAAATTTTACACTGCAAAATCATTCAATATGAATATAATTCCTGAGGGAAAGGAGACGGGTAGACCTGTAGTGCCAAAGTAAGTACAGTGAGGCAACATGTTGATGTAGCAGCCAGTGTTGGCCAAGGCAAACAATATTTAACAGTTTACATAGAAGAAACAATTGTACTTATCAGAAGTATTAAAACATGACATATCACAGAGAACTTTCAAATCATATTAGGGATCAGTATTGACAGTATAGTTTCAGAAAAATACTTCTGATAAATGCAACATTAATTCCAAATTCCTTTTACAGCTGCCTCATGTTAGGAGACATGCACCAGAATGTAAACAAGTAGCCTCTGACCTTCAGTACAATGCTGATGTTGCTGACAGTATCTTAGGCTGTGTCCAAAATCACACTACTCACTTTAAAGTGTGTTCACCATTTTGAGGTAGTGTCTAAAAACATAGAGGGAGCATTTCTTCTCAGGTGATTTGCTGCTTCCATTGGATGGGAATGAGTTCAAATTAGATTTTTGTAAATCCTGCAGATGGAGATTGGGTTTTCCTCATAATTCCTACGAAAACATTTGTAGTGCAAAATTTGATTTTAGATGATGTTCAGAACTACATATTTAAACCGTGTGCAGGAACTCAGGAAGCCACCGACAGGCAATGGCATTGAATCAAGGGAGCATACTGCTGGGACATGGAAGTGGTTCTCTCTCATGGCTGAGACAATGGGTGGGAAGCCGTCTATTCAGCCTCTATGCCCCACTGCCTCAGCCTGGGGGGAGGACTCTTCTGTATCTGCCTCAACCTCTGCCTCCCCTGGCGTAGTGCTACTGGATCCAGAGAAAAGCTCTACTGGGAAGCCAGCGAGTGAACCAGTGCCCCAGAGGAGGCCTGGAGAAGGCAGAGGAGAGGATAAGGTCGGAGGAAGCGACCAAGGAGAGACTCTTAACTTTACTGTGTTGTAAAACTGTGACAAATGTTCATTTTTCTTTAAAAACAGTTGGTTTTGTTTAAGGTGATATTAAGTAATTGTTCAAAAAAACTGTAAAACAAATCTAACTGTAATGGGAGACTGAAATCAAAGATTAAAGAGCAGTTATGTAAATCAATAATTAACATTCCAGAATAAACACCACAATATGAAATGTATTCTACAGTATTACTTTGTCTTGAATATTTTCTTAATAGTATTGATGGCCGAGAAGAAACGGTGGAGTGTTGTTTGGTGCTGAAAGTGCAGAAGTCATGCGCCCAGGCAAATCACAGCAAATCTGACTGATGCTCACTATGCTGATGTTCATCAGGCCCCAGTGCTTCTTTTACATACTCTAGTGTGTCTCTATCTGTGAGATAAATGTTGTGCCAAATGGCACAGCAAGGGATCACTTTGACTGCAAAAGTAGTGTGCACTTCCAGGGTCCTGAAAAAGATGGATCTCCACCTTGTCGCCATGATGCCAAAGGCCCATTCAGTCACAGTATAGGGTCTTGGCGTGAGGCCTGTTATACCAAGCAGCAACTGTGATTTTGACTGGCTACCTGTGTGGTTGGATGAGTGCAATGGTTTGTAACCCACATGGACACCATTCCCTTCAGGTGGGGAGTGTTGCTGACTGTAGAGAGGGCTGTTTTTAAGGACCCTGACATTATGGACTGAATTAGGGTACCCAGCAAAATTGTCTAGAAACGGACAGTGGTGGTCACACATTACTTGCATCTGAAGTGTGTAATACAATTTTCTGTTGAAGTAACACTGAGCATGAGCTTGATTCTAATTTTGATTCTAACCACCAGTGCTGCCTGCAACCCTTAAGAACAGATGCAGCTAGATGAGCACAGCCATCAGCAGTCCTTTCAAGCTCTTTTGACCCTGTTTTTGAGTCCAATTATTTTGTGTGTCACTCTATGAACAATGTTATTCCCCTTGGAGTTGGGGAATTTTTAATGATCTGGACACTACATGGTAGGAGGTTCCACTTGGCACCCAAAAGAATAAGAACACAAGGAGCTCTTCAACATGACCTCAGCCAGGGTCCAATGGAGGATGAAATGTATTATTATGTATATTGAGAGATGGAAGCCAGGTTGAAGCACTCTTTGGCTTTTAAAATACATGGCCAAGACAGGGACCTTGGTGTCCAGTCCACAATGCTGACAGTAAACATAACAAAACTAATAGGTGTCATGAAAAGAAACACTTTGACAGTGTAGCAGGTAAGATTACAAGCTAAAAATTGTGCTTTCCAGATTTGAGTTTTGCCATCAAAATACAATACTTGCCTTTGGATTGTCTGGTACTCTACACCAGGGACTTTGTCCCCAGGCACCACTGCTCTGGTTGTTTCCTAACTATCCCTCCTTTACCCACTGCTAGAGTAATTACCTGCATCAGGGGCCCTCAGGGTTCGGTACTCTCACCATTCCTCTTCACCCTTTATACGTCAGACTTTACACACAACACCAGCAGTTGTCATCTCCAGAAGTTCTCTGATGACTCAGCCATTGTTGGTTGTGTGCTTGAGGGGAAAGAGCTGGAGTAAAGGTCAGTCATCATTGACTTTAAGCAAAGGTGGTTGCGCTCACACCTGTAAACACCAGTAAGATGAAGCAGTCTGGTGATAGACTTCCAAACACTGGTGAACATCCAGGGCTTGGACATTGAGATAGTGGATAATTTGAAGTACCTGGGTGTTCACCTAGACCATAAACTGGACTGGACTCACAACACCGACGAAGAAGTTGCCTCCACCTTCTGAGGAGACTGATGTTCTTTGGAGTGTGCAGGCTCTGCTAAGGACATTCTGTGACTCTGTGGTAGCCTTATACCTGATTCATTCAAAAACCCATTATCTGCGAAGCACAGCAAATGTGATGGAAGAGAGTGTGTTCACCCTGCAAAATGATGTCTGGAACAGACTGGGAGTGTGTTCGACCAGCTGGGGGTGTGTTCGACCAGCTAACAACAGCGATAACTCTCTTCTCTTGTGCAGGGGGAACACAGATAGGTGGTACATCTGAGGCACCATTCATCACACCTAACTCCTCAAACGCTGGGAGAATATGTAAAAAGAGCCCAAAGTTTCCTATTCAGCCTGACTGGCAATATGGCTGAAGAACAACTTTTTTTTTTTTAAAAACACAGAACCTATTTGAAAGGCAGGGAGAGTGGAGACAAAGCAAGTTGTGCTCTCAGAAGTGTGAAAACGAAAAATCAATCAGCTCTTCCAAACAGTGTAAGTACAGCATGACAAAACAATTACTATTGTATCAAGACTCTGAATACAGAGACTGTGAGAGAGAGAGAGAGAGAGAGATCACAATTGTATGTGTGAACATTATAAGGCACAATTTTATTCTCTTAGTGTCACATTGTAGAGACTTGTCTGATCTGAAGTATCTACAGGGGCTGGTTTGCTTTTGTCCTAAGGGAGTGATTGTTGAGGATAATTGGAGTGTAAGGAGTTTGACACTTAGGTTACACCAACAACAAAGCTCCCTTCTTAAGGTGTAGAAAACTCACATCAAGTCACTGTAGATTTTTTTTAGTATTAGAACAAAATCATACTCTTTTTCCTAACTTTCATAATTCCAACATACCCATACAAAAGATCATGCAACTTATGCATGGATGTCACACAAATAAAAATATGTCCTACATGTATCTACATTCCTGCCATTAATGATGTCGTTTTCTCCACTATGATCTTAACATTCACCTCTACTGTAAATGCCTTTTGATGGCTCATGTTTATGTTGTAGGAAAGTGGATTTTTCTTACCAGGAAGAGCTTTAGTCAGAGATAATTAGCCCTGAGTCTGCAGCCCAGTGACTAACCTTTTAAATCTTCCAGATACACAATAAATCCGCAACAAATAATATGAAAAATGACACAGATGATACTGCTATCTATGCATACTCCTTCTTTTCATTCAAGTTTTGAATAACTTTTTATTTTTTCATGGTAATATTTTATAAAATTAGTTTGTGCATTTATTTTTCTTTTTCGATAAAAGCTATTCTGATGTTGCACCTAAGGACCCTCGTATTCAAAAGCCATTAGCTCCCACTGTTTCCTTTCCTGTTTGGTTTTGTAGCAAGCATACTTAACAAAGATTGCGATTGTGGACCAGAGAGAAGAGGAAAAAATGTCCAAAACTGAAAAGCTCCAGGTTGCAGTTCGGAAAGCTTTGATATCATCAGATGCTAGCTGAAGCCACCCTATCTGAAGAGCCGAGAAAGCAGGTGAAGAAGTAAGAATTATGTCGCAACACTAAGACCTTTGTTGATTTTTTATAAAGAGTGGTACAAACAGAGCATCTGCTCTAACAGATGGAAGTCCCAAAGTGACTATGTCCTCTGAGATACTTTCACTTGCCTCAGGTTCTTTTAGCATTTCTTATGCCCAAATAGCAGAGATTTTTCTGTGTGCCAAGTGATAAGTCAGGTTCAAAATTTGCCTCTTGCATTCCTCAGAGACACTGCTTGCCCTCAGTATTTTCTGCAAAATACTAGACATTCTGCAGCAGTAAATTAAACAGGAGCCATTTAAAATTCATGACGTTGTGGAGTGAGCAAATGCAGCCATTAAGACATTTGTCGCAGTGTTTGCTGGTCCACAGGGGGTGAAGGAGAAAGAAAAAACAACCGTGTGGCTGTTTAACAAGAGAATGCCAATTGCTCTTTGTTAGATTGGGATAACCATTTTAGAATGATAAGTAATTTCTGCCAGATGCTTCTTCTCAGTTGAAAGATGAATTTATCTGATAGTAGAGACACTAGAAAGTGCAAGTAAAGTGCTTCTGGAAGCGGAAGAAAAACATTAGTTGAAGAGGCCCTATGTTAAACGACAAGTGCGCAGAGCTTTTGTTTCAACTGTCATGATTGACGCATCGCAGGAAAGCTTAAAGTGGAATGTCATTATGAATTCCCAGAGACGCTGGAGTGGAAGGAGAGCGAAGCACGAGGTCAGAAGAAGGTCCACACGTGCGCATGCCTGTACACACACTCTACTCTCTCTGACAGGAAATCTTTTGCCTCACTCATCATGCGGTTTTTGAGTGCTGGCGATGGCAGCAGGTCGTGTTAAAGCGTGCAGACAGCCACAGTATGTTTCTGACTGAATGGGAGGGATGAGGTGCACTTTTCCCCGAGTTAGTGTTTTCTGTCAGAGCCAAATGTTTTTTCTCTGGCCTGTCATTTTGATCAAAGTGAGCCAGGACCTTCAGTCTGCCTGGGCCAAGCTGCTTCACACTGCCTCACTGCCAACTGGGAGCACAGACGTTGACTGTTTACCTCCAACACTGGGCTCTGAACTGGCTGTAATGAACTGTATAGAAAAATATTGCATAACAGTGGCTTTAAAAACTATTCAGGCCTCTTGACTTTTCGCAGTTTGTGTTGTAAACATTTTGATGCTTTACAAAAACCTTTATCTACAGCAATTGCGGCTCTGTTTGACTCCTGGGTTTGGTGGTTTATTGCATTCTTCTCTCAAACTCAACCAGAATTAACTGCTATCTTTTACTTTCTCCACTGATGTTCCTGGGGTTTATGTCTGAGCTTTGGTTGTGACACTTAAGAAAGTCAGAGACTTGTCATGAAGCCTCTCCAAATGTTATCTTGGCTGTATGCTTTAGGTTTTGCTACAAGCTCAACCCTGGAGCAAGGGTTTTATGAAGACCTGCCCTTATTTGGCAGCAATCTTTCAATTGCATTCTTACTGTTCCTGGTGCTGTGCACCTCTATGTGTCCCACAAGGCACAGGACTTTTCCACAGGAGACCAAGGTCTGACTCATTGTGCGACATGTTGTGTGCTTTAATGATGATCATAACTACATGATATGCACGTAATTACTATCTTATACAATATAATAAGAAATTACCTGTGTGGCTTCTATATAATTTGCTTTGGCGTCTAATGGCGACGCTCTTGGTGCGTCCAATAGGGATGTCAAAGGGTGCCAGTGTCGTCAAAAGGGACGCTGTGGGAAGAGAACGTGTTGTACTTGTAGAGACTAAATAAAGATCAGGGTATAAAACAATTTTATCACACATGTCTACAGAGAGTAATCAAGAGAGCAAGACTCTGGGCTGGTATAATATCAGCCATATAATATTGGTAGGTAATGATTTTATTCTTTAAGCCTTGTATTTAAATCTGTACAGTTTTACATCTCTCTCCCCTTCAACTCTTGTGCTCGATTTCAAATGTGTTTGGCTTAGGTTTGTGCTATGTTCATGCTTTTTTATAGACCAACCCTGTAACGATTCTATGATTAAATAAAAATGGTGCTTTACACAAATCCTTTATCAAAAATTTAAAACTGGACAGTGTCTGAAATGCACTTCAATTTTTGATGCATGCATACAACACAGATCTATATTGCATTAGCTTACTCGTGCCTCATTGTTCAGCAAAGGCTGACTGATTTGATTGTGTGCTTCAGGGATCTGGGAGTTTGACATTTAAAAAATGATTAAAACTTTATTTCTGAAAGAATAGCTCAAATACATCATTTTTATCCAGTTCATACTTATACCATAGGAAAATACATTTTCTAAAAGGCTCTACCATACTTAATATTTCATATAAGAATAAAGAAAATATAAATTCCCAGAAAAGAGTCAGAGTTGTTTGTCCGTCCTCTTCTTTGCAGAATAACTGGCTTGGAGGGTGCAGAGATCTATAGCGACAACCTTGAATGAAACCTTCTTACAGAAAAACTGCATCATACCAGTCAAGATTAATAAGAGTCTTTAAGTTCATGATGATTACGTGCTTCCACTTCAGCTGGCTGACTTCATGACTGCACTTTGTTAAATGCAAGTTTGTTGATTCCAAAATTAATTTCCGAGTTCCGTGTATGCTTTTGTGTCCTAGGGTAGATTGCGTGTCATAGGCCTGACTCAGATCAGAATGGAAAGGAATTGAACTTTATTGGTTATCAGAGAGGAAAATTGTCTTTAGCTACACAGAATTTTAGTGCACGATAAAAATCAATGCTAATAATTGCAGATAAACCCCCCAAAATATTAAAACAACAAAATGGTAAATCTATTATTTTAACATGAATTGTGGCTCAGTGTTTTTCTAAAATGACTTATTTCGCACCTGCACAATACAATGGTGGAAATACCAATTATTCTAACCTGCATTTCTAGCGACCCAACCATGAAATCAACTGAACTTCTCTAAAAGGGTCTGATAACCCTGCTCGTTGAATTTTTTTGTTTGAATAAAGTGTTGGAGAAAACACATCTTTGTTAATGCTGGGAAAGCATTGAACAATGTCTCAATTTTTCACAAACTAACAAATTTCCAAAGAGTGAAAAACTCATCATAAAAGAGAAAATAAAACGATCGTATATGATTCAGGACACAGGGCAACATCTGTATCTCTACAACTGACTCTCCCAGTGGTTTTCCAAAGAACAGAAGCGATGCCTATCGGTGAAAGGCAATCAGCATACTTGCCTTTGGTTTATTGGACATTTGCTCAATTATTCAGAGTTTCTCTGTCTCTGTAATTTATTTACACCCAAATGCCCAAATTCTGGATTTTTTTCTATTCTTTGGCAGAAACACCTATCTCTGTCTAAGCCATCACATTTTCAACCTCACACCTTCCCCAATCAGACACTCTGTCTTTTCTCTTGCTGCCAAGCAACCAGCTTTGCAGGGACATCTGTTCCCACACTTGTTGAACACATTGTAGCATTATCAACTTTATGTGTGAATTCTCACTTTTTGGTTGTAGTCACCTGCAGACATCCAATTGAAGACAATGCAACTTGACATTCTAAGGCCTAGATGCACAGTAAAAACTATGCATATAGAATAATATAAATGCATTGTATTTATAATACAATAACCTAATCTTTTGGAAAGTAGGATGATATACGAATTATTTAATTAATATTATTTACTAATTATCCACCATCATTGCAGTATAAACTATCAGAACACATTTGTAGTTTAGTATTTAGTAAACCGAGGCAAAGTTAGAAACATGTAAATCACGTTTACACTTTAATGGTGGTGAGTGGTAACTGCCTATTATTATTAAGTGGCCTCTGAAAGAAATTATCCAACTTCAACATGTCATTTACACATGCAGGAGATATTTTACTTACTTTTTAAACGGTATTTCTTCAAGATAATTTCAAACCCACAAGTTTATTTAATAAGTGGGTTTTCATTTTCATGTCCACTCAGTGCTTTGTTGAACAGTTTCTCTGCATGTGTTCCATTTTCCCTCCCCCCACCCGCCTCGCTGTCTGTGGTTTGACTTACTTCTAGGCAGTTTGTCCTTGTCCTGCATTTGCAGAGTGAACTGCACAAATGACTTTGGGTGTAACATGAACACATTCTCAATATCATTCCAACTAATTGTGGTGGAGTTAGTGCCTTCATTCATTTTCTTAATTCACTGTTATCACTTTGCCTACATGGCATTCTAGCTTTCCAGCACAGATTTCCATCTTTCTCAACAATAGCACCTATTGTCTTCCAGACAAAAAGGCACAGAGAGAATAAATATGACAGAGTGAGAATGCTTACATTCAGTGGATGATTTTGAATTTGCTAGAGTGAAGATAATCAGCGTTCATTCCTCCCATCTCTTCTTCCACACGGGGAGTTAGAAGATGGGAAATTGGGAGGCAACAGGTAGACACTAATTATTTGCTTCACTGTCAAAGACATTAACCATGGCAGAGAAAACAATGCCGCTCCAGTATCCGAGCAGAATAGGAAGAGGGTGATTTAGTCACACATGCACTTGCAGTAACAGAAAGCCACGCTCAGCCTCACATCGTGCTGCTCTGCAACTTCACTGAACTGATTAGAACGAGTGAGGAGCGAGACTGAGATGCGACTGCGGCAAAGATCATTACCTCTTGTTGATCTTTAAAGTTTTGCTTTTTTTTCTACAGTAACATTGAAAAATGTTATCAATGTTTATGATGTTAAACTGCAGTAATATTGTTTTTATTAAAGACCTGGGATTATGAACCTTTTTTGACTAATTTTTATAAATACTGAGTGTTTTTTAAACATATCTGTGACATTTTATTTACCAAAAGTTGTTCAAATTGTTGTAAATCCATCTAAAAGAGAAAAAAAACTCCAGATTGCCTTCTGTCGTCTATCAGTCAATTTGGAAGCTGTTACCATGACATTTGCATTATTCATGAGCGCGCACTCTGATTGGCTGAGGGTGAATGTGAAGATCACAGCCTAATAAATAATACATATTCTCTTACACTGCAGGTGCAGCTACATAATGGCGGCTGCTGAAAACATAAATACATACAGATAATAGATAATACAATCGTTATATAGCCAACAGTATGTTGGCGTCTGTTCCTGAATGTGAAGACGATCCCTGCGTATATCTGGTGTGATGTCACAGTGAGAGTAGATTCAACACTGTTTAATCTCTAGCTGGGAGATTAAATTTTTAAAAACAATTTAAAAACACTTTAGACATAGAGTTAGGTAATTTGACAGCACATCAGGGCTCCCATCATCACCTTAATCCATCTAAAGTTAGTTTAGTATCCCAATTTGTCACTAGTTCTACAGGTTCTATCAGGAAATGATCAATCTCTGACCCGTTGCACCTCATGCTGATGTAATATTAATTAAGGTACAGTAAATAAATTATATAGTGTTCTCCTCAGGATTTCACTGACTTATTTTGATTTGTTGCATCCTAAAATACCCGATTTCATGGAAATCAAACAAATAAATCAAACAATAGGTAAGTTTGTAAGATGTGTTAACATATGAACATATCCACATTATTTTTCCTCTTGTAGCAGGTTCTGTGCTGTGCATTCCAGGTCAGCCACACACATTGAGGACATATTTATTTAACTAGCAGTTAATCTATGGAAACTGATGGTGTAGATAAAGACAGTTCCTTACACTGTAACACTGTGTCAGTGTCCACTTTGAGTAAAAAACAGTTCTAAGATTCTACCTGTGTTAAACTATCTTAAACTCATGAGTTATGGTTCACAGTTCTCATCAACTTTGAACCAATTTCTCCCTCTTTTTTGAAACACTGTCACTAGGGACTGGACCCCATTCCAGCTGTCATCGGGCGAGAGGCGGGGTTTACCAGGGCAGGGCCGCAGAGAGACATACACAGAAAACCATTCACTTTTGCATTCACACCAATTTTAGATTAATCAATTAACCTAACATGGATGTTGTTGGACTGTCGGAGGAAACCGGTGTACCGCTGAGGAAACCCACGCAAGCATGGGGAGAACATGCACACTCCACACAGAAAGGCCACGGCCGGTGGGGAGCAAGCCCGCTGTGCGGTACTCCACCATGGTGCCTAACCAAACTGTACTATTGCATATAAAATCTTGTATATGTAAGTGTTAGGCTTTGTTTTCAATTATTTATTGTTTTTTAGTCAATATTACATTTTAAAAGTTGTGCATATCCCTGCAAAGGAACAACCCCAATTCAAAATTAATTGGGACGATGTGTAAAATGTAAATAAAAACAGAATGCAATGATTTGCATGATTTGCATTTGCATGAATCTAATCAACCCATATTTTATTCACAATGGATTTGGTTTCAAGAACCAAAGTAAGGAGGCAGCAAGAGAAGGTACAAAGTAAAAGGGTATTTGTTATTAGCAATTGAGGAGGGGTGCACACAACTAAAAATCACTCCACAAGGAGGCACAGAAATTATACACCGAAAAATATCAAAATAATTCCAAACATAAACTTAAATACCAAAAGGGGAAAACATACTATTTAGTGACTGTGTGACGGCCCTCTGGCCAGTCGAGTCAGTTTGTTCTACTTGCAGGTAGCTGCACGTAGAGCTACCTGTTACTTTATGTTCTCTCATCCATGCACATACACATCACTGATGGGACTGATGAAGTTATTTTTGGTTTTCTAGCCTTGGTTTTGCTACAATAACTTATTTTGGCCTTTACATTGAGTACCCCTCTTTTTGTCATGGTTGTTGAGCTAGGTCATGACAAAGTGGGGGCTCGTTACAAACTTTAAATAATTTATGGCTTTAGTAAAGAGTGTTTTTCTGTGTGTTGTAGTGATTTGTTTTTACTATTTGACATATTTTGAGTCGACATTTGTCTATTGAGAGGAGTTTTGGTTGTGCGATGACTGATGGTTTGCTTTGTTGCAGTGTTTTTTTCCTCAGCATTATTTTTATAGTGTTTTTTTCCAAAGAATACAGTCTTACTGGCGTTATAAAAAATAAAACATTTTATACACCAGGTAAGCAATCATTTGTTGTATTTTATTGTTGGATGTAATTGAGGGAGAATGGCAACTATAGATGACTTCAATTCTTGTCCATCTGATTATTTTTTGGATGCATATACAAAAGAACAGCTCCTTAAAATAGCAGAGATCTATAACATAGATATTGGTGATAAACATCCTAAGGAAAATGTGAAGGCTATTTAGAAATCAAATTTATTTGAAAGACAAATTTTGTTAGAACATACATCACCTGTTTTATCTGAAGCTGCTTTTTTACCTTCAAATACAATAAATATTCAATTTTTGAACAACAGAACTGTTAATGTTATAGTTGGAAGGTTACAAATTTAAGTTGCAAGCCACAGATGAAAAAGACTTGGCTGTGGAAAGATGTGCCAGCAGACGGAGCAAGCCAAATTACAGTTTGAACAATACAGCTTTTGGCTGATGCTAAGTTTCATAGATCTCCAGGTTCTTCTTCTATTTGATTTATAGATTCTTTTGATGTCTTGGGCAATATACAGCTCTTGCCAAAATTTTCAGAAAAAGATCCAGACTCTTTCTTTTTATTGTTTGAGCGAGTGGCAGCTGAGCGTGATTGTTTGGACTCGGCCCGCACGCCAGTGCCGGCCAGAAATATTCTTTGGTGAAGTCGGCGGTGTTGAAGGCACACGAGTTGGAAGCCTATCAACAACATTTTAGGACTTGAGAGAAAGGAGAAAAACAGAGCCATTTGGAGTTTGTGTGTGAGTTATCTATCCATTTCAGTCGCTGGTATTCTGCATCTGATGTTTGCGATTTTAAAAGTTTGTCTGAAGGTTTGTCCATATCACACATTAATTTGGTGTCTAAGCAAAAGAAAACGTGTAAAGAAAACGCATGATCGCTTTTTGAGACATTTTTTTTTGGGCCTCGTTTAAAGAGGGACATCTCAGCCTATGTTAAAAATGCAACCGCATGGGGGCAAATGCAACCGCAACGGGGCACAAGCCAGTGTCTTCTTGTGCCAGTCCCAAGTCTGGATAAATGCAGAGGGTTGTGTCAGGAAGGGCATCCCACGTAAAACACATGCCAAATACAACATGCAAATCATGACAATGACTTCCATACTGGATCGGTCGGGGACCAGGTTAACAACGACCGCCACCGGTGCTGTTGACCTACAGGGTACCGGCGGAAATTGGACTACTGTTGGTCGAAGACGAAGAAGGAGAGGAGGAAGGTGTGTTCGCAGGCAGAGAGAGAAGCGGAAAGCTAAGAATGTAGGACTGACAGTAGGGACTTTGAATGTTGGTACTATGACAGGGAAGGATAGAGAGTTGATTGACATGATGCAGAAAAGGAAGGTGAACATACTGTGTGTCCAGGAGACCAGGTGGAAAGGTATCAAGGCTAGAAGCTTAGGAGCAGGGTTCAAGTTGTTCTACCATGGGTCAGATAGGAAGAGAAATGGAGTAGGAGTTATACTGAAAGAGGAGTTTGTGAGGAATGTTCTAGAGTTGATTAGAATATCAGACAAGTTGATGAGTCTGAAGCTGGAATTTGAAGGTGTGATGTTCAATGTTGTGGTTATGCCCCACAGGTAGGATGTGAGTTAGAAGAGAAGGAGAAATTCTGGAGTGAGTTAGATGAAGTGATGCAGAGCATCCCCAGAGGTGAGAGAGTGGTGATTGGTGCAGATTTCAATGGGCATGTAGGTGAAGGGAACAGAGGTGATGAGACTGTGATGTGCAAGTTTGGTCTTCAGGACAGGAACGCAGAAGGACAGATGGTGGCAGACTTTGCAAAGAGGATGGAAATGGCTGTAGTGAACAATTTCTTCCAGAAGAGGCAGGAACATAGGGTGACGTACAAGAGCAAAGGTAGAAACACTTAGGTGAACTACATTTTGTGTACATGTAATCTGAAAGATATCAGTGACTGTAAAGCATTGGTAGGGGAGAGTGTAGCCAAACAACACAGGATGGTGGTGTGTAAAATGATGCTGGTGCTGAGGAAGATGAAGAGGACTAAGGCAGAGCAGAGGACGAAGTGGTGGAAGTTGAAAAAGGAAGAATGTCGCGTAGTTTTCAGGGAGGAGCTGAGACAGACTCTGGGTGGTTTGGAGGTGCTTCCAGATGACTGGACCACTACACTAAGGAGGGAAAGGTAGATTTGTACAGGGTTGGCCAGACAAAGAGATAGAGACGGGAAGGATGTGCAGCAGGTTAGTGTGATTAAAGATAAGGATGAATGAGGAAAATGAAATGGAACGAAGAGTAGAAGAGGTGACTGGTGTGGAGCAGGAAGAAGCACAGATTAGTAAAAGTGAAGTGAGGAGGACGTTGAAGAGGATGAAGAGTGGAAAGGCAGTTGGTCCTGATGACAAACCTGTGGAGGTATGGAAGTGTCTAGGAGAGGTGGCAGTAGAGTTTCTGATTAGTTTGTTTAACAAGATCTTGGAGAGTGAGAGGATGCTGAGGACTGGAGGAGAAGTGTACTGGTGCCAATTTTTAAGAACAAGGGAGATGAGCAGAGCTGTGGCAACTACAGAGGAATAAAGCAATGAAGCTGTGGGAAAGAGCAATGGAAGCTCGGCTAAGGACAGAGGTGAACATTTGTGAGCAGCAATATGGTTTGATGCCTGGAAAGAGTCCAACAGATGCAGTATTTTCTTTGAGGATGCTGATGGAGAAGTACAGAGAAGGTCAGAGGGAGTTGCATTGTGTCTTCGTAGATTTAGAGAAAGTGTATGACAGGGTGCAGAGAGAGGAGCTGTGGTATTGTATGAGGATGTCTGGAGTGGCAGAGAAGTATGTTAGAGTTGTGCAGACATGTATGAGAGCTGTAAGACCATGGTGAGGTGCTGTAGGTGTGACAGAGGAGTTCAAGGTGGAGGTGGGTCTGCATCAAGGATCGGCTCTGAGCCCCTTCTTGTTTGTTCTGGTGATGGACAGGCTGACAGATGAGGTTAGACAGGAACCTCCATGGATTATGATGTTTGCAGATGACATTGTGATTTGTAGTGAGAGCAGGGAGCAGGTGGAGGAAAATCTAGAGAGGTGGAGGTCTGCTCTGGAAAACGGAGGAATGAAGCTTAACCGCAGCAAGACAGAATACATGTGTGTGAATGAGAGGGACCCAGGTGGAACAGTGAGGTTACAGGGAGCAGAGGTGAAGAAGGTGCAGGACTTTAAGTACTTAGGGTCAAAGGTTCAGAGCAACGGAGAGTGTGGAAAAGAGGTGAAGAGGCGAGTGCAGGCAGGTTGGAACAGGTGGAGAAAAGTGTCAAGTGTGTTGTGTGATAAAAGAGTATCAGCGAGAATGAAAGGAAAGGTGTTCAAGACGGTGGTGAGACCAGCGATGTTGTTAGGCTTAGAGACAGTGGCACTGAAGAAAAGACAGGAGGCAGAGCTGGAGGTAGCAGAGCTTAAGATGTTGAGGTTCTCTTTGGGAGTGACGAGGATGGACAGGATCAGGAATGAGGACATCAGAGGGACAGCTCATGTTAGATGTGTTGGAGATAAAGTCAGAGAGGCCAGATTGAGGTGGTTTGGACAAGTTCAGAGGAGAAACTGTGAATATATCAGTAACAGCCCAAAGGAAAAGAAGATCTCAGCCTATGTTAAAATATGTCGCTCATGCCAGCTGACTGGTAAACCAAATCAAATATTAAAACCTGCAGCCCTATGTCTTATCCCTGCCATCAACCAACCATTTGAGCATCTAATAATTGTTTTTGTGGGACCTTTGCCTCGATCAAAGTCGGGGTCAAAGTATGCGTTTACCGTTATGTGTCAGACCACTTTGTATCAGGCTGCATATCCTTTACGTACAATAACCACTAGGTCTGTGGCTCTCTCAGTTTATGTCCATATTTGGCATTCCCAAAGTAACTCAGATCACTATCCAGCACAGTTGGGCCTCTGCATATCATGTTCAGAGCCAGAGTGCGTTAGAGCGTTTTCACGAAACGTTGAGGTCCCTCCCTGGGTTATGACTGGAGAGAGGGTTTACCCTGGTTAATGCTCTCAGCTAGAGAAGGAACTCAGGAAAGCACTGGTTTTAGTCCAAACGAGTCAGTATTTTGGACACAGTTTGTGGGCCACTAGCTGCACTGTCGGAGGATTGGAAAACTGCACAACCGCCCGATGACTCAGTAGAATTTGTCAATGGGTTTCGACAGAGATTTTATGCGGCTGGGTTTTAAGCCTAGACTTAAAATTAGAGAGCGTGTTTGCTTCCCAAACCTGAACTGGGAGCTGGTTCCACAGGAGAGGAGCTTGATAACTAAGGGCTCTACCTCCCATTCTACCTTTGGAAATTCTGGAAACCACAAGTAGGCCTGCATTCTGAGATCGAAGTGGTCTACTGGGATGATGTGGTGCTATGAGGTCTTCTATATATGATGGAGCCTGACCATTCAGAGCTTTATATGTAAGAAGCAGGGTTTTTAATTTTATTCTAAATTTAATGGGAAGCCAATGGATAGAAGCTAGTGAAGGTGAAATATGATCTCTCTTGCTAGTTCCAGTCAGCACTCTTGCTGCAGCATTTTGGATTAATTGCAGGCTCTTTAGGGAGTTACTGGGGCATCCTGAAAGTAGGTCATCATATTTCTGAGATTTTTGGGGCCAAATACTTTGACTTCAGTTTTGTCTGAGTTTAGAAGTAAAACATTTTGGAACATCCAATATTTTTATCATCTTTTTAACATCTTTATGTGTTGTAGGCATGGAACTTTATTAACTGATTATTTTCATCTGGTTACATAGATAGATACAGCTGGGTATCATCAGCATAGCAGTGGAAATTTGTGTTTTCTAATAATGTTGCCTAAAGGAGACATGTATAAAGTAAAAAGTATTGGTCCTAGCACTGAGCCTTGTGGAACTGCATAGCTAACCTTTGTGTGCATGGAGGATTCATCATTAACATGAACAAATTGAAATCTATCAGATAGATCATATTTAAACCAACCTAGTGCAGTTTCTTTAATCCCAATTTCATGTTCCAGTCTCTTTAATAAAATTTTATGATCAATGGTATCAAATTCAGCACTAAGATCTAACAGAACAAGTATAGAGATGAGTCCATTATCTGAGGCCATGAGAAGATCGTTGGTGACTTTTACCAGTGCTGTTTCTGTACTATGATGAACTCTAAATCCTGACTGAAAGTCTTCATACAAATTATTCCTATGAAGGTGATCACATAATTGTTTTGCAACTATTTTTTCAATTATTTTACAAATAAAGGGGAGATTAGATATTGGTCTGTAATTGGCTAAGACACCTGGGTCAAGACAGGTTTTTTTAAGTAGTGGTTTAATTACAGCTACCTTATAGGCCTGTGGTACATAGCCTGTTTCAGAGGGGCAACATTACCGAGTATTGTACGTAGTGAGGCTGCAGAATTGTCAACAAGATAATCTACTTGTGCAGGAGAAACATTAAGGTGGCTACTTTCAATTGTATTGACTTATGGTGAAGCAAATGATGAAAGAATCATTTCTTTAAATTTCACTATGTCATTTTCGAAGTGCGTTTGTCTCATCTGCCAGTCAGTCATCGCTGAACCGAAGAAGGAAAACGTGGAGCGGCATTTTCGGAATGTTCATAAAAACTACGACACTGACTTCCCTCCGAAAAGCGAACTGAGAAGAAGGTGAAGGAACTAAAATCTCAGCCTGAGGCTGGCTATCAGCAGCTACTGTCCCTGGCTAATTCTATTCAATGCAAGTAATCAGAGTACGGTAATGGGAAAAAAAAGAGTTGTATTGCACAATATGGGTTCATGTAGTTATGCAAGCTACACCAACATATATTGTGCATATAAAGAATTCTCAGTTTTGTATTATTATAGTATATCATTTTGACTTGGTCATTTTATAAGTAGCTCACAAGCCAAGAATGTGTGGGCACCCCTGGTCTAGGGTTTATTGGTAAGCTTGAATGGAAGATTGCTGCAACTCCTCCACCTCGGCCTGTTCTTCTAGGAACATGATAATTAATATGACTTGGGGGGTTGACTCATTTTTCTCAGTTTCAGTAAGAAGAAATAAATCGAATTGATGATTGATTATTAAGTCATTTACTAACAGAGATTTAGAAGAAAGAGATCTGATATTTAATAATCTACATTTAATAGTTTTGGGGATTTGTTCTGTAAGAGGAGTAGTCTTAACTTTTATTAGGTTATCATGATTAATTCTTTATGGTCGTTTTTGGTTTATTTAATTTAGTTGGTTGGGGAACAGACAAAGTCTCTATAGGTATGTGGGAGTTGTGGAGGGGTGACGGTTGTAAGGACACTGCAGAGAGGCGTGTAGGACTGGATCTCTGCATCCTAGGCTCAACTCTGGATTGTCATTCTTTTGGTTGTCTAATAAAACCAGCCATATTTCTGGATAAGAAAGCTGCACCATCTAAAGTAGGATGGATGCCATCTCTCCTAATCATCCTAGATTTTCCCCAAAATGTTTCCAACTATCTATGTAGCCCACATCGTTTGCTGGACACCACCTAGACAACCAGCGGTTGAATGACAACATGTTGGTGTAAATGTCGTCACTGGTCAGATTTGGCAGTGGTCAAGAGAAAACTACGAAGTCCGACATCGTTTTAGCAAAGTAACACACTGATTCAACGTTCATGTTAGTGACCTCCGATTTGCGGCCGTCACTAACTCCTGTGTAAATAATAATCTTACTCTATTTACATTTATCTTTAGCCAGGAGTTTCAAATATGAATCAACGTCGCCCGCTCTGGCCCCAGGAAGACATTTGACTACGGCCGCTGGAGTCTAACTTCACATTTCTGACTATAGAGCTGCCAATTACCAGAGTTGTTTCTCAGCGGGTTTGTCGCTGAGTGGAGAAAATCGGTTAGAAACGTGAACTGACTGGTGGTGAACCTCGGGTGTCTGTTTAGCATTAGATCTCTTACCACCTGTCACCCAGCCGGACTGGCTTCCCAGGTGCTCGGGAAGCTGCTGGGGGACAACTAAAAGGGGCTAAGCTAGGTCGGCCCGCACCAGCTACTGGGGTCTGACTAGCTGTATTATTTACCATGGTGCGGAGCAACACCTCCAATTCTGTACCATATACCATTATAACTAAAGGAGGCAGAGGAAAAACTGAACATGAGTAAGTGAGAGAAGGAGAGACAGAGGGAGACAGAGAAGCCATTGCTAATGAACAACTGCTAAGCTAGCGAAGCTGGTTATGTTTTAGAAGAGCAGGTGCTTGTGTAATACAAGCGTATGTCAAGTCTCAAGTATTAATTCTTATGTAGAGAAATCACTTATTTAAGTAAAATAAGAGCTGCAATTGAATAGTAAACAGTCCTTCGGTAGGAACCCAAGAGTGTGCAGAGTCCAAAACAAGGGAGATCCAGGAGCGGGCAGCCCAATAAGGTGGCAAAGTAACAGGGAGCAAAGGATACAGTATACAAGGAACCGGTATGAACTGGCAAAAGACTGAAGGGAGAGCCAGGTTTAAAAGGATGGGAGCAGGTGAAACAAATCAGGACAAACGAGGTAGGTAAAGAAACCAAACAGAGTATTAACAGGAAGTGGGACTGGAGGAGGAAATAAAGCTGGTTAAAACAGGGACAACTAAACACAGGATTGTAATAAGATCACATGTTGAAACTGAGACATTTTAGCAAGACCATTACCTTACTTTTTAAAAATAGCTCTGGCCCTGAGAACGTTTCTGGGGTGAGTTCTCATATGGCTTCTCTTATCGTGATACAGCTTTAACTTACATTTGAAGATTGCACAGCAAGCTGTGTTCACAGACAATGATTTCTGGAAGTGTTCCTGAGCCCATGCAGTGATGTCCAGTTGGAATCATGCCTGTTTGTAATGAAGCCTGAACGCCAGAAGATCAAATCCAGTTTTGACCTTCGGCCTTTTCCCTTGCACACAAAGATTCCTCCTGATTCTCTGAATCTTTTGATATTATATAATAATGTAGATTGTGGGGTCTTCACAATTTTATGTTAAGGCTTTGTGTGAATATCATGTCAGGTGCTCTCACTTTACGTTTATTTACTGTGTGGATGGCATTTGCCCTATTAGCTGTACAGTATGTGGTGTTTGAAGTTTGGCAAACTACAAGGAGGCGTGTCATAAGCGTTTTGTCCTAAGGATAGTTACGCACAATGCTGCCACCCTAGGTATTGCAGTGTTTCCTTTATTGTTGTCATTAGTTCAATAACCACTTGCTGCTTCTTAATTCAGCATGTTGAATAGCTTGTGTTCCATGTTGGTGAGTGAGATCACGCTAATTAGTTATTAAGCCTGAAAAAAATCAGTGCGTCCCAAGAAGACAAATTAAAGTAATGGAAGTGTGCAAACACAGAAATCAAAAGGGCACTTGGAAGGTTCTTTTCATTTTCATCTTCATCTCATCTAAACATTCCAGAATGAACATATTTTCACAATGACATGAATATCTGGAATTACTAGTGGAACAACCATATATGGTGTAGTGTGAAAATAAGGAAGAACTACTTTGTTTAGGGTTTGTATCTGCACTCTTTGCATCTGTTTTTCGATTTAGGAAGGCAAATACAAAGTACCACCACCTGTTTTTTAGTGCCCGTCATTGGCACAGAGCATAACAGTGGGAGCCAATGCAACAGTCAGCCTTTGTCAGGGACACTTCTTTGATGTCATCTTGGTGCGTCTCTGCCCTAATGTCTCATTGATGGAAATGGCTGTATTTGGGGACGGCTCTCCTGTCTCTGCAGTGGACTTCTAAAATTCTGTTCATTGGGTTCTTGGTCACCTCCCTGCTAATCAACCTTTGACTGCCATCACCTGTTGTCATGTGCAATCTTTCCTGCAAACATGACAAACTTTTGGCCAGCAGATTGAGATTAGTCTCTCAAGCTACAAGCATCAAGTTGCTCCCTCTGTTGCAAATTGTTGCTTCTAATTTTAGGCTTAGTGGGGCATGGACAGAGAAAAAGGCTTAAGAAAGCTGAAGAGAACTGACTATTATCCTGTTCTATTTACCGAGTTCAGGGCACAATCGCTTTCACACAAACAACCATAAGCTTCTTTCCATCTGGGGCTCAGACAAAGGAACCACCGCAGTTCTTCATCAAAATGAAGATTCCATTTCCTCAAGGAAAACAACACAATGAAAAGTCAGGAGGGTTAATGATACTTGTGAGTAACTCTCCATGTGGGCCATTTGGGGGTGAGTTTTCAGGGAGACTCAGTGAAAAGAGGACAGTGAGAGAGGGGAGACCTTGCTCAGTGACAGTGATCCATTTTGAATATAATCAGGCACCGCTGCTTTTGCTATTAAAAATGAATTAGGCAAAGGACAATTAGTAGGCATTGTCATGCAAATGCTATGAGATGTATTGTTCTCTGTCAGAACACATGTTAAATCTAATTAAATTGAACTCTGGGTTGTCTGCTCTGTTGTTTAGGAGGGAAAGAAGAACAGAGGGAATACACAAGAGATAGACATGTTTAGAAGGACAAAGTCAATAAAATCCTTGTCACTTTATCCTTTATGCTTTCACTAAATCTAATTAATGCACTCAGATGAAACAAATTATCATGAAAAGGGCAGATTAAAAGGGTGGACTGGGGTTTGACCTCTGAGATGGTAAACACACGGATTTTTTTTAATAGTCATGCATCCAAATTCAGTAGTAGTATTTACTCTTTTATGATTAGTTGACAGCTAAACTTTTCACATTTTACATTAGCATACACTTAGAAAAGGCATGATTGCCTTAAAAAAAACAAGCAAACTCTATTTGTACTCTCAAATGCTTAGTAAGTGTGCTACACTTACGATTTAGTTTAAAAAACAAAAAGTACAGGGCAGTACTTGAAAATTTGCACTAGACGTACTCAAAACTCAGCACTGAGTACTCAGAATTACTATTTAAAACAACAATATTTGCATACTGTATTTCAAACAACACACTTATTTATTTTGTGACAACTCATGTGACATTTCATAAAACTTTGAAATGTTGAACTTCAACTGTCCTAGTTGAAGTTACTTGAAAAGATATTTGATTTACTTAAATAAAACTAAGCAAACAGATAAAAGATAAAAAGACCAAGTAAGATCTACCATTTACCAACGTAACAAAACTATACTATACCAAAGTATTGTATTACCATATACCATAGAGTAAGCTCTTAAATAGACCCCTCTTCCATCTCCCCATCTTTTTTTCTCTGCTGTGCAGAAGTAAAAGCACTTTGTGAAGTGAATTAGCTGCAATTATCTAGCGCTCAGATTACCATAGTTTAAAATGTTCTTTGTACTTTACTGCATGAACATGAAATATATTTTTAATTGCAGCTGTGCACTTTTGAAAAGTTTAATCCTCCCTCCATCCTTAGCAAATGCCAGCAAACTGTGCTCCAAGGGCAGAAAAAGGTCAATTTACAACTATACTGGATTTATGATTTGCACCAGGGTGCTTTGACCCCATTAATACGTACCTACATGACCCTTTTAATACTTGCCTACAAGTTTTCCCAGCAGACTAAGCATCCATCCATCCATCTATCCATTATCGCTAACTGCATATCCTGTATAGGGTCACAGAGGGGCTAGAGCCCATCTATCCCATCTGTCATCGGGTGAGAGGCGGGCTACACCCTGGACACTGGCAACCCACTGATGTAGCAGTGTCATATTTGTTGCTCCTTTATTTTATTATTTTGAATTAGCCTCACTCAAAAAAAATAATTGATTTTTGTTAAGCCTTGAATTAACTCTAACTTGATAAAAAGTATGAAGTGCATATTGTTGATAACCAAGTTAATTATATAATATCACATAGGACAGCTACTTATTTTTTTGTTTCTGATTAATCTACACTAAGTAACCCACAATGACAAAGTGAAAACTGAATTTTAGAAATGTTGGTAAATTTTCTTTAAAATAAATTTTCTTATTATAACAGTGCATTTCGGCACAAGGCCTTTATCATTGCAGTTTACAGGATGTGTGGAGAAATGACCATTGTATATACTTAGTAGAAAGGCAGAGTAGGCAGTAATTAGCCAATGGGGGCTAGACACATCACTGGACAACCCCCAAAACGATGTGGCTTGAATGATCATGAATTTTATGAGGTCTCACAACAAGGTGAAACTATAGAGTTAAAACAATAAAAGTATTTATTAAACTAAAACATGTATTTTTTTATGTTAATTAAAAACCACCAAGCATTGTATAAATATAGATCAAACATATTTTTCTAATAAAAAAAAAAAAAAAAAAAAAAAAAAAAAAAAAAACTTTTTACTTTTGAACCTTTATAAAATGTCTAACCACTGGCTGTTTTGTGTCAACTGTTGTCCACTGATGTGTCTTGCCCCCATTGGATAATTACCTTCTACTCTGAATTTCTACAAAGTGTTAATTTGCCATTTGTTAATTAGCGTTGCCAAGTTCTTTTTATCTCTGGATCCAAACTACTTGAGTACCTTGTTGACTGGTGAAGTAGCAGCAACACACCTCCCCTAAATGATTTTATTTGGAAAGAAACAAACCTCTCTATAGAAGGCCTGACAGCTGACAATGCAAACTGTATCAGAAAAAAAGCCATGAGGTCAAATGAGCTGCATGTAGAGCTCAAAGACAGGATTATTGCAAGGCGATAATCACATCTGGGGAAGGCTACAAAAACGTTCTGCTGCACTGCAGGTTGTCACGAGCAAAGTGGCCTCCATAATTCTCACAAGACGTTTGGCACAATCAGGTCTCTTCCAACAGCAACCATGGGGAAGAAGGACCTTAGTAAGATAGGTGACCAAGGACCCGATGGTCACTATGACTGTACTATCTCCACACAGGATCTCTTGAGCTCAAAGTTCCAGAAGGACAACCACCAATGTAGCCCTCCACCAATCTGGGCTCATTCCAAACAGATGAAAGCTTAAGAGTTTTTTTAAAAAAGCACCTGAAGGACTCTCATACTCCTTCCAGTGAAGCATGGTGTAAAGCCAATGTGTCCATATGAATAAATACATAAATAAAGTGGAGAAAACAATTTTAACAACTCAAGCTGTTAAGCTTGTTTATCTTAACTAACATAGCCACATTTTCAATCCAAAGTATTTACCTAGGTTTACTTATGTTGTGTTGTCAAAGCAGCAGTGGAACATGTTTCCCAGTTGAACTAACCTGAAATATTTTACAGTGATTTAATGTGTTATGTGTGAATCAGTAATGGCTTTTAGAGTTGTATAAAAGCTGTTATTAGGCTGTGAAGGGGGTTGATTAAAGATGATTAGAGTCGCCTCTGACTCTTGAAATTTAACACCTGAAAGATGCTTAAAAGCTCACTTCTCTTTTGTAGATACAACAAGGTTACCACAAGCCATGCTTGCTGTCTGAGTAAGACAAATAACAAGAAATAGTACAGTAGCATGACCTTTGTAAATGTCTTGTTTACTCTGAAGGTACAGCCACTTCTGAAAGTAAAACATATTTTCATGAACTTATGTAAAAGGCATGTGAGAGTGACTTCAGAAGCACCAAAGTAAAAAGAAATATAAAAAAAAAAAAGGTTCTGTTTATGAGTAAATGGATTGATTGTCAAATCAATTCATCCTTAACTCCCTCCTCTCTCTCTCTCCACCCTCCACATGGAAGCTTTGCACGCGAGCAGCTTGAACATCAAAAGGGAAGTCAACCCATGCGATTGGTGCTGCAGCATGAAGTGGCTGTCAGATGCTGCTCTTTTAAGCGTCCTTCGAGTGGAGCACATATTATTTCTCACAGTGTGGACTGAGCACAGACAGCGTGCCCCTGGTAACTGATTCAGTGCATTTTCTTTAGCTAATTATATTCTGAAGTAACCATTGTTTACTCAAGAGCCCGTAATAAATCCCCTGCCAGTGAGATTACTGCGTAGTAATAACTTGCAACTTAAAGTACGGCAGGCAGGAGAGGACGAGGACAGTGCCATGTCTGCAGCAGCCTACACAAACAATTACAGAGTTTATAAATTCCATCTTTAAAAACTATTTAGTGGCTTTATTTACGGTTACCCATTACAATAGATGGAGATACAATACCCCATCTATGCAAGGTAAATAGCTAAAGCCCTTTGCCCCCAGAACAATCTGAATTCTAAATCACAAGGATTCAACAACATAATGGAAAAATTTCTTACCACACCGATGCGGCAGATTTGTGGATGTTAGAGGGCATGAGAGCCACTGAACTCATCGTCATTGCGGTGGATGAGAGGAAAGAAAACTACCGCTCAGTCCATCCATGACTGCACTTCCTGGGCAGGATACTTAAACTCTGTAAATCCATGACTAAAACTGTGTACGCACAGAGAAAGAAATATACAGATGCATTTTTATTGCCTGATTTACAAAGATGCATGTACACCTGGGTCTGTTTTAGGAATCTCAATCATCATGGAAAGAAGCACACACGCATAAGCCTCATTTTCACGTCAACAATTTTCCATGAATTGAAGTAGAATTTACCCGACAAACATCAGTTTACATATTCTCGTGCCCACTTCACCACAGAGAGGAAGATGATTCAGAAAGATGAGTTACAGATTGTGATTTATCGATGAGGTTTTATCATAAATCACACTGATGGCTATCTGTAGCATGGGTACCACTGATTAACACATTACCAGTAAACCATCATGGCCATGACATCTTGATTTTCTACTTCACTCATCACTCAAACAATGATTTAAAATTACATTTGACCAAAATGTGGAATTTAAGGTAATAAGATAATCGGGAATATTGAAAAAACACCTAAACAATGTTCTAATCGCATATTATGTCTCTCCTCTTCCATTTTGTTGCACACTTTTTTATTTCTTTTATGCTTGTGGGAAGACCATACACATCATGTATACATCTTTGTTTTGTGGTACGTTTGGCTGGAAATAACCGAGCATCAACTTCAGCGATTGTCTGTCAGCAATGTGGGGATCAACAAAATGCTGACTGACTTTTTGCTCAGGCTTCATATCTCATCTCGACTACTGCAATGCCCCCGCTGACAGAGCTATGAACGTGACCAATCAAACCGCTTTCAGATGAGCTTTGAATAGCCACATGTCACACCACTTTTCATATTTCTACACTGACTTCCTGTGGCTTCCTCTGTCAGGTTCAAAGCTTTGATACACTACAGAGTGGTCAAATCAACAGCCGCTTGTCTTGAACACCCTCCTTTAGATCTACAATTCCTCTTAGCCAACCTTAAACCCATGAACAGCTTCACTTCAGCTACATTTCATTCTCAGGGCACTTTACTTTCAAGGTCATCTTGCCTGCTCTGCTATCTGCTTGCTTTGCACCTCACTCATAGGTTGTTTTGGATAAAAGCTTCTGCCAAATAACTTAATGTAAATGACTATAGTACCAGTGTGAGATGCTATCTGACTTGACACATTATCCTGCTGAGAGTACTCATTAAAAGATGAGTAGACTGGAGTCATTAAGTGATATGCTAGGAGATGCTCTCCTGCATGGCATTTTTGGAACGCCTGATTATTTGACTTACTGCTGCCTTCTGTCAACTTGAATTATTCTGACCAGTCTCCTTTATCTTTTTTCCCCGATCTTAATATTCTAACCCACTACTGTGCAGTGCTGCCATTTGTTTGTGCTTTGTTTTTCCCAAATGGTGTGAGGGTCATGCTTCTTAAAACATGGTCTTGATAAAAATGACAGCTGTGTCTTTGATTTATACTGATTAAAAGGTGCTGATCAATTTGTCTTTATAGATGGATTAACGGTGCTTTTGCACTGCATGGGACGGCCTCAGCAAGACTTTACTCTATCCGGCTTGTTTTGATTTTCCATCGGGAAAAAAAAACAATTGCGGCTAGTAAATGGTACTTTTTTTGGTGTCCCCTTCGTTGAAGTTTTATGTCAAAGAACCTGGTACCAAGGCAGAGAGTGTCAAGGCAAGTTGAGTCTAGCTGAGTCTGTACTATGTATTAGAATAGAGGCCTCTGACATTGTCTCGATTGGCCTTTCACACACAGCGAGAGATCACTCGAGTGAGAAGTGTCCTCACGTGTAAAATTCCGATTAGTTGTCGATGAGCACTGCCAGAAGGCACAGCATGATATAAAACTTAATTTGTGTTTTATTCACAGCACATTGGAGCCGTGCACCTAATAAAAAAAAACACTCGACTACAACAGGAGTTGAGGGACAGAAACATCATCAACGGCCCCTTTGCTAGCTTTAAAACCTCTCGATGAGTCGGGACAGAGCAGCGTGCGGCACACACAAGCTAACGCACATAATATGGAAATTGCACAAGGGGGCTCAAAGGATAGAGTCCAGATAATGCCAACAGCGTATCACTCTGACATTTTCATTCACACATACACCCCTTCCTAAAAAAAGTCAGGAGAACGTCAGAATTCCAGTGCATGTATCAGAGAGGGATTTGTAGGACCCAGAAAGGAGCGGAACATGGAGGGGTAGGAAGGCACACAACTGTTTATTTGGTAATATGGTTAACAGATGGGACAGCGGGGGTGGCGGTTCCCAATGGGAGTGCACGGAGGAGGTTGCCGGGAGGCAGTAGGGCGACTGGTCTAGGAGTAGTGCAGCACCAGAAACCAGGAACAAAGACCACTAAAGGCGGTAGTTGGTGAGAAAGCGTCCATCCTCTGTAACGCTGCCAACGGGCAGGAATTCAACAAAGTCTCATACAGGACAAAAACAAAACGCTCAGAAGGCAAAACACAAAAATCCTTGAAAAGGCACAGCCAGAGCAGATAACCAGAGAGATAATTTACCATACAGAATTCTTGGGTTAAGACTGACTCAGGAAAAGCAGGAAGACGATCTGGCAGAGGGGAACAGGTGAATAGGGTTTATATGGGGAAGGCAACAGGTGAACAGCGTGAGGCTGATTAGAAGCCAGGAGAGAGAACCAGAGCAGGGAGGAGAGACAGTGCTGATCACCAGGGAAACATGCCGCACAACAGCTGCACAACTGTGACAGCATGTCTGAAAGGGACTTGAGGTTACTTTGTCCAAAATCAGCAAATCAAAGCTCTAACTGGATTTTGGCCACCGAGTTAGGTGTTCATTTGTCTGGCTGGACATTGTGTGGTGGAGTGATAGGTATCACATGGTAAATAAGACATTTAATTTCGCCTCCATAGCATTTATAAGTAGTAAAAGTAGTGCATATTTCATCCACTGGATTATTTAAATACTTCTATAAGTGCTTTATACAGTTCCAACCGTGCTTCATACATGGTTGGAAGTGTCGGTAGATACTGTAGATTAAGAAACAATTCACATGTTACTTAAGAGTTTTACAAAACAGCATTGACTGTTTTAAATTCTTTATTTAATGTTATCTTGAAATAAAGTGTTGCCAATTAAACTTGAGGAAATTATTTAAATTACAAGCTGCAGCAGAAAATGTATCGCGAGAGCATCACTATACTTTGCTGTTGATATACTGTAGCATGATTCTCTGTTTGTTGCCTGTATTCACATCTCTGCCTTTAAAAGCGAGATACCGACAGTGTTCACCTGGAGGCTGTGCTCAAGCCTTTGATGCAAAAATAAACACAGTGAAAATTCCATTGCTATTTACATTGATGGTACTGTCAATGTAAATACATTGATTATGTACCAACACGTGCAAATGCCTCAAGCTGAGAGGGCTCGGAAATGTATCCTTTGGTACAATAATGCTCGATCCGGTTATTGAGGGTGGAATGGTTGCATATCTGAGGAGCACAAATCTATCCCCCTAAATAATGCAACACAACTGCATAGCAATGTGTCATTAATGTATTTTAGAAAATAAAGGGAAGCAGAGGGTAAGCTTTAATGTTGGAATTAATCTTTCCACACACACAGCAGGAGAGCAAATGTGATCAAACACAATCCTCAGCACTTGACACTTGATAAAAGATGTGGGCTGTGGTTTTTTTCCTCTCATTTTCCTCGCACAATTATCTGGTGGTGACACATTTGTACTCTGCAGTACGTTGGATAACCAGCACAGATAAATTAAGTACAAAGATAAGTAAGTCATCCTACTTTAGTATAACATGCAACTGGCAGTGAGCAGTGACTGTTGTTCATTAATTGCAACTGACCCAATTTAAGGGTTGACCCCTCAGCTGGCATTAGAAATTAGAGTTGAGTTCACACGATTTAACTGTTTATGAACTATTGTACAGAGGCAACCTTGTCCTCTATAAATATATAATTATGTTTTTTCTAAAAACATAAATCATTTATGCAAAAACAAATTCAAATATTTATAATGACGGTGAAGAATGTATGCAGTGATGTACATTAAAAAGTGTGTGTGTGTGTGTGTGTGTATACACAATCGCACACACACACGGTTATCAAAAAAAGGGTTGTCAATCAGTTAAATGTTATTCGCAGTTAATCACAGACTGTCCAAAGTTAAATATCAGAGGTGGGGTACAGCCTGGACATGTCTCCAGTGGTTAGCATTGCCACCTCACAGCTAGATGGTTGCATGTTGGTGCCCCTAAACCTTGAGTGGGATTCCTCTGGGTACTCCAGTTCCCTCCCACAGTCCAAAGACATGCATGTTAGGTTAATTAACTAATTAACTGAATGCTTGTCTGCCTGTGTGTCTCTCTATGGTCCTGAGATAGACCAGTGACCTGTCCAAGGTGTTCCCCACCTCTTGCCCTTTGACAGCTGGGATAGACTGCAGCCTCCCATGACCCTACACAGGATAAGTGGTTACACATAATGGATGAATGGACAACAGTGTTCAAGCCAAAGGACTGGACACATGGTACTGACTTGCTGAGACTTGCTAACAAACTGTAACCATGTTAAATGTACATAATAATAAAATTTTATCTTTTTATAATAGGAGTGGTTTATTTACAGTTCTCCTTGTTCTGACAGTTCTCTGTACAGCACCTACCACCTGCTCATGGCAGCGTGTGGCTAATCAGATTTTGTGGGTGGCCAGCATCATCCCAGGTCACCCAGTCTGGCAAAAGTATGGTTGTCATTGAGCGGAGCTAAATCAGAGGAAAGATGCAACATTTGTATTCAAAAACAGTGACATTTTAAATGAAAGATCACAAGAAGTGATGAGTCCTTAAGTGAGTCTGAAATAATTTTACGAACTGTTGTTTTAACCATTCAGTTTGTCACGCTGTTGCTTTATAGTTTAATTAGTTCTGAAGTAACTCTGCAGCTCGTAACCTGCAGCCACACTGCATGTTAAAATCCTGCTTGATTTAGTCTTTCAAAACAGAGACATTGTATATTTCAGAATGATTCAAAGGATGAGAAAGATACATTTAAACAGAAACATTAAGTGCATCTCTATCAGATATATTTCCTTGCAAAATTACTCTAATCATTTTTGAATTAATAATTTATTTATTTTTTGTCCTTTTGGCTTATCCCGTGAGTTCAGAGTCGCCACAGCGGATCATTGTCCGCATGTTGATTTGGCACAGTTTTTACGCCGGATGCCCTTCCTGACACAACCCTCCCCAATTTCTACCGGGCTTGGACCAGCACTGCACAGCTGGGGAGGGGAAAACAGTGAACCCCAACCTAGCTGCCCAGTGAGTGATGGCCAACTTCATTATAAGGACTGTTGGGGGTTCAGTGTCTTGCCCAGAGACACTTTGACATACAGTCGGGACCGGGGGACAACTGCCTTAGCAACTTAGCTACAATGTCACAATACACATTCCAGAAACAATATTAAAATATCAGTGTTTAACAATATTGGGGCTTCAGATGAAATGTTTAAAACAAAAGCACAATCTTGCCTAAACCCCAAACATATAAGTTTGTCAATAATATTTAGAATGAGTTGGAAACAGGCACATTAGACCCAAATGCAGAGAGAAAAATGGGCAGACATACAAAAATAACATTTTTAATATTCCAAGTCCATCAATGTAGGGATCTAAAACAAAGTGAGCTTCTAAAGCCTTTAACACATTGAAGATGAACAGGAGCAGGTAATCAAGGAAAATGGAAACCAGGTGGAGCCTGTTCACCTGGTGGTAGGCTGAGACACTGGCAGGCAGCACAAAAGTCCTAGACTATTGTTTTCAAGTTGCCAGAATTAAGTCTATAACAAACTGGTTTCATAAAAATTATTTATTTTTAATTTTATTTGAATTTAATATGGAAAACTCATTCATCCATCTGCATGAGGGAGAGTGTTTGTCAGTTTAGTGTAACTCCAGCTTCCAAAAGTAGTAAAATCAGGGGGGAGAGTGGTGTAAGATGGTTTGAGAAGCTGCTTTGTTCCACGGCTGGCAGGAAGAAATCAGGTGGGGAGAGTAAAAATACAACGGTGCTCCCTCATCACCTCCAAGTAGGTGTAGGTAGAATGTCAGAGCTGCTTTGTTGGATTGTCAGATGGGGCTTTTCCAAACCGTTCTCTACACCATCCCCATGTCGGAAGCTAAGCCTGTGTCCGTCAATCTCTGTGACTTTCAAAAACTGACAAGTTAATATTCATCCTCCAACTACTGTGTCAGACTAGTTGTGTAGAGATAAAAGAAGAGAGGGGTTGGACTCTGTTACTTTCTTTATTTTCTATTTTTGGCAAAACTATTAATTTCACTTTTAATTTCAACGAACAAGTTCAACACTATTAGTGCTTTCATAAAGAGACGCGACGTGCAATTTATTATTCGAGCAGGAAATTAAATTGTTTGGGAAGATTTTACTGATATGAATATACTGCCATACACATAAATTAACAAAAAATACTCGTCACTGTGTGTGAATATTAACTGTAAGCTGGTTGCAACTACATCATATTTGTTAATGCAGTTTAGTTGTATAGGAATGGATGATTAAGGAGACAGGTCACTGATAGGGTTCAAACCATGTTATTCACGACCCGTCGTACAGTAGCTCTGTTTTCCAGCGTCTGTGGACTTGAGTTTTTACTATTCTAATAATTATTAGCACTCACAGAATTAGAATAGCTTCTGGTCACAGCAGAATATTTGAGTAGCCATTGAAGGAAAAGCACAGGTGTTGGGGAGTTTTGGGTTTAAAGTACAGTACAGTGTTTTACATCTATCATCACCCTTGTGTGAGGATGAAGTTATCTTGTCTCACCATATTTCTTTTCAGCAAACTTAAACATGTCATCCACCAATATCCACAGACAAGTGCACGATCCCGACTTGTTCTTACTTTAATTACAATTAGCGCAAATGTACTTCCGCTCCAAAGCACAGGGTCAAAAGTACACTGCCGCTTAAAATTACTGCCCGTTAACATGCACCAGAAATTGCATACTAAATATATAAATACCTGTTATTCAGATGTCTGTAAGGATTGAAATGTCCTTCTAAGCAACGTCTCTCATCATACAGGATGGTCTGATTACAAACACTAACTGTAGACTAAAATCATTTTATGCCTTAAATGGAGTCTATAAATATGACAAACAGCCCAGTGATTCAATTCACTACATAAAAATGCACTCACAAAAATGAAATATCAACTTCATCTTTTTTGTTTTCTAAGCAAATTATTATACTATACTCTACATCATATCCACAAGTTGACACTGATTTCTTCAGGGAATGTAAACGTGTATTGCATCATTACCTAATATGAGTCTCAAAGCCCTAACGTCCACTGTAACTGATAACTTCACTCACTATTAACATTAATAACAGTTTTTAAAGCCATTTCATGCTTTAAAATTCTCATACAAAAACACTAAAATGCAACTGAGCCACTATTAATATAATTAGTTATGATCAGTTATGATGGCAGTTGTGAGTCTATTTTATCTCAAACTAAAATTTAGAGATTGCACAAATGGTTAAATGTCAACCGATTTTAAAGAGCAATGATTCGTATATACACGACGGCAAATCTCTTCCTAATGACAAAGGAAACTAACAATGTCAACCGTACAGTGAGCAACTGCTTCATTAATAATGACTAATACCTGCCCAGGTCACCTGCAGCACAGTGAGCATGCTGTGCTGCAGGTCAGCTGGAATACTGACCTGAAACATTCTGAAAGTGAAGGATATTTCTAATAGCGTTCCATAAACCTACAGTATGCGTTCAGTGTACGCCAGCTAGGTTCAGGATTGGATGCATTAGACTTTCTTAAACTTTGGGTTTGACTTCTTGTTTCCAGCTGAGTTAAAAATGTGATACACTGCACATTCATCAGAGCTTATAAATACTGTATGAGGTTGAGATCACTGCCTTTGATTTTCATGCCATTTCCTATCTGTTAGGTCAGACTTAGATTAGATAAAATAACATATTCCGATGTTTTGATGGAGCCTAGCAACTACAGGGGGTAAAGCCTTGTATCTGATGCTCTACATATCACTAACTAATTAACTAGGTACTAATTTGTAACGGCCTTATGTCTCCATACTATTTTACACGTGTATAAAAAAGGCAAATATATATGAGGTAGTACATACTATAGGAGGTGCTGTATATTGTTCCTTATAAACCAACATGACCTTGTTATGTAGTGCTATCGCTAGTGCTAAAACTTTGTATTTTAAACACTATGTAATATGACATTTTAGAAATGAATATAATAAATCTCGGACAAAAAACTAAACGGTACAACTGGTACAGGCGGAGCTTGTTTTAACCACTTTGTGCTTTACGAACAGTTAATTTTCCCTAAGAAATAATCCCTAAGCTGTAGTTAAGGAGATAGAGACGTGTTTCAACATTCAGTGGCAACATTCAAAGGGCAAGAGAACTGAATCCCAAGTTGCTCCTGGTGGTCAGGTGTGTGTGTGTGTGTGTGTGTGTGTGTGTGTGTGTGCATGTGTGTGCAGACCTAGTAGAGTAAAAAGTACATTTCACTCACATCAAAACAGTACTTAAGTACAGTACTTGAGTAAATATACTTAGTTACTGAGCACCTCTGCCACGGATTAAATGTTAAGAGAAGCACCTTTGGTTAAACTGGAGAAAGGTAGAAGGATAGAAAAGTATTGCCAGTAAACAGGTGTGATAACCCACATTTGTAAGGGTCAAGCAACAAGAAGGTGAAGGAGCATGGTGACATGGGAAAACTTTACCAGGCTTAAAACTTGCTTTTAAACAAAGTCTGGCTGAAAAACTTCTTCAATGTTTTTGTCTAATGAAGTTGGAGAGAAAAAAAGTAATTTGCTCAATTCTCATAATTGGCAAAGATAATACTTTATCAGGAAGTGTTCCAAATGGCATAGAACTGTCATTCTGAGTGAATGTAAATTCTCCTACTGCATATTCATCATCAGTCTCAGAACTGTTGCACACTGTGGCCTTGCATTGCATTATGGAACAAAAACATTGCTTTATTGTACAGAAGTAGCACTTTTTTTGCATCACTCTTGAGAAGCTCAAGTGAGAAAATGTGGGCCCCATCAGACTCATCATGTTTATAGATGTGTCTGTGGTGGCACGCAACACGCATTTTGAAGTCTTAATTCTTCTTCCACTACTAACTTGTGGTGGAAAAGAGCCAAATGCCTTTTTGGAAATGTTGAAATTTTTAACGCACTCGAAAGGCCTAACCCCAACAGACTAACCCTCAGAGAGAGAGAGAGAGAGGTTAAAGCACAGAAAGAGCAGGAAATGAGACAGACTCAGCTAGAGAGCACAAATAAAGTAAAAACAACTCCAACATTAAATATCAGACCTCACCTTTGAACCTGGAAGCATTTTAAATTTATGATACATTAAAAAGGAGGCATGGAAAGTGCATTTGTGTATATAAACTACTCTGAAATACCTACTTTTAACTACTGGTTACATCACAAGCATTGGGCTGAATCTCTAATCAATGCACCTGCACTTAAATACTCAAAACTACTTCTTAGCTGTGTATTTTACTCCGCTTCTCGGTCTTATGTCCCTTGTACTGGTAAAAGTCTACGTAACCTTTTCAAGCTGCCTGTCACAGAGCAAACCATTGTCTGTTGGGCTCAATGGGTTCTACATACTTCATCTAATGAGACAGGATTAAATAATATGTGTGTGGAAGTGTTATACACGATCAAAGTACTCCGGCAGTCTCAATGGCCCTCGGAGCCTCTACTATTTGTGTACTCTAATTTACTTAACAGAAGGAAGGGACCACTGGTTTCAAAGGCTGAACTTATGAGCATCAATCTTACTACTTACTGAACCTGCTATGGGAATGAAGTGGAACATCCATTTATTTTTGATTTCAAACAATCAAACATGTATAATAAAAATCCTGTACCATCCTAGTCTCAGTTTTCTCTACTTGCAGCACAGCATAGTGGACTGTTACAGCCTGTGGCCTTTTCTCTTCTTCCCTTTTTTGTATTTGATTGTATGTAAAGCTGTGCTTTCTCTCTTCCTTTTAAGTGTGTGCCTAGTTGAGATAAAATGTACCAAAAATAAAAAAAGATCAGAAAAAAAATAGGAGTCTGAAAACAGTCTTGGGGTGTCTAACAGCCATTACACTGAATAAGACAAAACAATGGATAATTCTATGTATGTAAAAGAAAAAAATGGAGTATAACACTGGTTTCTAAACAAAAAGAAAACTCAACACTAGCAAAGCAAATATCCAAAAATAATAAAAGAATCATCAAAACCAATGTTTTGTCTTTAACATAAAAACAAAAACAAACAAAAAAAGACTCAAAATTAAACCAAATCAAAGTTAAAAAAAGACCTATGGAACAGGCTTAACAGAGCTTCTAACAACAGTTAGAACACAGCGCTGGCTCACACTAAAGCACAGCTTTCTTTATATTGCCTTGAAGCTCTTATTGTTAGATGGGTCCTACACAGATCGAATCACGGAAAAGGGCGAGAGGAACAAGGGGAGGGGCTAGGCTCTTGAAGCTGGACCAATCAGGAGTAAGGATAGTAGGTAACCAGGTAGGAGACGCAGACCAATCAGGAACATGGTAAGCGTGGAAGCAAAACTAGGTACACAGTCAAAATGAAGTGAAAGACCTGCGAGACAGCTTCACTCAAATATGAAACCAGTCCAGGGGCCATAACATGGACCATGACTGAATTTTAAATCTACAGTCAAACTGTCCAAATGATTAAACAACAATCAAACCTCCCCATAAGACGCTTTGTAAGTTTATTGTCAGTTATTTTATTTTCAAGAAGTTAAATAAAAGTTTCCTGAACCAATAACCAATGGATAATCAGCGTAGGCACCAATTAGGAATTTTATTTTTTAAACAATCATTATTCCAAAAAATCTGATCTAAATCTGATCCTTAATAAATTCTGTGCAAAGTGTTTTGTACAAAGGGAAACAAAAACTGTTAGCTTTGAGTCTATCCTCATTCTTCTTGAAGAAAAGTCAAAAGTCAGTGTATTTGTTCAGGTATCTGTCTCTGCAGCCTGTGTGCTATATCATTGAGTCAGTTATATTTCCCATCAACATTAACTGTAGCATGGCTTTGAGCTTTGGATCATAAATGGTATCAGCAGGTACCTAATATTAAAGACATCACGCTGATATTGAAGGTCACGTCAGGACACAGTAAATGCATTTGTGCAGATCATGCTGTTAATTCATGTCCTGCTATTTTAGTTATTGGCAGTTTGTAGTCATGGCTTAGCTGGGGACAGACGTTAGTACATGCCTGTGCCTTTGTGGACCAATAACACGCGACTGAAAAGGATCAAATATGGTATTTCCACAAATCCGGTCTCATACATGGGTTTTGCAAAAGTGCTATTTGGTGGCAACTGGACTTGGATATCTTGAAGATGTTTACCTCTCATGATAAAGGCTTGGTGTCTTAAAGAACTTTTCAAAAAGCTTTTGTGACAACTTAACATGACAATTTTGCTTATAGTTAAGGGTTTATAGTGGAGGTTAATGTGGCATAAAGCCTTTGGCCTCGAACATTGATATGAACTGGACTAACCTGACTTCGATGCCACACCACCAGATAATTTCAATAATCAATAAGCCTCCAATATTGTGTGAAATAGGTTGAATATCTTTAAAACAAACTTGTATTGTTCTCCCTTTTTCAATAAAGTAAATCAGAAGGATTTATTCTGACTGACTAGTTCAAAGCAGTTGTGTACAACACCATAAGATAATGACCCACATGGTCAATCCCAGTTTGTTTGACACGCTCCATATGAAGGAGACAAACCTTGGTATGTAGGCTGATTAAACAAGTAAAAAACAAAGGCTAAGCTGCTAGCAGTGAGCTTTTACACAGCTGTCCTATAGCATTGTCTGATCAGCCACATACTCACAGCAAGCAGGGTCAATGTTCAGCAGGCCATCACGGAGACATTAGATTCATTACATCATAAATAGCACATTTAATTGGCAGTGGAAGGTCAAAAAACAGCAAAAGTATCATTTATCTGTCCTTATTAGCTTTTTTCTCTAGCATTGCTGATAAGTCAATCTGACAGAAAGCTACATCAAAGAATCCCAGATATAAACTACTGTGAAGGTCATTAACTGAGACTGAAAATCAATACTTCTTTATAACATCAGTTAACACACATATAGCACCCAGAATGTCTGCTGGTGAGCGAGAGGAGGCTAAAGGTTTAGGGCACAAAAGGAAAAACAAAAAAGCCAAACTGATAATGAGTTATATAAAAAGAGAAACAGTCTCATTATCTCTCCCTTGTTCTTTGATGAGTTCACAGGGGAGCTTATTAGTCTCATCACATGCGTCAATTACACATTCAGCCCCCTCTCCAATGACGGGGGGATTATTTGATTATTTTTACCTTATCTTGCCATCAGGTGATGTGTGCTGAACTGTATTTCTTTCATAAAAAAAAATAAAATAAAACTTTCTGATTATATCATGTCAACATTCCTGGAGGTATGTGCATTTTGGAAGGCCACCCACGGATCTGTCTGTGGGTAGGAGCCCTGGCAGAGAGAAGGAGGCTAATTGACTGTCATTGGAATATATAACACAGCTCAGGGCCTGGTGAACAGACAGCTCCGTATTTATTACAGGGGTAACACGGTGCAGTGATTGGATCGTACTTTAAATAATATCAACATAGAAAAGTTTCCTGTGACCCCTTTAGAGGATTTTCAAAAAAACAATGTCCCAGAGTCAGTTGTTGTCTACTTTCTGTGATTATTTAAAAAGCTTTTTAATCAGTTCACTTTCTTTATACTTTAACAACTACCTTTAGAAATCAGTTCGGTGACAGATTTAAGCCAGGTGGTGGGCAAAGGTGAGGACATATGTGGGTGAGCCAAACCCTGGCATCATAAACCACTTCTAAGGATGTGGAATGTCACCTTTCTGTCAAGGATGGAACCAGAACTGGTGCTTTTTTGGAGTCATACCAACTACATCTAGTTAGTCTCACCTCCACACACTGCACTGGCTGTGGAGCCAAACTGCTGGAGAAGGGTTGGACCACTTTTCTGTTTCCCGGGTGAGAGGCACTGGGCAGGTGTGAGGATACTCACAAGACCCCAGCTGAGTGCTTTGGCTGTGTAGAAGTGCTCCTCAGAAAGAGAGATTCACTTCCATGTGAGTGAATATTGGTGAGAACAAGCCTCTGAATGTTATTTAGTTACCTGCCAAACAACAATTCAGATGTACCAAAGACACTTGCAGTAAAGGCCTTGACAGACCACCAAGACCACCAAGATTACATTTACATTTGCATTTAATTTATCTTAGTTTGTCCAAACAGTTTAGAGTAGAAGTATATTGACCTGACTGATTTCCCACCCCAAGGATCAGTATCAGCTAAAACCACATTCACATCTGATCAGCACTTTACTAAACTCTAACATTTTCTATGTGTCTCAACCTGCTGCTTTTCCAGGTCTGCTGCTCTCCTCGAACAGGCTTCACGGTGCAGTATTCTGCTGCAGAGGAGAATAAAAATAATGTGTTAATGTGAAAACAAACTGGAGAGTGACTCTGAGTTCAGACACTGATGTTGGCAAAATGTCAACAATTGATTTCCTAAACGCTGACTATTTATCATTGGCGAATGCTAATGAACAATCACATTCAGCTACAGCTCTTATTTTTAGTCAGTACTGATGCTGCACTTACTGGTTCAAATGACAAATGTCTCCAGCAGCAGGTCTGTGCAGCTGTCACTACTGAACCTTAAATCTGTGAGTACTGTTCTGGGCCAAAAAAGATGGCGGCAGTACAACATCACTGTACTGTCACAAGTGGGCTAAGTGTTTCCAAAGTTCCAAACGATTGAGTTACACAAGTCACATTCTTTCAGTTATTCTTTGGTTCATATGTAAAAAAAAAAAGCTTAATAATTTTTAACCAGGGCCTCAATTATTTGGATCAAGGAGCCTCTGAAAAATATAGTGCGTTTACACTATATGAGTATTATTGTGGTGTGTCACATACATATTAATCAACATTTACCAAAAAATGTATAAATACAAGTAACAGAATGGAATAAGTATGTGAAATAATTAGGTCCATCTTACGAAAAAAAAATCTAGATAGGGTTGAGCCACCCTTTGTTCTGAGTTTCCAAAATTTTAATCTAAATTTAAATTCAATTGTTAGAATTTCTACAAGGTTCATACAACATTTTTGGATGAGTCTCTGTGCAACACTTTAACATCTATTTTTATTAAGAGAAATATGCTCCAAGATTTATTGTTATTGTGAAGAGGTAACACAGGTTCTTACCTGGAGCGGTGCAGATATATTTGCTTCTAAAAATGTTGGAGTGAGGCTCACCCTACTGACCAATCAGAGAAAAGCAACCAATAAGTGAGTAGTTTTTTTAAAAATTTATTTTAGTTTGATAACTATGACCTAAAAGGCTGTACAGAGCAAGGTAGGGGGTGGCACAAAAATATTATTTGAAAACACATACACTCTATTTCATTAGTCAATATTCATTACTGTGATGAAATGTTAAGTATTATCAGCTGTAATTGTTTCAATATCTTCTCTAAGTTTTGCAAAAAATAAAAAAATAAAACATTCAGAAGCTCAGTTTCCTGCATTCATCATTCTTCAACTTTATTAAAATTCCTATCAAGCATTCATGTGATCTGGTAATCATTTACTCGTACCTGCTCAGCTCATGTGTAAGTGCACCCAAGAGCCCATTTGCTCTGTTAATGTCTCAGCCATTATGATGATTATAGTGACACTTAATATAATGCATTGAAAAAGAGGAAGGCTGTATAATTTAAGACAAATGACATGAAGAATATGGTGGTTGAAGTTGAATATCCATATTTCTATTAATCAAACGAGAGAGAAAGAAAAGTTACAGGAGGATACTGAGGTTTTGAAGGCCCCGTACTGTACACACACACACACACACACACACACACACACACACACACACACACACACACACACACACACACACACACACACACACACACACACACACACACACACATCTGTGCAGTAAACAGCCACTAAAGCATTAATAATATTCACTGTGATTAAATATGCTGAATATGCTTAAGGTTTTAAAAAATTGAAGTGCCATTCTGAATATGTTTCAGCTTCAGGTCGTGAATATGTTTAGGCCTTACTTTATAAAACAAACTGCAAGCAAATCATATTTCAGAAATACAGATTACATTCAAAGTTAGAGGTGAACATTCAGTTTGAATGCAAATGTATAATTTATGTTGTAAACTATGCGTGTGAATGATACGTGCCTGTGATTAGTCTGAACGTGGTCATTTGTAATAATCAGTCTAAGACAAAAACTAATAGCTCATGTGAAATAATGCATTGCACTCTCCTTCTCATGAATACAATTACTGTGTTGTTAAGTACCAAGAACATTGGGAGCGTCAGTGTTTCCTTGGCGTATGCGTAGTTTTATGCAAAGTAAGGGAACAGGAAAAAGAAGGTGGTTGGATCATGGGACGGGTCCTTCCTCTCAGCTTTCTCCACCCACCCTCTTGGTCGATGAAGCTGAAAATCGTCACAAGTAACACTGACTGCAGCAAAAGCCAGTAATAATAAATATGGTGCTTTCTATAATACAGTCATAACAGAACAGCACACAACACGACTGCCTTGTCCTATATCTGAAATATTAAACCTACGTACACACCACAGTCAGCAACACAGTATAAACTGAATACTCCAAAACGTAAAAATAAAAAAGTATGTTGCCTGCCCTCTCATTAGTTTACAGGCCACAGCAGTGACCCTCATCAGCTCGGTCCTGGATTTACTATGCAGTCATTGTACAACAGAAACTTTCAAAATGAGACAGACACACTGCCTTTAAATTAGCTGTTGGCTGAGCCGAAAATGTGTGTATGGTTCATATGTTATTTAAAACAATTGTATACGTCTATTAATAAGTTTATAACCTGTTTTCAGACAAGGTGAGTAAGACTACATATGCAACACAGGTTGCATGAATAAAAGATTTGTTAAACCATATAATCTACTGTAACAATGTCTACTGAGACTGTGGATTTCGAAGTACTCATGAAGTAGCAATGCAGACCCACATCACTACATCAGATAATATCCAGTAGGGAATAAATTGCAAATTTAAGCTGCAAGTCATATAGTTGTCAGGAAATAGATTTAGTATTAGTTAGTGTGTCACTTTGTTTAGCCTCTTTCAAGCCGACTAACCACTTCTTTTCTCTTTGCTGTCATCTACATTTTTTCTTCATCTATTGTCTGTTTTTACTACAGACGCACACAATTAGTGTCACTACACTGCCTTCTGAAGGGCTCAGTGTGAGGCACTGTTGTGATATTTCTTGTGTGTCATATGTCAAAGATGCTCTTGAATTTGGGGAGAAGAAGCTGAAAATTAGAATGTCACTGTGTGTCACTGAGTGCACGGCCCTTTATATGGATACAGCAGCTTTGTCTGTGTGACAGATGCACCACCAACAGCATATCACATCTAAAAGCCACCAGAAACTGACTCTGCAGCGTTAATGACACAGGCAATTTTTGCTACATAAACAACACTTAACCCAGTGACAATAGAAGTGCATGTAGAAAATGTATTCCTCGCTTTTGAGTGCAGTTTTATTATTAAGTTAGAGTAATTAGGCATGGAGCTGTCACAGCTGTTGCTATAGTGTTAGAGATTTCATCAGACAATATTAAATTAACTGCTGTGATAACTGCTATAGTTAACAGGCTACAGTATGGGGTAGTTGGCTTGGAAAGGGACAGATTTATTGTGACTGTTGCAGTATAATAATGTTTGCTTTATGCAAATAAAAAAACTAATAGCCTAAGCCAGTGGCCACTACAGTCTATAAGGTTTTATACCAAAATCGAGGCTGAGAAACGCAGTGGGGACTGTGACGGGGCCCCAGCAAAGAAACTTACTGAGCCCCAAACATTTGGCTGGTTTGTCTCTCCTGAAGGGGCGTCTCGAAAAAATATACTGTTTGCTGAAGTTTGACTTTCAAAAGATCTTAGAAGCCATAAATGTCCACAGAAAATTGTATTGAAATCTATTTTTGACTGTTTAGGGCAAACAATTTTAGTGACTTGCATCAAAAGGTGTCCAATTTAAACAGATGCCTGCCTCTGTCCACAGGGGGCTACTTCAACAAATGGTTCTGTGGCTTGTATGAGAGGTTATGCATATATGACTCGTACAGGTGTTGAATTATTTCTTCTAGATAGTCATTAGTATATATTTGTTTTCAAATTTTTAACCATGCAACATGATTCTGTTTATAGCAGTACTGATGAGTTGATCTAATAATACAGACTCAACAATACCTGTATGGATTCCCAATAAATTTGTTTCTATTACCTCAAGTTACTTTGGATAAAAGCGTCTGCTAAATGACTACGTGTAAATGTAAATGTAAATGTATGATGTGATGGTAACCAGATAATAAATGCTACTGATGTTCTAACTTTTCCTCTAGCACAAACTTTAGGTTGACATTTGAATGGAGTTTGGACAGTTTTAAATTCTTTTCCTTCATATTGGGTGGATTGGTGCAGATGTCTGTGTCCTGCACAGCATCAGTAACTACATAATGTTTCATCTAGCACCATATTCAGGTACATTTTTTAATTGGTTAGTTTGTTTATTTGGTCTATGACCCAATACCATTGATCCATCTTCTGTAAGCGCTTATCCTATTTGGGTCGTGGGGGGGCTGGAGTCTATGCCAGCTGTACTGGGCAAGAGGTGAGGTGCACACTGGACAGGTGTGTACCACAAAGAATGTGTTCCGCACGTGATTTGCCATGAGTTTTTACGACAGACAACCCTCCAAGTTTTTTGGTCCTGGCTTGGGACCAGCTGCAGGGTGGCCCTTGGTGGCCGGGTGGGGCCACACCTCTTTGAGGGGGCCTGGTGGCTCAGTGGTAGAGCATTGGTTTGGGATGCAAACATCAAACCTGCTAAACTTCAGGAAAGTAGCATACAGCAGTCATTGTGAGGATGCTCAAGCTGTAGCTCTGCTGTGCCTAAGTGCAACCTTACAGAGCTGCAGCAAACCAACAAAATGTAGACAACAGTGCGTCTTCTGAATGTGATCAGTCACAGTACTGCTGTGCATAGTTCACATTGTTCACATCCCAGTACACAAACCGTCAGAGACAGGAACATTTTAGATGGTGGGGCATGCAGATCTGTGCTTTTGGTTCCTAGTATGTGTCAGTCTTATTTTAAGTGTTATTGTGAAACTCTATCATTTTTTTCCTTTTTATCAAAATGACTTTTGAATACATTTAATTAACATTATATGTATTTCTACCTTCATCATGACTTTAAGATTTAAGGCACACTGTGTAAATTTTCTTGACCAGAATATATGAAATCTACTCAAACCTTTTTCATTTTGTTTGTAATAAAATTTTAAAATTGGCAAAACCTAATGCTACGTTTGTGTCCTTGTTTGCAGTGCATCCCACAGCAAATACAAATTGGTCTTATCTCTAACTTCTTGGCTGCTGTCTTGCAGTCTCTAGCTTTTGGGGCAGTGACAGGTCAAACTGCAGAATTCAGCTGTTGGCTTCTTTCTTTGCCAATTTACAACACAGTTCTCCAGGAACACCGTGTGATAACATTGCTGACAATGTCCTAGTCAGCAGCTGCACCATAGGATGTTGTCATTTCGACTAGTGACACTGACCTGGGGTTTGATAGATGGATGCAATTATTAGCAACACTCTCCCACCCGCACCCAGTCATCACAGTGAGTTTCACTGCAGGTCAGACTGGAAAGTCTACAGTGTGGTTTGTTTAGAGCAAAAACCCATCATGCTTATAGTACATGTGTTAAAGAGGTAATTTAGTATTTCAAAGAAGAGGTGTTTTTGGTCCCACAGTAATGGTAAGTACTATTTTAGCTACCATCAACCACACTTGATTAGGATTGGGATTTTGTTTTAATACCAGTGGTGACTGACTAATTTTGGCTTTGCGGGCAGGGAGTTATTTAATCACATTACAGATCCTGGTGGGGTAGTTTAGTGAGCTCTTTATCGGAAAACAGCTGCCTGCTGCTGCTGGAAATTGCACTACAAGAGCTTTAAGAGTGAAACAAAACAATAAAGTTGTGGGCTAACAGCTAAACAATGAGCTGACTCATTGCAAACAATGAGAACTTACTAAGAAGCTCTAGAGGGGAGCAGAGCTGCAGATTCAGCACATCATTTTCTCATCACTACAGATAGTCCCTTTTATACTATCTCATTGTTTTCATATGTTCTATAAATAGCCATAATAGCCATCCCACTTAACGGTGGAACAAGTTTCAGAACAAATGCTAATTTCACCATGAAGATCTGAGTGGAGTTCACTTTACGATGAGCTTGTCAGATAAATAAATGGGCAACATTAAGCAGTGATGATCCCTCTTGTAGTTCAGTATGAAAAACGTGTGTAATTAAATGCACTAAAATGTGATTACAGCAAGTCACCAGCCATTCATAATAAACCAGTCACATTACATTATAGTTATCGAGAAAACATTTATAAAACTAAACAAAACAAATATACAAATGTTATAGTGATGTATCACCATGATGAATAGAAACCCAAAGAGGCCCAAAGAGACAATGTTGGGAAAATGATGGAGAAAGAAAAACTGAGACATACGATAATGTTTAGCTACAAGTCACTGTACAAGTCAATGACCTGGAGAAATTTCTGATGTAAAAAACATGAATCCTAAGCATAAGTCCAAAATAACTGGTTCACGGTAGTTTTGCTGGAAGGAATGTGGATTAACGCTTGAGAATCATGGCCACATATTATGTTAGTGTCAGTGTATTCTGCTTTGGAAAAGTAAAAGAAGTTTAATATATTGAAGAACTATTACTCTCTGGACACTGTTTAAGTCGGCTTTTTCTCTGTCTCGTTCCAGTAGGAAGGGATGATTGCACCTAAATCCATCTCCAATGCAACTGCACAATTTGTCTGTGTTTAATTGCTGGTCTCATCTGAACTCCATTGTTATTCTGTACCATGTCCCCCCTGAATTTAAATATTAAGCCGTTTATTTGAAAGACACTAATTAACTGCATCCCTGACTTTTTTTTACAAACTTTTTTAGAAAAAAAGAACCCAGGAAAAGTTTGAACAGCGTAAACACATAAGCTATCCGTCAACTCTAGAGTGGATTTGATCATTTCTTTAAGAAAAAGCTTTACAGTCTACAGGAAACTACTACAGGAAGTTATGAGAACCCAAGGTCTCAAAATCGGGTCCCTTATTTGGGTGGTGTGTCACATGCATCAAAACTTATTAAAAAGTCTGTCCAGACTCATTTTCTAATCAGTTCATCATGAGTCCACATGTGCATTTGTGGCAGATGTAATTTAAACTATTAAAAGCTCCTGAGATATTGACTTTGACCTTTGACCACCAAAATCCTTTTAGTTCATTAGTCGAGGGAAGCAGAGTGGTGGAGTGGGTAGTACCGCTGCCTCACAACTGGAAGGCCCCTGGTTTGAATCCCCAGCCTTTTCATATAAAGTTTGCATGTCCTTCAGGTACTCTGGTTTCTTAAAAGTACTCTTAAAAGACATGTATGTTAGATTAATTGGTAACTCTAAATTTCCTGTCGTTGTGAATGGTTGTCTGTCTGTGTATGTCTCTCTGTTTTTAACAAGAGTGGGATGGACAATGGGAAAACCAAAATCTAACCAGCTCCACCTTCATTTAAGGTGCATGTTTGAGTCAAATTTGAAGAAACCTCAGCTCACTCACATCGTAGACCTGATGATTCCCAAGCCTAAGGTCTGCAGTTGGACCCTTCCTGAAATCGCTGGGCCACTCGTAGCACGTGCTGAGTCTGAATGTCCAGTTTCTTTTTTGTGTGTGAGATAAATCACATATAGAAAAAGCTCCATTATACTACTAGAAGCCTAAAACTCCACAGGGGGTGATTACAAAGGCTAATCTCTCAAAGGGCTGCTATGATGCAAGATGGGGGAAGTAATGGGGGCATCTATTTCCATTTTAGACTACACTGTGCTGTAAAGCTTATAAAGTAGGAAGGTAATTAGTGCAAGAGTAGAAAAAGCAACATGGGATAAAAACATAACAATTGCATTTTACTACACTAAAATTAATAGTATAGACCTTTCTGCCAGCATGTAATATAATTCACACTGATGTACCTTTAAACTCCTTAATAACTGACAGTGTGGAAATGAATTCGCCCCACATAACACATCCCCCACAAGGCTCCAAACTTGCACCAGGCATCACAAATAATATTATTCCATCTGTGACTCCTTAATATGGAGGAGAGATTCAGAAACTTAAGTACTCTTGCCAGTAGGCTTGGCCAGTGATTAGGATGCACTGCATGGCATCTATCAACCTCCTATGTTAATCCTCTGACATTCTACAGATTGCCGCAAAACCTGACATCTGAAAATACCAGCGCAGCAGGGCGTGTTGGGACAACTCCTGCCACCCACACACTACTGACTGAAATAGTAAGAAGTTAGACACAGAGAAGAAGAGCAGCTTGGTACATTGGTTTCATTATATTATATTATATCATATTTTACTCTCAGCGTGGACACCAACCAGAAATGCACATTCTCCACTTGCATGAGGTAATACAGTATATGGAGGACTTTGCATAAAAAAAACATTCAAAGGATTAAATGTCCTACAGAATTTAATGATTATGGTCCCGTTTTAAAACGCTTTTTGAAAAGGTCTTGGTTCTTCGTTCCTTGGTTTGAGACCTGGTAAATACTAATCATGGTAAGTGTTGTACTTTAAAAGGTGTAGTGAAACACAAATAACACAATTTAGCAAAAGCAATGCTTAAATTGACATATTGTCTAGACCACAGTTTCTAAAAATATTTTCAATAAGCACAAATCTCCCCTTGTTGTAGCCTGTCCAACTGTCCTCCTTCTGGTGGAGATCTCCTTACTACTGCCCCCTGTCGGTCTAGTAGTGCTTTTCTCCATGTAATGGGTGGCAGTAGTGAGCACATCATCACACACAAGAGTGAGGCAGACACCCACCAAGCCGACATCAAAGAACTATAACAACAAAGACTGAATGTTGCATGGCCTCAATTCTCCTTCATCTAACTGGGATCTTACGACTCCACAAAATCTACAGCCAAAGGCCAACCAGTGATTCTTCTGCGCCTGCGTGAGGTTCTATTTTTGGGCAACAAGAGCACCACTGACCAATAACAATGCAACTTATTGGAACGCCACTCAAAAACATTAGACATGATCTAATGTTTGGAGGTGAACCTGCTTACAAGTATGGCTGCGGTGCATAATTAAAAAAATGTAAAATCATGTTTAGGCTGAACAACATAAGAAACCTGTTAAAGTATCATCCAGATTGATCACCAATAAAAGCTACAAGAACAATATTACGTCAGAGACATGTTCAGGTTCTGTTGTGGCTTGATCTGCTCTGTGAAATTGCTCAGTCTCTGTGTGTAAAATCTCTTTTTACAGTGTGTTTTTTGCAGGTCATCCTCACGTTGGGCTTGATATGTAATTAATTTGCATCTGAAATATCTGCTCTTTTGTATATTTGGCTTAATTTTGGATGTTTAAAGACCTTCAGAATAGTGTGAAGTGTGTGTTGTACAGTCTAATGTCATGAGGTCATAATTATTTTACATTTTTTACATTTATTGGACCTGGCATGTTGTGTTGCAACAATATTTGCCAGTCCATACATCCAATCAATATGGTCGACTTACTTAAAGCACATATGTTTGTTTGCATCATCCCAACTGTTTGTATTGCCTGAAGTATTCTATATTCTCTTTGTGTGGGTGTTGTTGACTTATCTTATTCCCATGCTGCACCTTATCCCCGTTTTGCTGCTGCAATGATCCAATTTCCCCAGGGATCAATAAAGTTTCATCTCTCTTATCGAGGTGCCAAGAGGCTTCAGTTATCTTAGCTGCTGTCTCATAGTGAAGGACACAAGTTCTCAAAGGGAACTGTAATATCTGTTAGATTGCTTTAGGTGGAAAGCACAAATGAGATGCATGTCTGTCTCTACACTATTCAATCAGTATGTGAAAGAGCTATTATTCCTTTCTTTCAGGAGATTAGCCCAACAGTCTTTTTGAATTCGTGGCCTCTTCATTTACTGCCCACGCTGATGTGCTGTATGTCAGCGATTACAAAAGGCTGATTTCAGAACAGAACATGGGTACTTCAGGTTTTTGCCCATCTCTTATATAACCTCACAGTGAACTGTCACTAAATCAGAACTGCAGGTAAACACTATGTATTGTCGTTCCATTACCTACCTAAATGAGGCTGCAGAAGAGGAAGAAATCGGTTGCTTCTCGTGTCATCTCATTAGTCACAGATAAAGTGTGTTCTTTTCAACAGCTGCTGGACACAAGCTTAGCCTCCAAAATCCACTTTTATTAATGAGAGCATACTACCCTGTGCCTTGGCCAGACATATAGCTCAGTATGATACATTTATATCTCCATAATTTGGCTAAAACATTTTGGCTCATATGTCACTTCTACTAATGCAAATATGAGATAACCACAGCTTGGACCAGGCTACTGAATAATGAATTTACAAAGACATAATAATGCTTCCAATTAAAGGAGATAATCAGCCTATTAAACAATTCAATGCTGCCATTAGAATTCCATGTGCTTATGTGAATCCAGTGTCTGAGCGGGGAAGAGCATTTACACACTGTAGGCTGAATGAACCAAGCACAGAATACAGCTTTTCAATTAATATACAGCTTTTATCAGACACATTTAAAAACAGGTGAATTAGAAAGAAGAGTGTGTGTCCTAGTTTTAATTTATATAGTGTCTACAAGGGGCAGCACAGTGGTGAAGTGGTTAGTGCTGCTGCTAGAAGGCACTTGTTCACGCCTGACTGACTGACTGACTGACCAACTGTTGCCTGTCTTTGTGGACTTTGCATGTTCTACCCATGTTTGTGTAGGTTTCCTCCACCTTCCTCCCACAGTCCAAAGACCTGCGTGTTCGTTTAATTGGTGACTCTAAATTGCCTGTAGATGTGAATGTAAATGCTTGTCTGTCTGTGTATGATTCTCTGTGTTGGCCCTGAGATAGACTGGAGACATGTTCAGGGTGTACGCTGCCTCTCAGCCCATGACAGCTGAGATAGGCTCCAGCCCCTTCGCAACCCTGCACAGGATACGTGGTTACAGATAAAAGATGGATGGATAGTGTTTCTATAAGCGAATACATACTCTAAACCAATACAATTCACCAAGAAACACTCAGGTGCAGATTGTTGTTTAAAAATGGTATAAAACAGAATAACATGTATTTTAATTGCTAATAAAAATGTACCTAAAAAAGGAACAATGTGAGCCTTTGGTGTGAGGTTAGGTGGTGGTGCAGAGATTGCAAACAGATTTGCACATTGGATTAAAGGTTATTTTTTCATTATCATAAGGTCCAGTTAGCTTTGCACAGAAACAGCTGTCAGAATAGGCCATTCAACATTTAGAGTGCAGTTACATAAAGTACTTGTACTTTAGTAAGTTTAAACCATTATTTTACAAGTCTTAAGTAAGGAATGTGTGCATTCAGTGAAATCTGGCACATTCTGTTTTGTCACCTCTACTTTTCCTTTGCCATTGATGGACTTTTCTTTCACAAACTCTGACATAACCATGTTTGGCCAGTCATCTATCTGTCCATGTCCCTCGAGTAAGATGAAACTTATTAACATATTTGAGGACATTTATAGGTTTCATCTTTCACCTGCTGCCAAAAAGTGAGAGGGTCAGACAGGTTGTGATTTTCTCTTGTCTTTTTTAAAATCAGAAAACCACAAATAATATCACTAATTAAATATTTCTCAATGAATAAATGCAACATTATTTAATAACAAAAGGTCATTTATTTTGGTAAAGATAAAATCTATACAACACACACACACACACATCACTGCGTTTTGACAAGGTGCTTGTGATCCATGTTTAAAAGAAACACAATAGGTGTTAGCGAGTCACTCAAGCATCAATTATCAGCGTTGACATTTGCAGATTTGCACAAATATCAAAGGGGACTTTTGGGGGTTATTTTCAGTTGTGAAGGTAACATGGATTTTCACCCTGGAGGCAGGGATGCAGAAATAGAGCGTAGATGAATAGACGAGAGTGGACAACTAGGGGGGAACAGTGATAAATGAGCTGACAAATGTTGTTTGTGTAAGATCATGATAGCTGTGAGAGAGCTATAATCCACACTGGTGAGCTGAGCCAGAGGGCCACATGGGCTCGGAAAAAAGAGGCGGAAAACCAAGGTGTGTGTGTGTGTGTGTGAGGAAGAAAGATGGGAATAGAGAAAAAGCTGGGCACAGGGAGAGGGACAGATAATCTATATCATCAGAAGTCTTGCTAAAAGACAAATGGCATTTCTTTGTGCAGTGTTGAAACAAGTATCGTCACATACATGTCCAAACAAAGCCGGTTTGTTAGCATGGAGCATCATCAGTGAATCCCCACACATTTTGGGAAGACATGTCTTTCTATTTAATTTTCATTACTTGTCATTACGACTGCTCATCACATTGATAAGATAATCAAGGTGCAGTATCTCAGTACACAAGTCCTCAACCCACCCACCACGATCTAAGCCTGAACATTTTTTTCCCCTTTTTCTTTGTCAATTGATAGTTTTCTAAACCGCTCAAGTGAACAGAGAAACTGGCAATTGCAACTAAGCACCAGTCAAGCTTTGACATCTTTACTTGCTGAAACATGGAGGCTGGTATTTACAGTTTTGTAACTTTTCCAAAACCAAACAGATTAACTAAATTCTATGTTTTTTTAAAAAAAAAGAAGATGAAAGTGTTTTAACATTAAATCATGAATTTAAAATAAAACGAAAATGAATATATTTTTTATTACCGGTCTGAACAGATTATCTGTAATAGAGCTGCAAAGTGAGAGGAGCATTTTATCTGGCTTGGGAAGTATTTTTAATATTCATTATTTCCACAGAAGCTGTTGGATGACTTAATAGTTAGTATACAAAAACAGTCTAAAGTGCAATGTCTGAAACACCTCATCACAATCTGATTTTCCTGATTCTCTACAATCTTCAACATAAAACGGTGCACTTCTTATTCCTAAGTTGATGGATTAATTCAGCAACTAGAGCCTGATCTTTTATTTACACCTCCAAAGCTGAAATATTTTGAATGAAGTAAAATTTAAAAGAGAAACATAATTAATCATCAGTCGTTCAGCCATTGTGCGCATTATTGAGATAGAGCTGGTTCACAGGAATTAGACATGGCTCTTCTAAAGTCCAAAGTCCAACGTACAGTTTTCATCTGTGTGTCTCACTTTTAACCAGTGGTTCACTAACTCTGGTCCACACATTGACATTTCTTCCAAGTTTGAACAGTTTAAGACAATAAACCATTAAGGACTGTTTTCCCATGTCTCCATCCCTCTTGGTGACAGATGCTGAAATCTTCTCTCTTACTCGGCCTTAATAGTAAAATATGACATTGGGAAAAGTGAACATGCTCCTTCTGTTCTTTCTGAACACTTTCTTTGATCTGTGGATATTTATAGGCTCAGCAAGAGGGAGCTTTTTGGTCAGTACCTGAAGAGAAAGACCCATCACCAGAATCTTAATGAGATTTTTTACCAATTACAGTTGGAGTAAATCTTTATGCAATTGCTCATTTTGCCTGTTTGCTGGAAGACATTAGGATGTGTTAAATGGGTGAAAGCAGACACACTACTTTATTGCAGAAAAGGCTCAGGGCTTTCACACACACTGATTCTACAGGATCGGTGTGCTGCATTTCTTCCCTGCACTCCTCGTGAACCTTATCTACTTTGTCATCCGAAACGGTTTTAGCAGTTCCACCTATCGGCAGCCTCTTTTTCTAACGCTAAATTGCAAGTTCTTGATAATCCCAAATCCTTTGATCAAAGGTTTGGTCTCCTAATACTGATAGATATTCTGCTCTTGTGGACAGGCTAAGTTGTAGCTGTAGGCTTCATATGAGTCAGACACGTACAGGAAGGAGCACAAAGAGATGTTTAGCAGCAAATGACCTCTGATTTGAGGAGAGAGGTGGTTTTTTATTATTTAAATGAGGTACTGCCATAACTGTATCACACATTGAAAAGACAACACATCGTGTCTGACTCTATTCACAAATCTGTTAAAAATGAGTTTTGTGGCAACGTGACTTATAAATCATGACATTAAAGGTGTATTTTACCAGGTTAACACTTAGAAGAGAAGACACATGACACAGATATAGAAAACTATAAAAAAATATATACTATCAAAATATTCTAAAAGTCTAAAAGTTTGAAGTTGTAGTTTTACAGCATGTCATTCACTGCTCTTTGGCAGCAGCGCCCTCTGTACCTGTAATCATCATATCTAATTCCATGATTTGCATGACATCACATGGACAAACCCAAACCACAAACCATATTTTCAGGTACACACCAAAAGGAAAATTGAAGGATCTGGTCTTATGAACAGCTTCATGGGCATCCATGGAGAAATTCACCTGCCTAAAACGTGCTGAATTACTTCACTACTAGTTACACAAAATGATTGTCAAGTGATTTTAGTGACTCCAAGACTTTAACTTGGTGAAAACTCACCAAACCATTTCAATTTATATAAGAAGTAGCATCAGTAAATAAATGATAGCTTTCTTCATCAATATTGTTAGAAAAAAAACTTTACTTTTTGTATTTGTTTATACAATTAGAAAAAAGGCCAAAACCTTGTTACTTTTTTAGTAATACTTTTAGTATTAAAAACAGTTATGGCTGAAAACAAAAGAAGTGATTCTTTTGTTGTCAGCCATAACTGCTTTTAATTTTATCATGTTAGCTTTATTTTGACAGGATGCAAAATGATTCTATCCCCAGGGGGATTCATGTAGCAACATAATGAGCTGCTGAGTGGTTAGCAGCAGATAGTGGGCTTAAGCAGGTAGAAATTAATTAATCAGCTGACAGGAAGGAGTATAGTCCAATTAGTTTTATGCCTGGACCCCTTAGAGCCTGGATACTGAGGGTTTATAGCTAACTCCAAACAGTCCATGTGTAATTTATGCCCCAGTGTTGACCCCTATCAGTGCTGTGACACACACTTACCTCCTGGCAACTAATGCAAGCTAATTTAAACAGGGATGCTGTATATTTTCCACTGGCAAATAAATGGGTTTGAAGCCACTAAGAAAAGACGGGGTCACCTAGACTGATAAATATGGATGAATGTTGGAACTTTAAAGTTTTTTTTTGTAATTATTGTAGCGTTGTGGATGTGTAATGAGCCATTCTAAATATGAAAATCATCTGCTGACAGTTTTATTGCCATGTAATATAGCCTATTGTCACCAGCTATTTAATGGTATATTGAGAGAGGAGGGAGAACAGGTTCTTTAATTCCCTTTTTATTTGAAATAATTGCTACAAATGATTATTGTGGTGCAATAACGTGAGTTACAGTACTAAGTTATGATGGGTTTGGTCCCTTATGTCACTGATTATCCTGCTGTCACAGGGATGCAGGGTGCTGGTGTTGATGTCAGTTGACCCTGGCGAAGAGGCAGAGTACACTCTGCGTCCGTCTGTCTCGCACAAAGATGGACAACCATTATCTGTAAATTAAAGTCACAAATAAACCAAAGCATCGTGTCTTTGGATCGTAGCAGAAAGGGTCCAGCCTGGACCTGCTAGCTGTGAGGTGAGAAAGCTTACAACTACACCACTGTGGTGGACAGAAATTAGATTTAAAAAAAATGTAAATCAATACACACTTACAAATTGTGTAGCTCTAGTTGAGGCAAATGAGGCACTGGCCTGATCATCAAGGGGCAGTTTTAGGTTCAACACATGCTCATCCCACAGGTAGTGCCAGATAATGATGCTGCCTAAGGCATCAAACTGCATCTCTTTTTATGTTCTTTGGTGTATCATACGGACACTACAGGAACCCTTTGGTTTTACTATTAGATGCTCCAGGGTCGCCACCATTTATATACTCAAAAATAACAGCTGGGTTTGGCAAAACAACTTCCGGCTAAGGTTACGTTAAGAGACAACATGGGTTAGGCAGAAAAACTTCAGGGTAAATGGGAAGTTATAAGGTAAATTAGATAATTACATTATTTGTAACATTTGGTGACAAATAGTGTAATGGCCCCCCGTGTGCTTTCTTACTACAGTAACCACCTCACTGGTCTCCTGTGGAAAAGTCCAGTGTCTTGTTGTACCATCCACCAGCCTGTCCACCTCTCTATGAGACTTTTTCCCTTTGGATACTAAGTCTTTGGGTGTCAGATATTGAAGCGTCCAGGCTTACTTTATTTGTTGAGCCTTAGCCCCTAAGCTTTAATCATCGTTTCATTTTTAATGGGAACTTGCAGAAAGGACGTCTTACTATATCTTGTCCTTTGTAAACAAATTGTTGTAAAATAAGCTTAAGTTTCTTCTAATGGTTTAAAGTAATTAAGTGTATTTACCGAGGTTTACAGTGCTTCACTTATTGCATTTATTTAGAACTATAGTTTTAAAAGCAGGACACTAACTGACTATTTCTACTTTTAGCCTGACTCCATTTGCACACCGTAGCTTTCAGTATAGCTGGAGTATTAGGCTTGAAATCAATCCCCCAGCTTCATCAAATACTCATGCTGTGTTTAAGTCTGTAGCTTCTGACAGATACCCTTTCCATCAGCATGCGATGCTCAAGGTATGGTCCCCTCTGATTGGTTTAAAGGATGAAGCTCACTCATGAACTTTTAGAATGAAAGCTCTCCACCCTGCTGTGCTGTTTTCTCAGTCCATATCATGGGAGACATTTATAACACTTCTCCATATTAAAATAAGTTATGGCGCATATCTCTGTCAAAACCTTCAAAAAAAGAAACACTCTGTACCTTTAAGGAAAACATCTGAGCACTGCTAACCCTGCTTGAACCCATAAGTTTGTCATTAGGTCCATTGACCTCAATATATATGTCACAGCATTGGTACAATTTTACTTTCAGTTTATTTTTCCAAAAGTAACTTTTTTTTTAAAAAATCCCACATGACAGCTGACAACTGGACTTGTCACTATAGCGATAGCGAGGGGAGCAGCACAAAACGGAATCCCCCATCTGGATTCCAACTAACAAAGGTTTTGTTCTTCATTTTTTGGACGTTCTGTTGGAGTTGAGGGACGTCACATTGAGTGTCAACATGACAGAAATGTTTTGTGGAAGAAGCAGAGCCAGGTATAAAGGATTTTTTTTGGGAATATCTCCAACTGGTCTCAGTGACAAAAACTTTTCTGACATTACCACTTCTAAGTGAATATTGAATATGTGGATAAACAATGTCTGTAAACCACCTATAGTTAATGTCTGGTTTCTGTGGTACAGCTGTGATTAGCTACATGTGGTGGTTGCAACACTGAGGAAAACATCTTTTAAAAATTGCAGAAATGTGTTATGGTGAATCTCTCAGAACTCAGACCCCCCCACACACACAAACATGTCAATTGACACCTCAATCACCACAAGGAAAAAGGTTTTCTCTCTCTTCCTCTCTCTCTCCAGATTCTGCTTCATCTAAAGCCTCTGATTTTTCATACATATGCTTGCTTGTCACGTTGAAAAGGAGTTCTGATGCCTTTGGCTGGTTTTATCAGTCATGTGACCTTGGAAACCAATCTGTCCCCAGAGAGACTCTGTAGCATGCAATACACCCACAGTTTCCTCAGTTTTCGTCTGTTGGCAAAAAGGTCAATGGTCTTTAAGGCTCACGACTGGATCTGAAGACACCAATCACGTGGAGGAAATGACATTCTAGAAAAAGAGGACAAGAGTGAACGCCATACTCATCATGATGGTGATCTTGTTATGTGTATATCTAGGGGAACAATGGAAGGGAGACATGTTGCAGCAAACCAAGGTCCTCAACCCCATGTGACAACTGGGGTTATGATACAATCCCACATTGTGATCAGAATCACAGTAGATCAACAGTGAGCTGTGTCTTAAGTGAGGGCTCCTGCTTTAATGCCTTTGATGTAAACTGGCACAGTTAAACTGTAATCCAAACAAAGCTCATACACAAAAGCTCATATGTTACTGAATGGTTGGATTTGGTGCTACTGTTTTAAAAATTATTTTGTGATTATTATTTTTACCCACATAGAGTCAGAGGACAAACACATCTTTTTCAGTATAATGGAGAAGCTCTGAAAGAAAACAAACCACAAATTGAGTTGGTAAAATTAGGGGCAAAGGGGAAAAGCAACAGCACCGGAAATGGAATAAACACTGAATAATGGTGAGCTGCATATGATGGAAAACTTGGGTCAAATAGAATGCAAACATTATGTACCTACTGAGATACAATGAAAATGGGGATTTGGAATTTATGTAAAGGATCTTCAAAAGCAATTAGACCTCAGCCATACAGCAAGTCCTCCAACTTAAACATACAAGTAATAATTACTTATAAAAATAAGTAATCATATAAGTAATTTTTATCCGGCTAGTGTAACACTAGTTTTTGTCTAAAAATGACAAATTACAACATTGTAAACGCAGCATTGGAAACTAAACAAAAAGGAAATATGGTTTTAAAATTACCGCTTATATTATGAACATAGTTGACATCATTAAGATCACTTTACTGAAAGTTTTAAGATGAACTCCATCTCTCTTGGAAAGTTCACGCTTGGTTTACCCAACTATTTAGGTCTACACACTATTTGACAGCACATAGCTGCTGATGCTCAAATGTATCCGTTGTTGTTGTTGTATTCTTTTAGAGAGGAGACACAAATGAACAACAGCAACTACTACTAGGTTACAGGTCTATATTTCTAACATTTGCATGAAATCCACCTTGTCGATTCTGGATTGGTATCATGTCTTTTGGCAAAGCCTTTCACCTGATTTAATCCGCTCATATAAGATGCCCACATTATGATACATATGCAAACACGTCAACACACGGCTGCTCTATGGTTAATAAAACAGAAATAATGAGAAATAATTATGATATATTGTGGACAATACAATATGGCACAGCCCTATGTGAACAATGATTGACCCTGGAATACAGACACCGTTTTGCCCAGAGGTGACAGGGGTACCATCTCCCTTCCACACCCAAACACCTGCCATCACCGAGTCCGACGTACAGGACTAAGTCACCTGCAGACTCGTCCGGTAAGTGTATTTCGTCACTTAAGTGTAAGGTTTTTGCAGCTTTGGAGGCGAGGCTCACAGAATTGGAGGCGCAGCTCCGCACCACGGTAAATAATCCAGCTAGTCAGGCCCCGGTAGCAGGTGTGGGCCGACCTAGCGTGGCCCGTTAGCTGTCTCACGACAGTGTCTAGCAGCCGGGAAGCCAGTCCGGCTGGGTGACGGTTTGTAAGAGATCTAATGCTAAACAGATTTTGTTTTATGTAGTATGTATTTGAATGTGTATTGTGTATTTCAGGGTGTAGCTGTGGAGGCACACGGTTTCTTACCGAGTTCTGCGAGTCCTGTGAGTTCAGCCATACTTTGAGAAACTGGTTGAAGATGTTTGCGAACGTGATGAGATTACTGTACTTAAACTACTGTGTATGTACAACTGACCCTTCATCAGCTAAGTTGAGAAGCAAGTACAATAAATGTTCAATGTTCGTCATACAACGATTAAAGGAAAGAGTGAAGTATTTGCTGGAGCCTCAGATTCATCAGATTCAAGTAAGATTAGACAACACTGATACGCAGCTATTCACATATTTCACCTTCACTAACTTCTCTCCATTAGCTTCCCATTAAATCTAGAACAGAATTTAAAACTTTGCTTCTTACATATAACACTGACACACTGCAGGTGTCCCTGGAGCTGTGTGTTTTCCAGTGTGCAGCTACTGGTCCTACCAATCTGCCCGATGTTTTGTTGTTGCTTTTATTGCACTCTCTTTTTTCTCTCTCCACTTTCCACTCACCCTAACCGATGGACAAATGGCCGTCCACCATGAGCCTGGTTCTGCTGGAGGTTTCGTACGTTAAAGGGAGTTTTTCCTCTCCACTGTTGCCTAGGGCTTGCTCCAGGGGGAATTGTTGTTCTGTAAAGTGCCTTGAGATGAACTTCTGAATTGGCGCTATATAAATAAAGTTGAATTGAATTGAACAAAACATCTCAATAATCTCAATGAAAACTGAAAATCTCCTGCTTAGGGCCCTGAAACTTGGCCACAAGCTTCAGAGCCATTTTTAGAGACATCAAAAAGTGGACAATATCATGCTGTTGAGTCTTAGGTCAGAAATGACAGTCCATTAGTTTAAATACTGATGTGACCAGGCCTATAGAGTGACCCTGTTTACACCAGCTTTCAAAATGAGTTTCACTGATTCCCCTAAAAGTTGAAACATATCACTGTCCTAACACGTCTAACAACCTTAATGCCCACATAGGTGAATTGTCTCTATGCTGTCATACGACCCACAGAACTATTTTTGAGATAGCACCCACACACTGGGAGGCAGCCATCTGTTGGAAGTGGCACCAAAATGGTGGGCAAATTCACACAAAAAAATAAAAACAGGGTTAGGTACTAAATAGATTGACAAACAGGACATTAGAAAGATAAACTGGTTAAGGTTCTGAATATATTTGTTAGGTGTGTGGAGCTATTGCCATGACTACAAGGCAGGCAACGCAGAAGCACATTAGGTGTTGTCACTTAGTAATGGACAGAACATTCAAGTCTATGCATGCAGGATAGATTTTTGTTTTTCAGGTGATGTCACAAAATACAACACATGTGCTTCACTTGGTGCCAGCTCATCTAAAAGCTACTAAAATAGAAATTGACCATAGTAGAGAGAGTGAAGAAAAACAAGCCTGTACATGTCACTGCATTACTTGGAACAGAGCATTCAAAGTTTACTTCACTGACCACTCTCGTGCTTTATTCACACACAAAAGTATATATAATGCCTGCATAATCAGCACTGTAATAGAAATCCATCCTCACAGGACAATAGTTCTGCTGAAGCTGAAAAAGCTGAAGAAAAGCTGAAAAAGCTTTTAGTTACCAACCCTGTACATCCATTCTGAGACCCCATCAAACGAGGAATTCAGCTCTGCTTCCCCAGATCTACTGGCTGCAATTAAAAACATGTAGCAGATGTGTAATAAGTGCATAGGCCTCGTTAGGAGTAAATCATATACACATTCAAGGAGCCCATGTTTTTATTTTGAAAGTAATTTATTTAACTTGTTTTCAAAAATTGACTCTCGCAATAAAGCAATAAAAAAGCTGATGTTACGCAGTGGTGAAGCTAATCTCAAAGGGGAAGATTACTGGATGTCAACTCATTTCACATTTGTCCTGTAAACTGCCAACAAACTTTTGAAGGTGAAAAACGTTACAAAAAAAATTTTCAAGTAATTACTGAGCAATTAAATTAGTTATCATGGCGACAAAAACAACAGCTTTCAAGTGATAGGAAACATATTATTTCCCATTCCTGTCTTTCTGATACAACTGAGTAGTTTTTTTTTGCCCTTTCAGCTCATCCTGTAGGTTAAGGGTTGCCACAGCCCTTCCTGAAGCAACCATCTCCAATTTTCACCGGGCTTGGAACTGGCACTGCGCGGCTGGGGATGAGGAAATGGGCTGTTCAGTGTCTTTCCCACTTCAACACCGGGTTGGGAAGAGCGGGCGCGAACCCTAGAACATCTAACAACTACTGAGTCATGATACTGACCTAATTAGATCAGTATCATGACTGAGTAGGAAAAAGGAAGAATGGTTATGGTCTTCATGCCCTCAGGAAGTTCAACATTAGAAACAGACATGATTCTGTAGTGGAAATCACTGCATGGGCTCAGAAACTTCTCTGATAACCACAGTGAGTGAACATAGTTTATGGCTCCAGCCCCAAATAAAGTGTAAAACTCTATCATGCAAAAAACTACTTATGCTGCCATCCAGAAAACAGGTTTGTCAGGAAAGATCTTGCTTCTTTAGCAACATGACGTCAAATCACAGCTCATTTTCACTATTCTAAGTACAGCAGGATGTTGATCTCTAATACTTTTAATTCTTTTTTCACAGATCCATTACTTTAATTTGAAAATGAGTGCCATAAAAATTGTGCTGAAGTACAGTACTGAGTAATTACCTAGATACCTTTTTCAACACTTTTGACTAAAGGCAGACACCAGAAGACCAGCTAAGACTTTCAAAGAGTGGACAGTTTACACGTAAGGAAAGTTCACATATTTCTAATCTGTGACAGTCCTGAAGCAGCACACACCTGACGATTTACTACACCGTGGACAGTTCTGGCAGTAGACAAACCTGCAAATTCTGTGGAAACGTTGTTCTTGTGCCAAAACAACGAAAGAAAGATGGCAGCCAGCAGCTTGAACTTTTTAATAAACAGTGCAGATTAAACTGTTGGACTCACTCCCACAAAGTCCACCACACATATGACCAGCTCAGCGCCACATGACCAGCTCTGCACTCAGTAAGTGTGTTCCCATCGTAACTACAATACTAGTAATTGAGAATGTACTGGATGCCATAAGATATAACTTTTGTCCCATGGTGTAGAGCGATCTGTGAGACACTGAAGTAACTCTATGTTGACTTGAATTTACACTGTAGAGATCAGCTCAAAACATCCAACCATTGTTTGGCTACATCAGTACACCTCATCATGCATCATTGCTTTTGCATGTGAAACCAGCAGATATTTAAAATGGATCTCTGCAGTGCACTCTTCTCAGCTCTATCTGAACTGCAGCCCACCAGTGCTGTCTTTCCAACAGCCTCCTTCAATCCACCCTTTTCCCTCTGACTTTTCATTTATCACACCTATTATTAGTTTGACTGTTTTAGCATCTTATATTCTGTGTCATCTATTGCACATAAGCGATAAAATAATTGAAGTCATTATTTAATATCTATTTTTGGCAGATGTGTTCTAATGTTTCTGTACAGTAGACTTACCTGTCACAAGCCACAATGACATGCACTCAAACAAGTCCTGCTGGGCATGTCTGTGTGTGTGTGTGAGTGTGTGTGTCCGTGCTGTGTGTGGCATTTGGTGTCTTGGCTTATTTGGCTGTGAGAGAGCTATGAGAGCTCACTGTGTAATTGAAATGTCATGCGTACAGGAGAAGAGTTTGACTGAACGGGAGCCTTTAGCCATGCCCCAACGAGCCCACGACAGATGAGCAACAGCTTCCCCAATGAGAAGTGGCATTCCCTCAACCTATTCCTCCTCCTCCTCCATCCTCCTCCTTCCCTCATCCGTCACCCCATCTCGGCTCCTCCACTCTCCCGCTCCCTGTGATTCCTCCTTGCCTATCTGCAGTCCAAGAGTGATTAACGATGGTGTCTGGTAGTTGCTGAAATATTAAAATAAATGGTCGGCTGAATAAGGGTCTGAAGGAATGCCAGTGCATTTATCATTTTTATCTGAGGCTAAACTATTGTGTTATTGATGGTGGCAGTGGACTTGCCTTTCAACTGTACTAATGCAGGTGGTGAGGAAACTCCAGGGGTTTGATTGCTGCCAAGCAGGGAGACACCACAGTATAATTCATTTTCACATGTTTCCCAATGATTAAGGAAATGTGTTGCATAGTATACAGTACAAATATCCCTGCACCCTAACTCTCCACTCTGTTTTGCCATTTCTCTAATTACAGGGCTCTCCACAAAAATAAAACAATGATGTTAAGGCACCATAATCATATCGCTGCTGGATAATAAGCCCTCTGCCAAAAACGCATCATTTTCAAATTAGGCTGCCAATTGCAGGATATTATGTGATGTCGAAAACATAAAAATTAATCCTACAGATCTGCTTTATAGTGGGTCTCTTCTCTTCTCTTTCTATGTGTAATAAATAAAATATGTTTGGTTTTTAGAATGATCCAAAGAAAAATGGAAAATCCTAGCGCCTGGCTTAACTTAGTATTTCTGACTGGTCACTGGGTAATGTGCATTTCATGCACTGACTGAGAGACTTAACATTTGTGTGTCTGTATTTTGCATCAGAGGAGAAATGCAATGATTGTATACCGAGAAAACACTTTCCCATGCAGACAACGTCCCATTCTATGTCCCTATTACAAAAATTATAATCAGAGTATTAATTAACTTTTAATCAACACACTTAAAACACAAGATGAAAAAGTTAAACTATTTGAGAAAAAAGCAGCACATGTATCCTCTTTGCTATTTATTCCTATTCTTACATGACCTACAGAAGAATTGATTGAAGGAGTGCAATCATGTCTGTTGAGCTCGGCGGCTGCCGTGTCTTAAAGTGCATATGAGACCTAGATTCTGAACTGAAACAGTCTGGTCTGGCTCCAAACAAGGAGACTGTTAAACTTTCCAAATTCTATTGAATCTGATTAATCAAATTCTGTTAATAAAAGGAATCAGAAGTTTCATAAACTCCCTCTTTTACAATGATTCTTTGTGAGAGAAACAGTGTGTGTCACATGCTCAACATGGAAGTATGATACTAATGTGGTGTCACTTCAACATTGGCATGAACCTATTTTCTTATTCTTAACTGGCAAAAATGTGACAGTGCCGTGTTCACTGTAGTTGCTGGATGATTCTTACCTATAATACAACTTTTTGGGTGGTTTTATCAATGCACACAGTCATATTAACAAGGGGGACAGTCTCATTGCTAAGTGTAAATCCATATGTTTTTATGTCCTCTGTGGATGTCGTCCAGAATAAATGATGGCTGCTGGATGGATTGTCTGTAATGGTGGAGGTCAGGACCCAAAATCACAGATTACAAGAAATTACCAAAAAGTAAGTTGTTATTTAGGGAAAAGGGAAGTGGAGTCTGGAGGTGGATTGGTTGAGGAGTTGGTCTGCAAGGGGAAGGATGAGTATGTTTCTCACAGGTTGGGATGGTGGGCATGGAATGGAGGATGTAAGTGGGGTACTATTGGGGGGATATTCTTTGCAGATGGAGCAGCAGTAGTAACAGAAAGCAGTGGTTTATAAAACACTATGGAGAGTGTTAAATAGGTGATGCAGAATCCACTAAGTACACTGTGGGTGCTAGGTAGGAATATCCATACATCCATTATCTGTAAGAGCTTAACCTTTTCAGGGTCACAAGGGCTGGAGCTTATTCCAGCTGTCATTGGGTGAGAGGTGGGCTACACACTGGACAGGCCAGTCTATCTCAGGACCAACAAAGAAAGACATACACAGAGTATTCACGTATTGACACTCACATAATTTAGAGTCACAAATTAACTGTGGGAGGAAACTGAAGTATCCAGAGGAAACCCAATGGGAACATACTCTACATGGAAAGGCTGCACATGGCTGGCAGATTTGAATCGGTGACCTTCTAGCTGTGAGGTGAAAGCACTAACCACTCCACCATCATGGTCTCCTATAGGTAGAAATTTAAATGAGCAAAATACGGAAAACGGCACTGAAGTCTTCAAGAGGCCTTGTATTCTGTGCTGTTTTGGATTCTAAGCTTTCCGTGATAGTGTCCGGACCAGTCTGCCTCTAACTGATGTTTTGAATATAGTTATTAATAACAGCTGTTTCCTGCTGATCTTTACCAATTCTTTTTGTAGTAAGGAGCCAGGAGCCACCCCTCTGTAACTTCCTGTGATTTTGTATAATGTAACTTTTCAGTGGAACTAAGATTCAGAGTTCCACTAAAGTGTAAATTGTTGCAGAGAATGATGCAATGCAGGTTAGTAATATACAGTATAAAAATGTTTCAGAAAACGTGGTTTTAAGGCCTCAACATGACGTAGAAGGACTCAACTGTAACTGATTCACACTGTGGAAATATTGTGCAAGTAGCTGCATTTGTCATCTACTGAACCTCCCTGTGCTTTGTAAAGAGCATTTTTAATTTTAATGAGATGGTTGTTTGAGGTAAAAACTACTTTTTTGCTTGTATTTGAGGATGATTCACACCCAAATAAAGCAGCAAGTTTACAGGTCAACATACCGATCTTTGTGTGACCCTCTAGTAGAATCCACTCCCTTTCATTCTGTGCTGTCTTGTACTTTCCATGATAACACTGACAAACCACATGTTCATGTGCTACTGAACAATGATTTCACAGCCAAAGAACTGGAACATAAACATACTAGTAATGTCTTTCTCTGATGTATCAGGTGATTGCGTCACTTGGGAAGAGCACACAGGAAGTCCCAGGATTCACTGTAAGACTGATACATCCCACAGTACAGTACAGAGCCAACTTAAACACGAGATGACATGAACAGCTGGGTCTCAAATGGCTGCACACAGAAGGGCCATAGTTTTAGTTACTCAGTAATCTCTCTCTGGCTGCAGCGGTGCAGCTCTGCAGTGATTTGAGCCAGATGATTTCAGGAGGAGGAGAATGAGCTGTTGTCGAGCCCAGGACAGCCTGGGAACATTGTTTTCCAAGGTCAAGCTATCACACAGCTTCCTGGAGTTCACAATGACAGAAAGGTGTTTCGGATTTCTTCAGTCTCATTTCAGTCAGTAACAGCAGGGGAACTTTTAATAAACACTTTTGTGTCAAACTAAAGTTTGTTAGTTTTATCCTCAATTCCTTAAGAGGATAATAACATGTGTTTTAACATGTTAATATGTCATTTCAAGATCAAACTCCAGTTACTTTTACACTGCAAACTGCAATTAAACTTAAAGGAGCTTTGGAATATTCTGCAGCCGCTTTATGAGCAGTCTGCTGTCTGACAGACTCAGAAGTGTCTTGACTCTCCTTTCCTTTTGCCCTCATTCCAGCTTGTACCATCTGCTCCAGGATTCAGAGCTCTTCAGTATAACTTACTATGAACATTCTTTCATACCTCCGGGGCAGTTGGAGATAGATTGTGTTTTTGGCCTCAAGGTTGCGCAATATGTCTTGCGTATGTATTGCAACTGTTGAATGTGTATGTACTGTAGAGTTCTGTGCAAAAGTTTTAGATCCACATCCACATGCAGTTCATTCTGCAACACAAAGGAACAACCTACCAAACCATAGAGTACAGTCAGTGTTGAAAAGAGCTACCTTCAGAAAAGAACAGAGGATTACAGCAACTGATGGTGTGGCCTCTACAGAGCTCTGACCTCAGCCTCCTGGAGTCAGTCCTACAAATAAAAACTGTGGCAGATTCTCCAAGGTGCTTGGAACAACTAACCTGCTGTGGTAGGTAAGTAAGGTTCTGCCCTGGGACAAAATACATTTTAACGTGTAGCCCGAGGCTGATCTGACTACTATTGTAGTGTAACCTGTGACCTTTCCTTCTTATGCTTTTGATTTTGAGTTGAGTATCTGAGGCATCTACACTGTTTGCCTGTAGGATTTAAAAACAAAACCAGGAACATATCAGTTTTTCAAAGCAGTCATACTTTTTCCCTTACAGCAATGCTGACTATCCTACATATTTGGTTTATATAATAATTATATATTGTTTAGGAATAGTTTTAAAATCATTTGACAGCTATGATGAGAGGTCAATAGTATTTGACTTTCTCTTATCATATATATATATATATATATATATATATATATATATATATATCAAAATGATATGTTGGTAATCTTGATTGCCTTTTTCTCCAAAGACAGCAATTCACCATTTTCCCTAACTTCACACAGCTCCGATACCCGTTACGTCACCACCCTGAAATGGGCCAAAGAAAGAGCAGGGGCCAATAGCACATGATAACCAAAAGGAATGGTGGCAGAAAGGAAGACATACAGTTCATGCCCCTTTTTTTTTTTAAGAGTTTCTTGGCAATGGATTGGTTCAGGACAACCAATGGACGTGGTCCAAAGTTCTACCAATTGTTGGAGGCAGAGAAAACCCACAGTGCACATCCAGGAAACAACACGTCACTTTTTAACTACTCACTGGGGGAATCTTTATTATTATTATTATTTAATTGCCTGAATTAACCTGAGGATGAAGTTGGCTGCAGCCATTGACCAGTGCAAATGGCCAGGGTACATTTTCTCAGGTACCACAAGGCTAAAAGCAGAGAAAGAAAGATGTCAGTGAAGCCCAGACTGTGCTCTCCCACATAGTCCTGTGGACAGGTCAGAGCAGGAAAATGTGTTTGCACACAAGTGGGATAAATTAGAGGTTCAAACGATTTAGCAAGCCTGGGCCCAACTCGCTCCCTAATACCTAAATCGAATAATGCTTTTTTGCTGTAACAAGTCAAAATGTCTGCTGACACAAGTTTGGTCTACTGTGTCCAAACACCCAGCACATTTAATATACTGAGCACAATATTCCCTGGATTTCACTTATGTGAACAATGTATGCACTGTGGGTCCTAAACATCAAAACTAATAAGGAAAAAAATCATTCACAGGTGCCGAAACTGTCAATTTATTGAGCATCTTACTGAGTGTCAGGTACAATTGGACAGGGCTCTGCCTTTTACTGTACTGTCTGGTCTAATTTGAATTACTTTATTTGCAAACACAATTTTTGATATGACATTTCCTCAGTCACACACACCCCCACAAACGGAAACGGTATTTTTTCTGCCCTTGAAAACAGCTTCTGGGTATTAAAAACGGTAACTGCACTGAGGGTTTTCTATGCAGTAGCTGAATGGATTTGGATCTCTGATTTAAAAAAAAAAAAAAAAAAAAAAGAAATGTTTTCTTGGTTTGTGTGCTGACTAATATCCAAGGGGCATTTGCTAGGAGCTGATAACTGCATATGTAGGAACTCAGCAGTGGTGTACTTCTACTAACCACATCAAACACCTTGGGGTTAGTATCCCATTTTGCTCATTAGAAACAAATTGTGCTACGCATGCACACACTCACACCCTACACACACACAATTTCCAATGTGCTGTCTCCGTGCTGCTAAATTTTATCCTGACAGCTGTGTAATCTGCAGCTTGCTTTCACGTCTGTGGGACCTTCACAGCCTCCCATTCAAATGCCAGTTGTAAACATTTCATAACATTTTAGAAAATTGAATCACATTTTTTTTTTAAAAAGGAGAAAAGTATTTTTTGGCAGCAGGAATTTTAATCATTCACAACTGCACTCAAAGTTGGTGTCACAGTTGATGTCCACTTTGTATTTTTCTCCAGCACACACACTAAAATGCCAGTTTTGCATACATGATATCTCTTAATTAAAAGCAGATTACCATGACATTTGCTGAGCATGTGCTCATTATGCTCATTCGTAATGGAATAAAGCCTATAGTCGTCCTCAATACAAAGCAGCCTTCTTTATTCTGCTTAACTGCATTGACTCAAGTGGGTCAGCTGTGCTAACTGGCACACCACATTAAAACATGCCTTTTTTTTAAAAGCACAATAGAAGTAACTGTATTCATATTTTTTAATTGTTCAGATTATTTTTGCATTTGCACTGTGCTGATGTATCCACAGCAGAACACACTGCCCTGTGTCCAAGCATCACTGTCACGCTTATTATAGGGAAGATCTACTCTTATGAGTCAAAGCTGTCTGTTCATCACACCAAGCTGCAGTTTTTTTACCTTCAGGCAGTATTCACAGAGTTTTGCCCTGTGTTAAAATGAGAAATGATCTGAGGAGTCCAGTTGAAGGAACAGAGTTGGTTTAAAAGCTTTTTTAAACGGGTGGTAAGACTCACTGGATAACTCTGGAAACCTATGAAAGCAGGGATGTTTTACATTGATCATGAGGATCTAGAGGTAATTACTTCGACATCCAAAAGCTACAAGAGCCTGTGAATGCCTCACATGTGAACCCTATAAACACCTTACTGTTACATGTCTGAAACCCACACATGCCTTTAAATTCATCACTTGTAAAAAAAAAAAAAAAAAAAAATACTGAACATACTGTATCCATGAAACATTACCAGACAACTTATTTTGACCAAATATCCGATCTTGCAGCCTAATATGTGGTTTCATTGTTTCATAGTACAGTTTAATTAAATCAAAAAATATGTTGCATCAAAACACATTGATAAGGTCGTTATGTTCGTTAATCACGTAAATCTCAGGAGACAGAGAAGGAACAACAGGATAACGACAGATAAGGAAAGAACATTTAAAAGCAAATTAAACTTTTCTGAGTGATAATCCATGAAGTTTACCTGAAGACAAATATCACCAAAAATAAAAAAGTCCCCCTTCCAAAACAAACAAAACCATAAATAACTTTAAGTTATTTTAACCTCTTTTTCCAGGGAAGTCAAAGCTGTGTGTGACTTCAGAGTAAGCGGAGGCTGTTATCAGTCTGCTTTTATTTGCAACAGAAGGTTAAAAAAAATCATTCTATTATCTTTTCTCTGTTTTAGAATTTGTACAGCCTCATCTTCCATTTGCAAATTGGATGGGCTCTGTAGTAAAGTCAAAAGGAAATCACATTCACAGACAAACACACATGGACATACACTCCGAGGCCTCTCTTGGATTGATACATTCATTATTTTTAATCCTGGAATTGGTGACCTGCTATGTTTTTTTAACTACAGCAGCAGAGAAGAGCTCACTATTATTTGTTCCTCAGCCAGTAAATTCATTGAACTGCCATTATTAGTCCTGAAACTGCAACTAAATTAATGCTACAGTACATTAATAGTTACTTTAATAGGAAAATGTGATAAATTATGATGATTTAAACACACAAGTTTATTCTTTCCTAAAGTGAAAGGCCACACAATGCAATGCTAAACTACTGTCAATTTCCAGACATAGTTGACCAACGAAGCTGTTTCTTTTCCCAAACAGTGTCTTAATGAGTAATTGTGGCCATTCACAGAGATGCCAGTAAGTTGTAAAACATGACAGCAGCAAATGTGCAATCAGAGTGAGGTGCAAATCTGTCAACCAACTAAATACAGCTGGTTGTTTCACACTTTTATTTTTCAAATCAAGGCAGTTGTCAAGGTTGATGAGAGAGGCTTTTTATACCAGTGGGGACTCCTCACTGATGCCTTGTCAGTGCAGCTGAGGTTCAAACACTCAGCAGAAATGAAAGCATTGCAATGACAATCTGGCTCATTACATTTGACAGCTATCTGAACAGATGTCTTTCAGATTAGAGACTTTTCTCTTAGTTTTTTTGAACAATAATAATAACATACAAAAAAGGTTTGTTTATTCTCTCATATACACATACGTGAGACATCGTCTCGTGACAACACGAGAATCTCATTTATGCTCCTATGATTTAACTTCTCACTTCTTTGAAGTGAAGTACAGGTGTTCTCCAGGACCTTGTGTAACCAATTTTGGCTGTGGTTACAGATGCTTACAAATACAATGGTTATAAATACAATAAAATCTGTCAGGATGTTCTATACGCTGCTATTCTTTATGTAATTATTCTCTACAGGAATAAAGCTTTTTGGGCATTATATGATATGCATGAAATGCATGGAAGTTGTAATTGCCACTATGGCAAAATAATAATAACAATACTAATACTAATAATAGTAATAGCTTTATTTATAAAGCATGTATCAAACAAAGTACAGAGTGCTGTACAGTAACAAAGAAAAAATGAAATCATTGTAGAAAATTAAATCAGAGAAAAGCACAAGGTTAAAATGCACAAAATGATGGACGAGATGACACACAATGGTCAATGGAAGCACAAGATTTCCTATTTGACAAATATGAAGCAAACCAGTTTAACGCTGTGCCCGATATCAACACCCAGTGCCTCAGTCTATCCAACACAATATTATGATCAATTGTGTCAAACGCAGCACTTAGACTGAACGGCACCAGAACAGAACACTAGCCAGATTTTGTTTTTTTCTTTAGGGAGATGACTCTACTGTGAATTAATAAGATATAAATCCGTTTATTAATTAGGGGTGGGGCGATGTGTCAGCGAAATTAATAAATACATAACGTTCATCGATGCTTTACAAGTAGGAAGTAAGACGACTGTGCTTATTTAGGGCATGGAGTCCACTGTTGAGCAAGTGAAAAACAATAGGACTGGTTCAAGCAGAGACCTAAAACCACGTGGTGCTCTGCTAACTTTGCAAATTGTGTTGATTTATTTTGCTGTTGAATTGGTAAATGTAGACTGTTCCACCTTCCTTTAACTTGAATGGAACAAGATCTTGCTTTAATTCTATGGTGAGGAGACTTTTAGTGTGTAGAACAAGTTAAGACCATCCTGGTTTTACTGTCTTTGGGGGAATAAAGTCCTGCTGTGCATACTTTGTTATATTTGTTTCAAATATTGAAATATAAATAATGGATGAATTTGAATTTTTGCCTTCAATCTTCTTTGTATTTTTAATTGTTATATTAATTGAAAAATAAAAAAGAGATTTATGGGAAAATAATTTATAGATTATTCAAAACAAATGATTAAATCCTTAACCGCACTTCCTGTTAATAGGCTACATACTGTAACAGTAATTTTTAATAAGTACGATAAGATTTGTATTGTGCTGTAAACACATCTTCTGCATTGTGCAAATATGTATTTATTTCAAATTGCATCCTACATTCTGGAGTGTTCATGTCCACTCTCTGTAGGGCTCTACAGAGTGACTTTAATCTTCGGCAGGACTTGAAACTATTTGAAAGCATATGAAAATAATTTTTCATCTTAGGTATACACACCATTCCCTTGATGTTTCCAAGAAAGAGCCTTCAAAGTGTTGTCAGTGGCAGACTCATGATCTCCCAGGACACAGTAATCTGTGAGATGCAATCAGCCTGAGGACGCACTCTGCTCCATCAGAAGGATCAGTTGGTAATCAAAGCTCTGACGCATCTATGTGACAATTAGCCATGAGATTACACTTGAGCCTTACATAGAAGCTACTTCTAATCCCTGTAGAGCTGTCTGCACCCCTGTGTTTTCACTTTATCCCCCCCCCCAAAGTAAACAAACTTGCAGTGACTTAAGACATTAGACTTCTGACACCGATACACTTGTTGTGAGGAGGAAGTGAGACAGCAGACTTATTTCCAAATAAGCAAAACGAGACTACAAATTGCTCAGTGGCTTTAAATGTGTATTAGGACAATCATCTAGTTTTACCACAGTTTTTTTAGTTCAGCATACTGGGCCTATGAAGTAGGTGATGTACTACCTACAGTACATGGTGCTTGGCACAACTAAGAATTCAAAATTCTTATTTTAAATGTTTGCATTGGTTCATGTTGCCATCAGAAAGCTCTTTTCCAATGGGAATTAAAGCCATTATATCAGTTATCAGACTCCTTTGGCAGAAATAATAATTCTGCCTCATTTTACCTGGAGAAGCTAATGTTAGTTGTCATAAAACTGATGATGTCTGAAATTTAGAGTATTTTTAAGAGAACTAAAAGTAAAGTTGAATATATGCTCTGCTGTGCTAAAACCATAAGATCTAGTTTCTAACAGTTATATTAATGTTTTTCATGAATATTTTAAAAACATTTAATATTTGAAACTGACATCAGCAACAATGAAGGTTATATACAGCAACTAGAATGTTAACTGAAGTTTTCTTTGTTTTGCAAACAGTACAGAGTCACTTATATAGTGCTTTTATCCAAAGCGCTTTACAATGTCGCTCCGAGTTCACCCGTCCACACAAACACACACACACACACACACACCGATGGCGGTGGCTGCCATCTAAGGTGAACACTTGACCCACCGGGAGGAACTTGGGGATCAGGGTCTTGCCCAAGGACACTTCGACACGTAGCCAGGAGGGACTGGGAGTTGACCCACTCTGTGGTCCTTGGACTTACCACCTGAGCTACACTCGCCAGTTATTTTACCTTTATGTTCCTCCTAGATTCCACAGCCTCTGTTGTCCGTGCTTTACTATCCACAATCTCAAATCCTGACCTAAATCACCGTTTATTATACACAGATCACCACCATTTGTGTTGTGGCAGAAACATGTAAATGAATGATAAATGTTCTGCACTTATATAGCACTTTTCTACCTATTGGCACTCAAAGCATTTTACACTGCTTCTTATTCACCCATTCAAACTCACAATCACACACATTCATACACCGATGGGGGAGCTGCTATGCAGCTGGCAAACACTCACCAGGAGCAACTAAGTTGGGGTTCAGTGTCTTGCTCAAGGACACTTCGACATGTGACCGGAGGAGCCGGGGATTGAACCAACAACTGTGAGATTGGTGGACAACCGCTCTACCTTCCTACACCACAGTCTCCCCTTAAATGTATTTAATTATCTACAATGAATTGATGGGGAGTACTAATTATCGGTTAGTACTAAAATATAAATAATTCGAATCAAATCAAGTGTTCAAGGAAAACATGTTTCCCTGTACAATAAAATTCTTTCTTTGCTGTCCACAGTCAATGTTAAATACAAGCAGTTAAAAGAAAAAGTATATATCCTTCCTCAAGTCCACTATGATATACTTCATCCTGTCTGTGTCGAGTGTGAGGTTCATGTCCTCACACCATTCATCCGACTGGCCACCTCCCTCCTGTAGCCCAATGTGTCTGGCATGATTGGAGTAAGTGCTACTGGCCTGAAGTCATTCATGCAGGTCACAGGGTTCTTCAAGAGAAGGGGGATAAGGGTTGTGATCTTGAAGCAGGTGGGTACAGTGCTCTGACTGAGGGAGAGGTTTAAGTTAGATGTGAGTACATCAACCAGCTCTGTAGCACAAGCTCTGAGGGCCCACACAGGGATGTTGTCCGGACCTGCTGCCGGAGGTTGATCCTCCTCAGGGCTTTGTGTATCTTAGCTGATGAGATGGTAAGTGTGGGGGAGGGGAGTTGTGTGGTCCAGGTGTGTCCTCCTTTCTGTATTGATGCTGTAGGTCTTCTAGAAGGTGTTGAGGTTGTCCAGCAGGCTGCCTGAGGAACTGATAGTGGTGCTTGAGGTCGTTCTGTAGCTTGTCATGTGCTGAAGGTCTTGCCATAATCCTGTATGCTGATGGAAGAGTCCTCCTAAGGGTCTGCAGCTTTAAACACATCCTAGTCTGTCAGAGCAAAACACGTTGCAAGATGCCCTCAGACTTTGGGTTCCAGAGCTTAACCTATTTGTTGACAGGGTTTGTTTGTTTGATTCTGAATGTTAGTGATATTTAGAAAGTACAGTCCTTAAATTCCACTGATTGAAGTCGCCAGTGGCAACAAAAACGTGTTGTACTCAATCTGGGAATAAGTGTATCATCACATCTCATCTACTCATTATTAGCAACAATAGCAATATCTGAGGCTGTCATGACAAAAGCACCTTGTCTGAAACAACACCATTTCTAGGTCACATCCGAAAAAGTAAATGTTTTTTAAATATTTTTATGTGACCTAAATGGGTTTTTAAAAAAATGGTCCCAGTTGTGAGGCTGGCTCATGTTGCCTTGGTGACCAGCACTGTCTCTCCTCCCTGCTCTGATTCTCTCCTGCCTCTTTCTCTCTCCTGGATCCTAATCAGGCTCACGCGCTTCACCTGTTGCCTCACATATATAAACCCTATTCACCTGTTCTCCCTTATCAGATGGTCTTCCTCCTTTTCCCCGAGTGATCCGTCTCTTTTGGACTAAGATTTCTGTGTAGTAAATTATCTGGTTACCTGCTCTGGCTATGCCTTTGAGTATTTTAGTGTTTTGCCTTCCGAGTGTTTTGGTTTTGTCCTGTAAAGACTTTGCTGAGTTCCTGCTCGTTGGCAGTGTTACCGGGACGCTCGCTTGTTCACAAACCAGAAAATGACTTTTGTGTTTTTGAATACTGACAAAGTGCCCTGTGCATTATTTCTAGAAGTGGAGTTTGCGCAAGACCGAAGATTAAGAGTTATGTCTTTTTGTTGATACTTATTGTTGCCTTGTTACTTTGTCTTTATAGTCGTTACTTTGTTAGGCTCCTGATATGTTTGATCTTCCTGGAATTTCCAGCCGCCTTTAGTGGTCTTTTTCCTGCTGTCCATGTTCCTCACCCCCTCCCTGGTTTCTGCTGCTGCACTACTCCCCGACCAGTCGCCCTACTGCCTCCCGGTCACCTCCGTCGTGCTCACCCATTCAGAACCTCCACCCCTGCTGTCCCATCCGTTAACGTATCAGCTAATAAACTATTGTTTGCTTCCAACCCCTCAGTGTTCTGCTCTTTTCTGGGTCCTAAAAATCCCTCCCTGATAAAAATGCCTTTTAGATTACGCTTGTCTTAGATTATAACTAAATATACTAAAATTACAAAAACATTTAGGCATTTAAAAATACAGTTTTATTTAATGAATCTTAAATTGTAATTTATTTAATTCTACTTTATGCTGAAATCAGTGGGAATGTTAAACTTGTTTTATGTAGCTTTCTGTTTATAAAGGCTAGAAACGGCGTCTTTTTGGTCCTCAGTTTGCTTAATGTTGGTTAGGAGTGTGGTTTTAAAATGTAGGGGTTAGAGTCCCAGTCCTTCTGGCTAGAAGTTGACAAGTGTCTCTGGGCAAGACACTGAAACCCCAAATTGTCCCTGGTGTCTGCAACTTGTTTGTAAGTCGCTTTGGATAAAAGCATCTGCTAAATGACTAATTGTAATTATTGTGCTTGGCCTGTCGGACCACATTAACCTCAGGGAGAAAAATTAATTTACCGTAGTTTCGTTGGGGGAGACAATGTCGTTTTGCGATTGCACACCCAAAAATGAAGACATATGGACTTCCAGGGAATCCATACATCATATTCACCAGGCAGCAAAATGGAATGCTAGTAAAAGTCTGCTTCATGTTTAGCTAATGTTTTGGAATTAATTCTTGCTTAGTATGAAAACCCAAGATCACAAGAGTGAAATAGTGAACAATTACAAAAGTAAAAATACCCGAAAACCTTAATCAACTTACAGTAATGTAAAATGTTATTGTTATATGCAGTTTGTCGCAGACGGAAAACTATGCACAGCAAGGTGAAAGGAATCGACTTTTTCCACAGTCAAGCGTTGGAATGAGGTTTATCAAAAATGTATGTCCTCCTAAGTAAGATGAAGGATTCATTTAAATATTGTCTACTAATGTTCACTGTTTGACATGCAGTGTCTTGGATGCACCTGAGCTCTGTTCGTAGTTCCCTGTCTGCACATCAGTCAAACCATTATCCACTTTTCAAGTGTATTGGTCTCAGTACTATCATTTTCACACCGGGTGCCAGCTATTCATAAATAAACGTTTCCAGTAGACTTGTTTTATTTAACTTCTAGTACTTTGAAATGTCACAGGCCTTCCCTGGCAGGGGATACAGGACATTAATGTTTGAAAATGCAATGAAAATACCATAAAAATACATATTAAATTATTCATTTTCATGCAAAATTTCCCTATTTACACCCAAGCACCAGTGACTTTCCAGGTGAAAAGTATGGCAGCACAAAATATAAATTCTTGTATTTAATTTTACAAATGCATTATTTAGTAGCACAGAGTGTAGATTGGAAAGCAATTTAACAACTGTGGTGGTTCTATTCAAAGTGCAGAATGTAATTAATTTTTTTTACAACCAAAGGACCAGGTGGACCGGTTGAACTATACTGAGAATGTCACGGAGGAGTCATCCAATTTTTGGTCTCAGTGTTTTGTCCACTTACTGTTATGTTTATTGACAGAACAGATCAATGGACACTTGTGTTTTACCTCATTGTCATTTTCAACCTGTCTGGCCAGTTTATGAGATACATGACGTAAATAGAATGTTTTTTCTTAAACAAGATAAAACAATTAGATGTAGGTGGGAGTTGGAGGTTGGGGATATGAACAGGATGATTAGATTAGGACGGAGCTCCCAAGGAAAGCATTCAAAACAGAATAACAGTTAATGAGTGTCCTCACAACTACAGTAAGACACATGGTTCATACCTTATGAAATATGTAACCCCACAATTTAGCAGGTGCAGATCTGTACTGTCGTGAAGATGACACTCTTTTATTCTGTTCTCTGCAGAGAACTGTGTCCCATCAGGAGCGTTGCAGAAGAAGAGTGGTTGTATGTGGTGCTGAGTGTTTTCTTATTTGTCCTTGTTTGTCTAGACCGTCTACAATGGCGGGGCTACAAAAACTTTTCAAATAATTATTTGGTACTAACAAAAAGAGGAAAAAGACAAAATCACTACCGTGTGGGTCGGTTGATTTGTTTTCATAATTGTTTTAGAAGTTTCCAAAATGGACAAAGTGCGTTTTTTTTGCAAAGCAAGTAGAGAGTTGTTTCTGAGACATTGATCAGAATGGCAGTGATGATGATGGTAGCACCTGACAGATACCAGGAGCAACTTTCTTAACACCTTGAAGACCTTATAGAGGCCGAACCTACATCTAAATGCAGATCTTTTCAGCCAAATCCACCAAGATCTTCTTCTACAATGAGGGGAACTAACTGCCGAGTTTTTGGCAAAATTGAGTGGACTGAGACTCGGTGGACCCTGAGATGGTGACTGCTCCTTGGAATGGCGATGTGATTTGGTAAATGGTCATTTATGTAGTGGTTTTGTCCAAAGCACTTTGAAATATTGCTTCTCATTCACTCTCACAACACAAAAGGTGGCTGCCATGCAAGGTGCTCAGAACTTGAGGTTCAGTGTCCTGCCCAAAGACACTGACACGAAGCAAGGATGTTATACTCCAGATCGGTATTCAACGCTGTCAAAACAGGGGGCACCTCACTGCTTTTCTTTTGAAAATCTACAAAGAAGACAATGACCTCTCCATCAGGGAGATCAAGGATAAAAATCTTCCCAAGTCCACCAGCAGAAGCAACATCTTTAACAACCACATCTGTTGCCATCACAGAGTGGATGTTAGAAACTGTCGTAGAGCAGGAATCTGGTAGCAGAGCTGGCTTTTCCTGCTATGGTCTTTGCAGCCCCATCTCCATTGAGGGGACGAGTGACTACAACAGCTTTTCTGACATAAATTTAACTAAAAGGATGAACATTTAAGGAAAGGCCTAACAAACAGAGAGCACAAATGTACAAGATTTTACTTTCAAAATGTGGACAGTCAAAAGAACTGCACTTCATCAAAACAGATTGTGAATAAATTCTGCTCACCAACACATAAACTTTAACATGTTTCAAATTCTTCTGTTTTTCACAGCAAAAGATATCTTCTTCCACTGAACTGTCTCAAACAGCCGTCCCCACCTGCCTATTGCCCAGGGGACACATGAAAAGATTGGATTTGTTTCCCCCCTACATACATGCTTTGACATATACTGATATGTCAAAGCCAAAGCTGAACAATCTGGAAAAGTTTGATTATTTTTTTAGAGCGATATTGTGATTTCGTTTGCAATTTTTGTTCTTTTTCCTTTGTGTATTTTACTGTACTCCCTGCATGTTCTACACAGCTCAGGGATTGCAGTCTGGCTAAAATATGTGCAAGAAGACATGTTACACCACTTCCTTACTACGCCTTACTTCCCCAGTGGTGGTTTAAAATTTGTGTGTAGCATAAGAGATTATATAAATTGCAACTTAATTTGCAGAACTGTACAGTATACATACGATACACTACAGTGTGGTGTTAGAGAAAAAATCCCCAGTGACCTAAGGCCTGTGTTGCCTGTTGCTTCTTAAACTTTTTATATTCAGGATTAAATTCAGCTCATAATTTACACACACACACACACACACACACACACACACACACGCACACGACTGTACGGCCAATTATAAATGTGATGCAGTCGTAACGACTGGTCGGACCTTGATGTTACTGGTAAGTGTTAGTCCGGCTCAGTCGGTGCTGACAGTCAGCAGAGACAATCGTTAAGTGTGTGCTGTCTGAAGATTCCAGACTTTTGTCTTAAGATCCAGTCGCTGTCAGTTGTTCTTACGGTGACTGTTTTATACGTTTAATGTTTACGAGCAGTATCAGCCACCAATGACATCACAACTGAGGCGCACTTACAGTGACTACAGCTTTATAAAATTATTTTACCTTCATTTCCCTTTGTAGGCTCTATAGTTGACATTGTCCTCGCTTTTTTTTGTCTTTTGTTCTTCTTTGCACATATCGCTAAGTCAAAAAGTCAAAGTTTTCGGTCGCTTGTGGATTTTCCATTCTCACAAGATTTGGGGTTTTTTCTATCTTCAGGCCGTCCAGTTGTTCCTGACCAGTCTTTAAGTGTGTTACCCCAGCTTATTCAGTCGTCAGGTGTGTGCCTCCAGACTGTCATAAAGAAAGTTTCTACCAACTCTAACAGGTTTGTGAGATTACTGCTGGAAATGCAGTAACCGTACACATAGGCAGTAAGTTGAATGATGGATTCATGTGGCTTTATGTCACAGAAAGCTCAGTTTGTGTAAATCATTTCAAACAAATCAAAGTGTTTAGATAAATACAATACTATTTGTATAGTTTTGTATTTATCTAAACCAGCAAAGACAAGAATTCTTTTAGTCATATTATCCAAGTTTGAAACTCTGAAATAAATTCTTGATCAGCTGTCTCCTGTTTTGGAGGATGGGGTTCTATTGAACACAATCCATTGTGTTCTGCCATAGTTAAATGTCTGTAGTGCATGAGAGCTTTTTTACTGTTTTCAAATGGAAATACTTAGAAATAGATGATGTTTTGCACTTCACTGTAAATTAAAATCACACTGAACCAGAATAGGCCAATTTGCCAATTAATGTTTGAGCTTTAATTAAAATCTTCTAATTTTAAAGCTGAACATATCCATAGATTTCTATCGCCAGGCTGAGCAGATTCATGAGTAATGAGTGGACAGGCTGAAAATGTTTCAGACGTTAATGATCTAACAATGTTCTATTCTTTCAATTTAATGAAGATCAATTTTTTCTCAAATCTTGATCTGTGTGGTAACTGTTAACAAGGCCTCCCCCCAGAAGCATCATCTGTTTGTTTTTAGTAAAACACTATGATCACTGCAGACACACAAAGGACTCTGGATGGCAATGAGCAAGTTAATGGCTATTCATTTTAAATAAATGACTTCGTAAATCCCTCAAGTACCATGTTGACAGAGTTGTGCATTCCACCCAGGCTAGAGTGGTCAAATAGGTGGTTTTAACCATGGATCAGAGTCCATGTAAAACTGTAAAAAATATTCTGCAATATCTTAGTTTTACAAGTTCAACCTGGTTGAATCCTAAGCTGTGATGGTTCTGTGTTTTTTTTTTGCAGCCTTTGTCATTTGCTTGTGATTTAATGAAAACAGAGTGGATGGTTGCAGATGTATCCATGTCTCCTGCTGTCTTCACATGGTTGCATGGTTGCCCAAAAAATTACATTTAATTACATTTTAACCATTGTTTGTTGACATAATCACAAGGCTGGAGTTGTTTCACCAGAAACATATTCTGTGACATCTATTGTCAACATCAAATGTTTGACCAAAATATCAACAACCCTCTTTGTGCAGCCTCATTTTAATCAAGGTTTATTATTCATATGTACGGCACTGCAGTAAATCTGTGTTGGCTGCCATATTTAGAGTGTGGGGCCTAAAAGTGGTTCAGTCCAATCTATGAACCATTGAATAGCAAAATACATGCATGGTTTCTTGTGGCACCACCAGGAGGTTAGGGCCAACATCAAGACAACATCTAAGAACTAGTGACGAAAAAGACCACTGCTGTGTCAGCTCTGGTAGCCTTTCGCCTCAGCCAACAAGTGGCACCTGTTATACTAACTGCAAACCCAGCAACTGAGGCCCAACTATTGGTGTGACATTCTGATTTGTCTGGCTTTGTCTGGCCATGTAAGGTGGGTAGATACTGTGTAGAAATCCAGCAATCCCCTACTGTATATCCTTTATCTAGCAAGGTTGTTGTAATACAACAATTAAAAATAGTCACAGAGTAAACTATTGTCAGTATAGCACATTTTTTTGTTGACCACAGTAGTATATGAACGTTTGAATGTAGGAATGTCCACTGATTTGCGAGCACCTCTGATTTTTGAAGCTGCAATGTGATTGTTTAGAGCAGAACATCAAACTTAAAGCACATGGTCTGAACAAACAAAGCTTGTACCTTTTTAGTTTCTGGAAAAGTCTTTCTGAGGTAGCAGTTAGCTATTTTTCTGTTCCTTTTAAATGTTTTTGTTCCTTTCTTGGGTTTTCTAAAACTGTAGCAGTGAAGCTCAATTGGCCTTATTCTTTCAAACAATTTTCAAAAGGAAAACCAAACAGTCTTTCCCTCCTGACCAGCACCACAGAGGAAAATGGAGCAGCTAAGAGCCATATTTATCCCCCCGCTCCTCTCTCTCTCCATGTCTTTGCCCAACACCACATGCTGATGCTGGGATGATATTAAATGCAAGATAAAGCTGGGAAACGAAGTGCTGTCACTAAAGGCTGGAGGCTCTATGAAAATGACAGATAGACTTTCATCATATGGAAGAACTCCCTTCTCTCCTCTGAAATGCACAATAAACTCTAAACTTTTGATATGAGAATGTGACAGTATAAAATGTAATGTGAGCTGTGCTATCAAAAAACACAGCAAGAGTGTGGATGGCTCTTGTAACTGCATGATTGGGTCATTATCTTGCTTGACTGGTATGAATAAATGATGACAGTAAGTGCAGCAGTGCCCCAGAGTGTATTAATCATTTATTTGCATTGTTTTAGATATTGCTGTCTGAAAATGTAGAATTTAATTTAAGAATTTCCAGTGTCACTTTTATTTATTTACGCCAACAGCTGACAGGGTTTTGAATTAGGGTGATATGCAATATGAATACTACTGAAAAAACAGAACAATCAGCATTATTAAACGGTATGAACTGTATTTAAGGGATGAGCTAAATGGTAAATGATCTGGGCTTATAAAGTCTAACTATTGGCAGTCAAAGCGCCTTAAACTGCTTCTCATTCAACCATTCACAATCACACACACACTGATGGAGGAGCTGCTATGCAGCTCCAACTTAGCAACTAAGTTGGGGTTCAGTGTCTTGTCCAAGGACACTTTAGATATATTTTCTCATAACAACCTCCTTGATGTCAACCAGCCCGGCTTCAAGAGTGGTCATTCTACAGAAACAGCAATCCTGACAGTCATGAGATCCATGCAGCACAGTCTCCCATTCTAATCCCAATCCTCTATCTGCAGCCATTGAAACTGAACAACCACCTCCTCTTGTCCAGACTCTCCGATTAGGGCAGTACATCTTTAGCCATGCTTAGGTCTTAATTATTTTCAGGAAACTTCAAGGTATCCGGGCATCGGCCTCTCTACTGGTGTACTGCAGGGCTCAGTTCTCAGTCCTCAGTCCTCTTCTTTTTCCCCATCTATAACCACATTCCCAGGTTCAGTGATTCCACAATGGTGGAACGAGCTACCAAACTCTGCATGTTCAGCAACCTCACTCCCAGTATTCAAAAAACAGCTGAAAATAGAATACTTCCACACATGTACTTAAAACTATTTAAAAAAAAAACAAAACAACTTCCTTTCTGGTTTTTCTTAGACTAGCATCTCAAAGTTTAAACAGTTTTCTGATAGGACTTTGTTTTGATGTTTGTGTATAAGGATCTGCTAAATGACTTAGCTATCATTGCTATGCTGATGACACACAGTTCTTCTCGCTCCTTCCACCAGATGACTCTACTGTCTTATCAGACATTTCTGCCTGTCTCTTTCACATCTTAAATATTTTAGCTCAACCGCTCCAAGTCTTACAGATCAACATGGGATCTTCATGGGACCACATCTCCTCGCTCTCTCAGACATGCGGATTTGCCCTCTACAACATCAAAAAGATTAGACCTCATCTTTCTGACAATGCAACCCAACTCAATGTGCAGGCAGTGCCGATATCTTGTCTCGACTACTGCAATGCCCTGTTGAAGTGGCCACTGCCATGCACAGACCCCACCATTTGATCCAAAGGTAGCTGAACGTCTCATTTTTTATCAGCCAAAAAGGACCCACGACACACTACTCCTCTGAGCATGAGGCAGACAGTTACAGGAGGCCAGAGCAGAGATCCAAGCTGTGACTCCCACCTACAGAGTAAGCAACTCAGCAGCAACTTTCTATCTAAACACTCTCATCCAGGTCTACAATCCCTTCTGCCCATTGTGCTGTGCAAAATAATGGCATCTACTGGTCCCTACACTACACAGCAAAAGTGGTACCAAACACTGCAGGCTCAGCAGTCTGATGCAACAATTTACACAAAAACTTCCTTTGCACTAAAATAAAAAAAACATCTTCTGTCCTGCAGTTGTGTTTCATTAAACTGAAACATTTCTTCTCATAGCCCTTTGCTTTAATGTTTTCTGCTTAGACTTTTTGTTGCTTTCTACCTCTATTGTAAGTTTCCATATGACTAAACGTAAATGTAAAGGGTTAATGTGTCAACTGACAAGGGAGAGCTCAAAGAAGTTACTGTATTCTGTTTATGGTATTCATCACATGTAAGACCACAAAATACTGGAGGAGGGGGCTTAAAACAAATCTGTCATTGCTGAATGACCTTTGCAAATGTATATGTTTGAAATAAAAGGGCAAATGTATATCACTGAACTCATCCTGGCTGCACCAACATCAGACATTGCATGTGTAGTAAAGAACAGATTGTGTCAAAGTCATGGGTCTCCTTTTGGCATATCAGAGGAGAATGTAAGACACTGCTACAGGCTCTGAAGTCACTTCATACCGATGTTACTGATTGAGATCAAAGATAATCTGGAGCCAAAAGCCCAAATAAAGTCACACATATCCTTTCAGTATTATAACTTCTTTCCTGTTGGAATATTCATCCATTTCCTCTGCTTCCGCGTGCTGGAACAGGACACAGTTCTCATGCAGCTCCTTGTCTTGTCTTTTTCCTGATTATTGACAAGAATTGCTGCATGGACGGCGCATATATAGCATTTTTATTCCTGGCCAACCACCACAGATTTTTTTTTACATTTCACTTAAGCACATGCACTATAATATATTATAGTAAATTCCAGTTCTTCACATTGGAAACTGCAGATGTAATAGAAGAGCAATGCCAAGTACATCCCACACCCTCCCCCAACCTGTTAAGGCCCTTATCACTTCACCTCCATTGTGAGTGACACTCAATTTGAAGTGTCAGTGATAGAAAGGGCCACTCATAGGTGGGGATTCATAAGGAGAGATGATGAAAGTGGGTATAACTTTGAAACGCACTCCTCTCATCATCAGTTCATGTTAAAATGCATCATCACCAGCCTGCTCTGGCTACAGATACAATGTGTGTTTTTGGTGCAATGGATTTGAAATTAACATTAGCACATAAAATACTAATAATATAATACAATTGATCCTACTGTCAGTCAGCACTGCAAGCTACAGTTGCTGCTGCAATAATTACATCAGGCCATAAAATGTTACCTCATGGGATGGAACTTTAATTTTTTTCGTTTTTGCATTTATTATCAAGAAGGATGCCGCTATTGGCAGTGTGAGGATTTTTATTTGGTTTTAAAGTTAAAGGGTAAAATTATACCTAGGTTACAATAAGGCTAAAGGTCAGGTTGGGGTTTGGCTATTTATTGTAGTTGTGATGGGCAAGATTAAGGTTTGAAGCTACTGTAGTGAAAACATTATGAGAAGTGTGTAATATAGAAAGAGACCGAAACATCTTGACACTCACATTATCAGCAGAAAGGGACGGGTGCAAACAGAAAATGAGGTGGACACAGATCTCCTAGACCTACACCCTTGATGTAAGAGGTATAAAAAAGATAATGAAGTATGCTAATATTAATAAATAGTTTATTCTTAGGGTTGGGGGTGTTTACATTCGCCCAGATTTCTTAACTGTAATTACAATTTCCAACATCGCACACAAAGATCAGTGATGGATAAGAAAAAAGCATACTTGCATGCATCAGTAGGGGTAATTATGGTAAGTAACCATGGCATCTTTGTTATACATGTAGGAAAGCATAACTGTGATGCTTTACAATTATGAAGAACATTATTTTTATCATGCTTTTGGATTTGGTCAAACCTGTGAATTGATTGCTGTATTAAATAATAAAAAAAAGAAAATCATATTTTCACTGAATAAATTAAGGCAGATTCACTTTTGGAACATGTGCTAGTAAGTTTTCACGGAGCACCTTCTGCTGGCTTTTGAAAATGACCGGACTCCCCTTCATGTTCTTGTTTTCAGCATTTTGGGCACCAAACCAGTGCTAAGTGGTTAGTGACAGGTCACATTTGGCATGTTTTTGTCTTTCTGCCTGTCTGTGTGGTCAGCAACGTGTTAACCAAGCTTTAAAAGTTCAAAGATGTAAGTTGTTCTGATTGTTGCAATGTTGCAAAGCTTCCATTCGGATCAGCTCATTCTCTCACAGTGAGGAGCTCTAATTGGTGTTAGTACTTCCCCTGTTTACACCACTGTTTTCAGGACTGCATCAAACCAATTTTATTATTGCTAGAATGCATGATTTAAACTTTGTCTGCCACTTTGGTCCACACTGAAATTACAACATCAGATACTTTGCAATTTGATACATTGTTATGCTGCAATTGAGACAAATAATAACAATGGTTTACTTTTTCATCTATGCATTGTCATGGCAACAGTTGTACATGTTTACTGCTTTAGTCTATGTAACACATAATGCACTGCTCACATACTCACCTGTACTTAGGCTTTCAAGCTAATGAAGAAGTTTAAAGGACTCCTGACTGAGTGTGGTTAACTGACTCCAAATATCTTGTAGCAAATCCTTTTGATTGCATCTACAAGAGGAGTAGATTGATCCAATATTGAATGTATTCCATCAGGACCAGGCCGATATCCTATCCTATTTAGCATTTAGCTCAAATCATGGCTGTGCCTGGGTGCAGCCTTTCAGGGATGATTAACTGCTGTAGCCTTTTTTTAAATGAAGACCTGCACCACAAATCCACTGTGTCAATAGAAATATGGTTTGCTACACAAGAAACACACCAATCAATCTGTGACCACCTAATTTACCTGGACGTGTTCAATTGAAAATATTTTTGGGGGTATTTTTACAGCACTGGGAATTTATTTTTAAATTGTTTGCATATATATATATATATATATATATATATATATATATATATATATATATATATATATATATATATATATATATATATATATATATATAGGAAATGAATATATATTAGAAAATGAAATTCAAGATTTATAAATGTCCCAAACTTTGTTTCTTGTCCCTCTTCACAGACACATTTTTGCCAAAACAAGCACAATTCTTAGGAGACATGCTACTATACACCAACACAAGATAAACCAATACACTCAAATGATTGTAGCATAAAAAGTTATAAAACACGAAATCTGCCTTCCAGTACATATTGTAGGTAGTTGATAATGATGATACATAGTTTTACACATGATCCAGTTATTGCTGTAAAATATAAGGTGAGGTAATTAGAAGAACCGTTGTGGATTTTCAGTTGTGTGTAACTACTCAACTGCTCTAAACACTTAATTCTGATTCAAAACTAAAATCAGCTATTACTGAATAGTTGGTAAAAGTTATAAAAGTTGTTACCTTTCAGCACTGGAGGAATGTGGCGGCTTAGTTAACACATATGGACAAACAGTGTTGGCCTGGTACGGGCTGACTGACTTGTTGTCAGTGTGTGTTTCTGTCTGTAACAAGCTAATTAAAATACCTTTGTGAGTATCCTGTGAGTTCAGGGTTGCCACAGAAGATTATGGGGTTGGGTTCAGTGTCTTGCCCAGAGACACTTTGACATGTGTTCAGGAGGTGCAGGGCGCTAACCTCCGACCTGGTAACCTGGTTGCTAGGCGGCAACTCTACCAACTGCGCCACTGCCGCCCCAAAATACTAACTGGAATACTTTTATAAGGAAGTCTACAGCTTATGGAGGAGGCAGGGAAAACTCTAGGAAGACTTGAGTCTCCCTTCTGTCTGCTTCTCTCTCTGACCCAAAATGAATTGCTTACCAGACAAAGCAAAATGCATTAATACAAAGTTTGGTTCAAATAAATGACAGTGGCATCCAACTAGGGGCTATTTTCTTTGCCTGGCCCAGCCATCATACATCTGTGACTAATT